>NC_091253.1:52862727-53165757 GCF_042477335.2 Ovis canadensis | reverse complement strand
GGATGTCAAGGTTTAAGTTACTGTCACTGCTCTTTCTTTTTTCTTTCCCTTTCTCAATTTAAAAAAACTTTATAAAACAATGGCTTTTGGTAATGATCATAAGAAAAAAGGTGGGCTTAAAAAAATTTTAAGTCTGTATCCATGGCTGCCATTTGGAGTTTGACGGTACTTCTGGTAAGTGAAATTGTTTGCTGTTGTCGTACAAATATATAAAAACTATTTACCACCATGTACTAACTGGTGTTAGTATATATAAATGCTCTTTTTCTTGAATAAAATGGATTAAATTACTCGCTTTATTATTTCCTTTTTATCATGTTTTGCATTTGATGTTAACCCTGTTGAATTCTCATATTTATTTCAAATAAAAAGTGAAAATCAGGAATGCTACACAGTCGCATCCTTTTATGTCTTCTTTAGGGTTTTATTTAATATTCGATATTGTGAGCTTTTTAATCTATAATGATCAGCTCTTTACTGATCATTATACAAAGAAAACATTGGTTGGCCCATTGAAACAAAAGGAATTTTTAAATATTCTTCCTATTTGACTTGAGAAAGCTTTTTGGATGATATATTTGTTATCTGTATTAACATGTTACATTTTCCCTTCCAGAAAATTTGAATAGTCTTACAGATAACTGATTCTTGAATTTGGCTCTGAAAATATAATTGAATCTAAACTTTATAGCATTGCTTGGTGGAGCTTCATTAGGGTTTACTCAGACGTATTTTCTCATGTCTGCAGAAGTCAGTAGTCGAATAGTCCGTTTTTCCTCCATCTGACCCTCCTCCTGCATCTCAAGCACCAACAAAGAATCCAAAGTTGTTCCCTACATCACAGCAAAAAATTTTCTCAAGCAACATGTCAATTGTACATAGACTTTTTTTTTTTTAAGGCATATAATTCCACCTGAAGGCTTTCCTTTCGGAGTGTTTGCCGAGTGGTATTTTCCTACCAGCTCTCTTGGTCTTGGTTTGACCATTTTAGTAGGTTTTTAAAATGTGTTCCTTAAAACCCATGTTTTGTGGTAGGTTAAAAGTTGAATGGCAGAATATCTTAGAGCTCAGTAAAGCTTTCTGAATATTAAGATTAAGGGAAAAATAATTAAAAAGTAGCTATTCAACTGAAAGCCTTGTGTTTCTCTTTCTGTTTCTCTACTTCCAGACAACAGATGGAGGCTCAGATAGGCGCTCTGATACTGGCCACAGACATCAGCCGCCAGAATGAATACTTGTCCTTGTTTCGGGCCCATCTGGATAAGGGCGATCTACATCTGGAAGATGCCAGGCATAGGCACTTGGTCTTACAGGTAAAATGTGGCCTGGAAAAATTCTGTTTCTAGGGCAGATGGTTAGAATAAAAATGAAATATTCTCATGTAGTTCTGAGTGGTTAAATCTTGAGAGCAAGCTGTGGTCTGCAAAGCGTCACCCAAGGCTGTGCAGGAAAGGTCCATCAGTTTTGTCTTTTTCACACTTGAGATTTCTGACAAAAACAGTGTTTTCAAGATGCGGTACCAGTCAACAGTAGCAGCTTTTTTTTGTTGTTACATTTTTGGCTGTGCCGCATAGCACACAGGATCTTAGTTCCCTGAACAGGAATTGACCCTGTGCCCCTGCATTGGATGAACAGAGTCTTATCCACTGGATGGCCAGAGAAGCCCCAACAGCATTTTAACAAGTTCTCACATATGAAAAATGAGAAATGACTGGTTTGTAGCTTTCTGATTAATACAGTTCTGTGTTAGCTCTCTGGAATTATCAAGCATGTTCAGTTTGGTTAGCAGGCTTTCGGCACCTCTATAAAATGATTGCTATAACTAACACTATCATAAACTCAGTGTGAAAATGAAAGTCGCTCAGTTGTATCCCAACTCTTTTCATCCCCATGGACACCATCAGGCTTCTTCTGTCCATGGGATTCTCCAGGCAAGAACACTGGAGTGGGTTGTCATTTCCTTCTCCAAGGGATCTTCTTGACCCAAGGATCAAGTCTGCTGCAGACTGGCGTCTGCTGCATTGCAGGCGGATTCTTTACCGTCTGAGCCACCAGGAAAGCCTCAAACTCAGTGTAAAGAATAATAGATGTCCTATTGCAACATTTTCTTTTTCTGTTTTAAGGTGTCCTTTTCCCCGCTATTAGAGTATATTTAAACTTAGTACATTTGAAATTTTACTCTTTTTCTTAAGACAGTTACAATATTTTGCTTGCTAGATGGCTTTGAAGTGTGCCGATATTTGTAACCCGTGTCGGACCTGGGAATTAAGCAAGCAGTGGAGTGAAAAAGTAACAGAGGAATTCTTCCATCAAGGCAAGTTACAGTGTTGAATATTGAGTGGTCACTTGTCCATTTCATTTTTCAGCATCATATGACTAGGATAACTCAGGCAATTAAAATAACTCAGACTAACTGCCAGACAGCTGCAGAGCCTAGCAGTAGGCGCCTGAGACTTTAGTGGCAGTTCACAATAGATGGACGTAGAACCAATAATGCGCAAATTGCGGACCTGTTTGAAAACGTCAGCAGTTATCTTTTGAAATGATCTGGTGTGTGTGCATTTATGAATAGACATAGAGCAGGTTTGAAAGTTTTGCTGTACAGAAGGATTGTCCTGCCCTTGCTCCATACTTGTCCCGTGTGAAGGGTGTGGCCGTAGGACATACTTTGTGAACTAAGGCCAGAAAGATAAAGATCTTCATTCCATGCATCTTCCTTTTAGAAATCTTAAGTTTTAAACTAAAACACTGTGACAGAATTACAATCCTGGGATAACATCTAGTTACGTTTTCCACCCTCTCCATTTGAAATAGGTTATCAGCTTGGCAACCTTTTCTATGTGTGAATAACTTTAAATTTAAAAAAGAACTAATTTAGAAGGAGTCCTCTCATGAGGATTAAGTATGTTACATTTTTCCTAAGGAATTTACAGGTAAGATGAGACTTTAATTATATTTTTAACCAATAAGGTATATTCCACATAAAGAATTCTCTCTTTTTTAAATTTCTAGGAGATATAGAAAAAAAGTATCATTTGGGTGTGAGTCCACTCTGCGATCGTCAGACTGAATCAATTGCCAACATCCAGATTGGTAACTATACATACTCAGATACAACTGGTTTTTAAAATGCCATTCACCTTAATTTTGTCAGGAAGAGTGGTACATCTGAAATATAAATATTAAAATGCTTATTTCTAATTTTTAAATAATTTAAGAAATCTTATTCCTGGATTTTTTTTTTTTTTTTTTTGACCCTTGTAATTTACTCTCATTTGATTTTAGTTGGTAAAAAGCAGAGCCAGGGCTTCCCGGATGGTCCAGTGGATAAGAATCTGCCTTCCACTGCGGGGGACACAGATCTGATCCCTGGTTGGGAAAGATCCCATGGCAGGCCTGTGTGCCACAGTCACTGAGCCCTGAGTGCTACAGCCACTGAGCCCGTGTGCCTAGAGCCCCTGCTCTGCAACAACAGAAGTCAGTCGCTGCAGCGAGGAGCCTGTACACAACTAGAGAAAGCCCGTGCGCAGCAAAGGAGACCCAGCACAGCCAGAAATTAAGTAGTTAAAAAAGAAGCAGAGCAGGTTTCAGTAACTTTCTGTTCTAAAATGGAAAATATAGGAACCTCCCTGGTGGTCCAGTGGTTAAGAATCTCCCTGCCAGTGTAGGGGACACAGGTTTGATCTCTGGTCCAGGAAGATCCCACATGCTGTGGGGCAACAGAGCCCGTGCGCCTGCTCTCTGCAACTAGAGAAAAGCCCATGCATAGCAATGAAGATCCAGTGCAGCAACCCCCTCCCCAGCCTCCACCCCCCCAAAAAGAAAGAAACTCTGTCATTCTGGAACTACTAGACCCGATTGCCAGCGAACACGCGTGACCTCAGGCTCTTCGGCGCCACCTGCTGGTTGACGCTGACTCCGCAGCACTGCGCACAGGCCACTGGAACCTGGCCTCAAGTCGTCTCCCCAGCACCCGCCCTCTCATTTACCTTCAGCAACTTGGTAAATGAGAGTTGTGGCTCCGCACAGCCACAACCGTGTGAAGGCAGGAGTCCCAAGCACGTGGGCTGTCCTGGGACAGTTAAGTGGACTCACAAGTGGCTGGGCAGCTCCTGACTCAGAGCCACCCAAGACAAGCGCTGCTGGGCTCCTCCTCTTCCAGTTTGCCCAGTTTATGCAGGTAGCAGGTGGTGGGCTTTGCGACCTCAAATCCTAAGGGAAAGTGAGGCTTGGAAAGAATCTCCTTCTAGGGCAAGTCAGGGAACTGTTAGAATAAACTTAGTGCTAAGCAGCAGTTACCCGGAGCCAGCATGTGGTCTGTACGCAGAAGTCATGTGGAGTCGATAGGTTTTCTTCTGTGATAGGAGCCCTGGGTCTGTCGTGTACTGGGTGAGAGTGAGGCACGTGACCCGGCGCCCTGTGGTGTCTGGGACAAGAAGAGAGAGGGGCACGTGGACAGGGACAGTTAAGTGGATTCAACGAGTGGCGGGACTGCTCGTGAGTCCAGGGTGCCTCCTGGCTGTGTCTGTGGCCCCGGCCTGGGTACTGTTACTGGGTGCTGAAGACCTCAAAGAACCCCAGGGAACAGAGAGCCCGGAGAGACAGCTAGTCTGTTGGATGGGAGAGACGGGAAGCAGATGCTCTCAGCCAGCTGGAATGGTGGCAGAATCAAAGAACAGGGATCCAGGCCTTCCGGTGGTTAAGACTTTGCCTGCCAGTGCAACAGGAGAAGCCACTGCAATGAGAAGCCCGCACACCACAGCTGAAGAAAAGCCTGCGCGGCAACGAAGGCCCAGCGCAGCCACAGATTTGTTTTTTTAAAAAAAAATTTTTGAGGCTGAATGCTATTGCATTTTTAAAAAAGAAAATGGATTCTATGAAACCAGTGGTAATAAGGTCCTACATTTGGGCACAAGACCCCACCTGCTCATGACCTGACTACGGCACCTAGAAAAAGATGGGGCTCCGGGCGCAGGTTCAGCCAGACCCGGGGGTATGAGGGTGGCTGCTGCCAGAGGCTGAAATGCTCTCTCACCGCAGTGGTGATGTTTTTCTCATGTCCTGTCTCTCCTCACCAGAACATTGCTGGTGGCAGACACATCTCGACTATTCACTGCTGAGCCCTGGCCAGCCCAAAGCAGTGCCTGGCATAGAGTAGGTTCTCAGTTAACACATGTGGAGGAGATGGGAGACACGGAAGAAAGCCATGTTTCCAGTATCGTCACTGCTACTTCATAGATCAGAATTGGTACACTTAAAATTCAACCATCAGACCATATATGACTTTCTGATTAAAAGTAGTGGGTGCAAACTGCTTTATTTCCATGACATTAAAAATATATATATATTATTTGGCTGCACAAGGTCTTAATTGTAGGATCTTCAGTCTTCATTACAACATGTAGGATCTTGACTTGCACCATGCAAACTCTTGGTTGTGGCATGCGGGATCTACTACCCTGACCAGGGCTCGAAGCCAGGCCTTCGGCATTGGGAGCACAGACCAGCAGGGAAGTCCCACCAGTGAGATTTTCTTATTGGTTAAGTGGACCATGTGTAGTTTGTGGTCCATAGAGTCTGTCCCTGAGAAGAAAGTTTTAGAGATGAAAAAAATTTTAAAGCTGTTAACAGTGATAGAATTTGAATGTGTATTTTCACGTCCTCAATCAAAAGTTTAGGAGGAAGATGTTATATTTGCTTTTGTTAAGGTGTTTCCTAGGAGGCTTCTTTCACCCTGTGTAAGATACTTCCCTGGTGACTCAGACAGTAAAGCGTCTGTCTACAATGAGAGAGACCCGGGTTCGATCCCTGGGTCGGGAAGATCCCCTGGAGAAGGAAATGGCAATCCACTCCAGTACTATTGCCTGGAAAATCCCATGGACAGAGGAGCCTGGTAGGCTACAGTCCATGGGGTCGCAAAGAGTCAGACATGACTGAGTGACTTCACTTAAGATACTGGGTAGTAGTATTAAGTCAGATACAGTGTGGGCTCGAGTACTGTGTAACCCAGAGATGCACACTGTCCTGAAATCACCTTCCTTTTTCTGGCTCTGAATTAAGGGAGATCGGTTGTATGAGCTGTCCATGAAATAGGCCCTAGTACACTTCCAGTATTCACTTTAATGGTTTATATTCATCTTTGTTCTTAGACTCGTACTTGGTGTCGTGGTGGTGTTTAGTTGCTAAGTAGTGTCTGACTCTTGGTGACCCCATGGGCTGTAACATGCCAGGCTCCTCTCCATGGGATTTCCCAGGCAAGGATACTGGAGCGGGTTGCCATTTCTTCCTTCAGGACATCTTCCCAACCCAGGTCTCCTGCACTGGCAGGCAGATTGTTTATCACCAGGCCACCAGGGAAGCCATGGTGTCGTGAGTTTTGGCTTTATAAATTCCTAGGTATCAAGACATAGAAGCCGCCCTGTGCTCGTGACAGGGATGATGATCTCCCCCCACTGATGGCAGAGCTGCTGCACCTGGCTCCGGTCTCGTCACCTGCAGCCCAGGAGATCCCCTTAGCTCTAGTGGTCTTGCGGGAACCAGCCCTCGGACCCGCTGAGCCCTGCTCCAGGGCCACCACAGTTTTGCTGAAGCATTAATAGAAGGATGTGGTTCTGTGCAGCTGAGAGGGATCATCAGAAGAGGTGTGCTGCGTTTGTCAGCTCACCTCCACTCCAAGTTTCATTACGTTGCTTGCTTAGATTCTTCGAGAAGGTATGTAAATTTTCACACACGTCTAGAAAAATAACAGCTAGATAGTACTGGAGTAGGACTTAAGAGAGTAAACTCTGTATTAACATTTGAAAGTTTCAGAACACGCACAGAGGCCTTTTCTCCTTGTTTTCTCAGGTTTTATGACCTATCTCGTGGAGCCTCTGTTCACGGAATGGGCCCGGTTCTCCAACACCAGGCTGTCCCAGACGATGCTCGGACACGTGGGGCTGAACAAAGCCAGCTGGAAGGGACTGCAGAGAGAGCAGCCCAGCAGCGAGGACACTGATGCTGCGTTCGAGGAGTTGAGCTCACAGTTAATACCTCAGGAAAACCGGTTACCCTAACCCCCAGAACCAGTGGGCAGACGCCTCCTAGAGGTTGTTAGAAATGTGAAACGGGGTCTTGAGGTGAGAGAACTTACTCTTGACTGCCAAGGGAAATGAATGATGCCAGCATTATTTATTTCCAAGATTTCCTCTGTTGGATCATTTGAACCCACTTGTTAACGACAAGACCCGAACCTACAGCAATATGCATTTGGCTTTTCGTGGGAGACCTTGAAGAGGCAGCGCCTGGCAGGAGCGAAATGGAGGGAGTAAGCGAGGAAGTTTTTGCAGGAAGAATTGCAGTGGCCCGTGTGCTCTTCGAAGCATCATCGTGAAGCTGAACTGAAGCCTTCAGCAGAAAGCTTCGGAATTTAACCAGCTTGATGCAAACAGTGTGTTTCTGTACCTTCCACTGGTTCTCTCGGAGAAAATGGAAATGTGAAGTGCCCAGTGTCTGCACCTCTGGCAGGACTCAATGTTTACAAACCAACTCTTGAAATATTGGTTCTCAATTTGCCTTGGAGCATGATTGTGAAGGAACCACTAAGAATTCTGAAGATCAAACCTAGAACTGCAGCTCTTTCTCCCCCTCCCCCAGTTTGCCTTTCTTTTTCTTCGGATGCCACCAAAGCCTCCCATTTGCTCTGGTTTTATTTCGTGCACTGGAAACTGAGCATTTATCATAGAGTGCCGCCGAGCTTTCACTCCAGTGCTGTTTGGCAATGCAATTTTTTTTTTTTAACTTTGGTTTTTAATTTGGGGCGGGCGGGGCAGAACCCCAGTGTCCTAGCTGTATGATGATTCCGCGGTGAAGACATTGCATGTTGTCTTCACTACTGTACACTTGACCTGCACATGCAAGAAAACAAACAAAAGGTGGAATGTTTAAAACACCATAATCAGCTCAGGGTATTGCCAATCTGAAATAAAGTGGGATGGGCCAGTGTGTCCTTCAGAGCAAGGGTACTAAAGTCCTCTCACTGCAGGGAGTGAGAGGTATGTCGTGTGTGTGTGGATGTGTGTTTGGGGCACGCTCGTGCATGTGTGATTGTGCATGTGTTCTATTTATCCACATGGCAAGGATCGGAGACGTTGGCTTTTATTTATTATTGTAGAATGTGACGTAGTGAGCAGCCACACGTGGGAGGGGAAGGGAGGTCAGCCGTGAGAGATGATGGCTCCAGATGCCAGATGCCTTAACTATGCACCAAGCTAAGTGACCAAACTTCTTGTTTTGATTTGAAAAAAAGTGCATTGTTTTCTCGTCCCTCCCTTTGACGAAATGTTCCCCTTCGACGGGCCTTTTGATGTGAACAGATGTTTTCTAGGACAAAAAAAAAATCTAAGGACTAATTTTAAATTTAACAAACATTCCACTTTTGTAATTTGTTTTAAATTGTTTCATGTATAGTAAGCACAACTGTAATCTAGTTTTAAGAGAAATCGGTGCTTTCTTTTAGTTCAATTGTATTTCCCTTGTTACTGTAAAAGACTGTTTATTAATTATGTTTACAGTTTGTCGCAACAGCCATTTTCTTGGGAGAAAGCTTGAGTGTAAAGCCATTTGTAAAAGGCTTTGCCAGACTCATTTTAATATGTGCCTGTTGCTGTTCACTTTTGATGAATAAAACCTATCTTTTCACATTTTTATCTTTGATATTTACCTTATAAGTCAATCTGTGGGAAAGGATAAGGCAGTTACCAGGAAGACTAAGCGTCCACTTCTTGATTCTTGCACTGGCTCACAGGACACTTGTTCAGGTGTCGGTGGGTGCAGGCATCATCCTGTGGGCCCACCTGTCACCTGCACCTCACAGGTGAGATGCTGAGGCCTGGGGCATAGATGGCTGAGTCCTAACAGCCCAGAGAAGTCGGCTCTGAGCCCAGCCTCTGGTCTCCACAGCCCTTTGTTCCCACGGTGGAAACCTCAAGCCCTCGTGCAGGTACCAGAATACCACTTGTGTTGGCCTTTTTAAAGTCAGGTAATAGGAAATGGCCACTTGATTCTGCTTGACTGGTTTCAGTGTAAGAAAGGCACCACTGGGCCTCTCCTTGGGCTCCCCAACTCTGTTTCATTAGAAGGGATAAGTGTCAACTCTGAATGCAAACATACTGTCACCATTTGCATAGAAGAGTGAGGACTGGTAGAAATACGGCATGAGCTGAGTAGGTGATTGTCAGTTCTGGGGTAATCACATGTTTTTAAACAAAGATGAAATTTATTCCAGCACGTGCAGAATATTCTATCATTTAGATATGTAGCCACAAAACAAGAGGGAAAAAAATAGCCATTATTAAAAAGTGACTATTGACATGTTTTACATTCTTTTCTCTGTTACCAAGTCTTTGAAATCTGGCGTGTCCTTGATGCTTACAGCACATCTCAGTTTGGGCCAGCCGTGTCTCAGGTGCCCAGTCTCCACGTGTGGCTTGTGGCCACCACACCGGACCGCTGGGTGCTGAAGTCTGATGGAGGCAAATCTGACACCCCCGTGTGATGAGGAAACTTGCGACTCACAGACTTAATATGTCAGTACGTGGAGAGCAGAACTGTCTCATGGCAAACTCGCTGTAACCAAACTCACAGAAACTTTTTCCCATTAGTAGTTTAATTTACAATGAGAAAGGTAAGTATCATTCTCTCATCTTAGGCAGATCTCCTTGGGAAGTTAAATTACAATCAGCCGGTTACTTGAGCATGGATTCCAAGCCAGGGAAGCAAGGTCCCTCATACATCCTGCAAGGAGGTGCCTACTGATGCTCGTGCTTGGGTGGACCGTGGTTCCCCTGGACGAGGCTAGAGACTGAGTGCCAGGAGCTGCGTCTCCACACCCACTTGACTAGCATGTCTAGTAGGTACGTCAGACCCTCAGCCGCAGGCTGCCTGGGCTCCGCCTGCCAGGCTATGCTTGCTGCTGCTTCTCTGACTTGGGTTGGATATTCAGAGGAATATCTTCCTTCCATTCTCGAGGGGCAGACACCTGAGTGTGCTCCAGTTTCCTGCCTGTGGGTAAGTAAACCCAAGGCAAAGAAACGTGGTGTTACATATATGTGGGATGAGCGTTGACAGCCCTGCTTCATAGTACCTGTGTATTCTTTGAACATTGATTTTTCTAGAAAAATCTGAGGAAACAGTACAATAATTCAGAAAACTTGAGGAAACAGGAATTTAGATCACATTTTAAAATAAGTATTATGGAAGAGAATGCAAAGTTCATATGAATTTTTAAGATAAAATGGGAGACTTCAAAGAATTGTCGAGCGTTGTAGCAGCTTGCCGGGGCCCTGGGGCAACCTTTAGTGCTGGGGGCAGCACCTCTGCTATAGGCTCAAGGTCCTCAGAACATTTTGGTAAGCCTTAGCTTAACAAAACCAAACAAGCTGCTTCCTGGTCAGTTCTTGTACTCTGTCAATGCGGTGCTTTATAATGATCTTCTTAATATAAAAGTAAAAACTTTGTTTTTAAATTTATTTAATTGGAGGCTAATTACAGTACTATAGTGGGTTTTGCCATACGTTGCCTGGGGAATATATTTGCACTTTAGGTCAGGTTAGAGGTGCTAGTAACTCCGAAGATGACTGAAACGGCCTCTCTTTCCAAAAAGCGTTCTTGACTCTTAAGGGTTTCAAATTTTTTAAAATTTTAACATCAGAGGTTCAGTGTTTACATGTGTACTGTTTTTTAATGTGTAAATATTTTGTTTAAATCTTTTCCCAGTTAATATCTCCTTCTTGGACCAGTGACCAATGGCTAATACGCATTCAGTAATGTTTTTAAATAAATGTGATATTAATCACCATGCTATCAGCATACATTTGAAACACATAGTTGTCCAGATGCATGCAGGACTTAGCCTGAGCCGTTCCTTGTTGGCTAAGGATTTGCAGGCAACCTGTGTCTTCTGGAAGGCCCCTGGTGGTCCCTGGTCTCCAGCGGGGGGTGACCACCACTGGGAGTGGACGCAGGTGCACACAGCTGTCTCCTCCACCTTCTTGTCTCTCGTGCTCAGCCTTAGTGCAGGGGCTCAGTTGTGTCTGACTCTGCAACCCCATGGACTGCAGCAGTCCAGGCTTCCCTGTCCTTCACCAACTCCCGGACCTTCCTCAAACTCCTGTCCATCGGTGATGCCATCCAACCATCTCATCCTCTGTCATCCCCTTCTCCTCCTGCCCTCAGTCTTTCCCAGCATCAGCCTTTTCTGATGAGTCAGTCATGTGCTCAGCATAAGACAGACTGGCATAAACTGTGCCATCAATGAATGCTGAACAAATTATTATTAACAGCTTGGTGTCGTGTTTCCTTTCTAGCTGTCAGTCTTTCACCATGCGCAGTTGTGTTGACGCTAGTCTAGGCTGCAGCCTGGGCGCCCAGCACCCGAGCTCCCGCTGTGCTGGGCACTGCACTGGATGTGGTAGCGCATTCAGAGTGACAGAGCATGGCCCCTGTACTCAGAATGTTTGGGTGGCAGTGTGTGGAAAGCATCTGTTGTATGACATGGTGGGTTTCTGTCTTGTACAAAATGAATGGTTTCATTGGGTAATAATGAAAATGATACCATTTCTAGTAATTACTGAATGTTATTAACATCCCTGACTGGTAAAATTAGTTTTCAAATTTGATTCTAAAATATGTCTTAGATGTTCAGTATGATACTTTTAGTAGAATTCTAGCTTTTATCATAATATCTTTTTTTTTTTTTTTAACTGTCATAGCTGCGTTAAATTGTCCTGAACCTATTTTAAAGCCTGGTAGGTTGTACGGGAAAGAGAAACACCCATTTTTAATATTAGATTCTTTTTTAGCTCTAATTTAAAACTGAAACACAGCAAACTTACTCGTCTATTGCAAGTTTTACCAGTCCCATCAATGGTCTTGTGAAGAAAGTGCATCTTGTATTAAATTTATGTTTAAGCTGTGCATTATTTGAGGTTTTTGAGCATAAATTTGAAGTGTTTCTTTATTGTTGAGCCATAAAGCAGTGGTCCCCAACCTTTTTGGCACCAGGGACCGGTTTCATGGAAGACAGTTTTTCCACGGACCGGGGTTGGTGGTGGTTGGGTTTCAGGATGAGTCAAGCGCATAACATTTACCGTGCACTTTATTATTACTACATCAGCTCCACCTCGGATCATCAGGTATTAGACCCTGGAGGTTGGGGAGACCCCTACTGTAAAGAATCAGGAGGGTGCATGATATCCCAAGGTGCTTTTTATCTTATGAAGAAAGTATCATAAAGGAATGTGATAAAATAACTAGCTTAACATTTGCAGAATTTTAAGATTTCCATCTAAGAATCCTCACAGGACAGGGGTCAACCTTTTCCACTGTAGGGAACGGTCTCAGGTCACTGCGGGTTAACTGGAGCTTTATATTGAGGATTCGTGTTCATGAGATAGACTGATCACTTAAGTGTAGCTTTTTGCTGCACCTGCTTCTTGCCACTCCTGCTTCTCTTCCAGCCTCTTCTCTACCTTGGAGTGTCTGCTTGGAAAGGCAGTAAACATTTTTAAAGCATTGTCTTTATGGCTAAACAGACTAGGTTTAGTCTTCTGTCACCTCATCTTCTGAGTGGCTTTCTAACTTGTAAAATGTGTGTCTCTTAAAAAAAAAAATGTACTGACACATAGTTCAGGCCGAGTCATTGTCCTTGTTCATTTCCTCATCGTATTTTGTATAAACTGCTCATGGGTACAGCTGTTCCTTGTGACCTGCTTACTTGAGTTCTGAGTACCGAATGCACCCCTCTCTCCAGGTTTCTTGTTCAAATTCCCAAGGGACAGGCTGGACCAACTCAGGAAGGCTGATCCTGGGCCCCCGACCAGCCTCTGCCTTAGCAGGTGCTCCCCTTGCAGAGGGCCGTCTGCTCTAGGTCGAGGTTAGAGATGTGACGGTCTCGCGTGCTCTCCACCCTCACTGAACACCAGGTTACACAGCAGCTTGCCGCTGCACGCTTCTCACTGCCTCTCGTCTTCTGATAGCAGGCGTGGCTGGCCAATGAAGAGGGACGGCTCCTAAGCCATGTGAGCGGAAAGCTGTTCATACCTCTGGTAAAGTCGCTGTTGTGAAGAGTGTCTTTCTCCCCCAGATTAAGGCTTTTGCCAGCTTGGAAGAGAGCAGTTGGGAGGGACGGGACTGCTGTAGCAGCCACAGCTGTTTGGGATGGAATGGGAGGCACTATATGGATCATCTTAATTACCTTCTTGATCACATCTAAATTCCACCCATGTTACTCTCTCAGCTTTGCGGAAGGAGCCCTCTGACCTTTCAGAGGCTGGAGAACCTCCCAGGGAAAAGAAGTTTGAGAATCTCCAGCCAGAGGAACAGTAAGGTGTGCAGTCCTTACAAAGCAGACTAAGGACAGCAGTCTCAGAGGGAACTATCTAAGATTTCTGGATCCTTCCTTAGGTATGCTGTTTTTATTTCTTTTCCTCAAGCGATTGCTCTGGTATCGATAAAGAACTAGCCTGCTTACAAGATTGATAAGGAAAAACTAAAATGAATGTTAAGAAACAGGCTCAGTGGAGCAGCACAGAACACTGACTCCAGGATGAGGAGAGGAGACAGGACTTAGGGGAGGCTGAAGGTCATGGGGAAGGAAGACTGACGGTAACAGGCAGTAACAATGATACTGGCTAAAACCAAGTACCTCCTCCTGCCTGGCGATCCCAGAACTGTTGCTACTGGGTTCACACCTGAAAGTTTAAACTTTTATCTGCCAGATCTAGTCCACAGAGAGAACTTCTGTTTTCAGAGAAATTACTAGAGGATGGTTTTTCCAGCTGTGTGTTTCCAGTAGTTGTTACCTCGTGTTTTCTTCCTTTCCCACCAAGATGCAGACTCACAGGAATTCATACAGCAAGAGGATAGGATGCTTCTGCAGAAGGGCCTGCGACTGGGCAGACAACCAGGACGGAAGACCTGAGACCTACCCCTCCACCCTGGCCCGCACACAGGGACCTTGTCTCCTAGGAGAAAACTGTCTGCTGGGAACCTTGTGTAAAATAATGTAAGAACTTACTTAGTACTCTGCTATTCATAGAATGTGTTCAGAATGTCTCTTTTAATCCTCATAATTTCCTGAACTGAGCATTATTCCCATTTTAAAAACAGATGTGCCTGGGCCAGGATCACATATACATATCGTGTTTTAACCCCAAGTCCAGGGCTTTTTGACTCACATTATGTATACAGTTGACCCCTGAACACGGGTTTGAACTGCGTGGGTCCACATATACGTGGAATTCTTTCAGTATGAATACAATACCTGTATTTACATTTTACAGATTTTAAGTACGGAGAGAAGCTTGAGTTTGACCAGAGGTCACAAAATGTGGAATCAGAAACTAAAAGTTTGAGCTTTGATTCTTTCCCAGCTGTTCCAGGTTCCTACCCACGCTTGGGTGAGTTGTCAGTTCTTTTGCTACTGAGGCAGCGATAGCAGTATGGTCTAGGGGAGGTGGAAAGAGAGTCCCAGAGGTGGGTTCTAGGCTCGAGAACCCCGAAGAAACTCACATGCCTTTCTCTCTTAATGCTGAAGGTGAATGAAAAAGGTGACACATTTTAAGCAGTATATTTCCACTTGGAAAATGCAGAAAGCAAATTATTCTAAAGTTGCATGTATACAGGCATGATGGTCCAAGGAAAAGAAAAGTTGCTTTATTTCAAAACAGTAACTTCCTCATTTTGGAGCACTGGCTAAAAATTCAATTACTGATACAAATATAAATAGTTCTTAGGAGGTCAAAATAAGTATATCAGGCGAATTTCCTGAATTTAAAGGCAGAATTTTTAAACCATAGAAAACAATTAGAAACAATGTATGTCAACAACATGTGTAAAATTAAGCCACAGTTCAAATTTAAGCTAAACAGCCAAACCATGAAAATTACCTCAACTAGTATTAGCTGCTATCGTTTAGAACATTGCACACAGTTTCAATAACTTAAAAGTGAATGTATCTTCTTCATATCTCCTAATCGCCCTGGGAAGTGGAACTTTTTTCCCCACTAGTTTTAAATAATAAGTCCAACTATTTACTCATGGTAGGAGATTCTGGATAATTAGAGCTGAGTTTAACAGAAATACAGAAAATCATGACGATACATGAAGCATTTAGAAATGATGACTTCCTTAGAAGTCCTAGATGAGAAAGGCGGTTCTCCACTTCCTGACAGTACCTACAGGTTATGCTGCCACATGGTGGATGGAACTCAGCAGAACAGCAGTCTGACCGATGATAAGCAACGTACAGGAAATTGGCGCCTATTCAATGTTCCATTATAAAGCTACTATTTTGACCAGTATTAAAAATTTTAACTCCATTATGCTGACATTTCCAGAAGTGTTAACTTAGCAACAGGTCATCTTTATGATATGCCATTTTATTAAACTGAAAGAAAAAGATGGTACATTCTAGTTTTCACTTTAAAAGAGATTTAATTCAATAGTTTGATTGCTCACTATTGAAAACTACATTTTCTTCCTCAGAACTGGGCAGCACTGAGGTGGAAACAGTTTTCATGATCCTTGACTTCCCTTAAAGGAAAGTATTACGGAATTTCAGCAGCAAACATTATCTGGTTCCTACTCAAACCCCATCTCCAAGAAAATGTGAGAGAGAATCTAAAAGTTCTGTTCAAGGCAAGAAGAAATTCCAAACTCAAACATTTTACTCCAACAATTTGGATATACCAGCTGCTCCATCACTGGGTAGGAATGATTACCAGCAGCCTTGTCACTGCCATCACTAAATCTTATGTCCTGCTGTATGTCCAAATACATGCACATAAAATATGTGTACAGATAAATTAGTGTTAATTAAAAACTCACGTCTATAAAATGTCCTTCCTTTGTTCTGAAATCTATGTACTTGTTTTCCAGACTGGAAACCTAAACATCTTGGCTACACATTAAAAACGTGCTGGAATGTACATATGCTATGGAAAACTTCAGACTGACCTTCTCTTAAAAGCAAACAAATCTAGAGTGCTTTTGTTACAGCATCATACTCTAATGAGACCTAAAAGGAGACCACTAAGTACTAAATTCAGGTATTTACCAAACAAACAGTGTTGATATCTACTAGCCGAACAGCCCTAAGAAACCAACAGCTGAACTTGAGATAGTCTTTGTCAGCTCTTTGTCTATTAGGAAGTTGAAGCATTTTCAATTAAAGCCTTCATTTTTCCAGTAGACTTCAACATGTGTGGACCAAACTAGAAAAGAAACAAAAAAGATACAGGTTCATGTAACAGCAATGATAGCCCCTTCCCAACCATGGACCACAAGGTATGTTCATGAAAAATCAAGCAGCTCAATAGTATTAAAACTGTTATAGTATGTTTATAACAACCTGTCAATTCATATCAACAGTGAGAAAGATAGCAAAAACTGTAATCATTGCAAGACCCTAGCTTGGTCCAATTTTACTTCTTTTAATAAAAGAAGGAAGACAGAGTTTCCTCTTCAATGTTTAGAGTTTCAAAGATGCTAGAATTTCTAGGATATCTACCTCTCTGGCATAGATAGATAAACACATCTCCCCAGTGACAGTAACCTGAGGAAAGGGAAGGTCTAAATTAATATTTAAGAGCTTCCATGAAGTCTGCTCAGTCTCCACCGCTGCAGGGCCCACAGCCTGTAAGGCCCTGGACAGATCTCTTTCCCCTTCATAAGAATTTCACAGGTGCCCTAAGACAATGACCTTTCCTTTCTACATCACAGCATTTACACTGTCCTTAGATATAAGTTTTATTGTAATGAATTTCACTTCATTGTGCTTAAATATAAACAAACAGCATGGAAAATTTAACACGGGAGATACCCAGGGTTAGCTTTTACTTACAGAAGAGCATCAGGAGGGAAGCAGTCTCGCTGGCGCTAAGGACTAAATCCTACAGCACATCCTTGCGTCTTGCGCAGCAGTGGACTGGCCCTCAGGCTGCACTAAGGAGAGAGGTCTGCCCAGTACTCACCAACACTCTCTCGGAGGTGGCCTCTGATTCAGACTTTGGGATTCCTTTCTCAGCTTCACCTTGACTATCGCTTCGATACCGATAAGCAAACTTCTTTTTCAGCGCCTCTGCTATGAGGGCAGCAGGGTCAGCAGCATCTGCCGGCTTGGGCTTTGTGTCTTGTTCTGACCTTAGAGAAGTGACGAGAAATCAAGGGGGCATTGCAGCGCTGACAGCACGGCTCTAGCAGCAGAGACACTGACGTGGTGAGGTGGGGAGCCCTAGATTTACGGCTTGACAAAACAGCACAAAGGTACCCAGGGAATAGTTCCTCTAAGGAGCAGAGACTGCAGGCTCCTTCAAGGCAGTCAGGGTTCCCTCCTCCACAAGCCTGGTCCCTACCCTAGCAGGCACACAGCTCAGCCTGAGGGAAGAATGACTGCACAGTAACAAGGCTTCAGAGGCGATGGGGGAGAAATGAGAGTGGCCTGCCAGTGTTTGTCCTGCTCTCAGTTAACTGCATACAAGAGCTCCTGGGGGCTTATCTTTTTTAAATTAAAAACTTAAGAGCTATTCCAGTAGTCATGCTATAAAACAGAGTTCTCAAGAAGCTTGGTGTATGTGTGCGCTCGCTCATGTCCGACTCTGTGACCCTATGGTCTGTAGCCCGCCAGGTTCCTCCGTCCATGGGATTCTCCAGGCAATACTGGAGTGGGTTGCCACTTCCTCCTCCAAAGAAGCTTAGCAGTTGCTTATAAAAGGCGTAGGAAACCAAGGGAAGTGGGCGAGAAGGCAGACGTCTCCTCACCTTTTCACTGATCGCAGTTTCACGCTGTTCATGTCTTTCAGGATCTCCAGCATGTTGGGCAGGTCTGTTTTCTTTGGACTGTTCCTGACCGGGGTCTTCCCCGCAGAGGCGTTTCTCTCTCTCCGCTCTTTTATGAGATCAATAGCAGAAGTGCTCTGCTGGAGCCCCGGTGGGGGGAGGGGCGGCGGCGGAGGGGGCGGCGGCGGGGGCGCTGGCTGGACCGGGGGTGCTGCTGTGGCAGCGGGCCTGGTGGATTCTAAGTCACCTGCAGGAATGAGGGGAAATCAGTTTAACCCTCGTGGTAAGAGGCAAATAAAATATTTTAAAAGTACAGTTATGTTAAGGACTTTATACCTGAAAGCAGTAACCTTAAAAAGAATCTCAGTCACAAGTAAAAAGGAAGTTTCAGTTACTTGCTTGGAATCTAAATGCCTGAATTTCAGTCATGGTATCATTTAATCCCAGTCTCCAGATGGAAATGTTCCATTTAACTTAACAGGGTGCTTTTGTGATATCAAATGTTCAGGTCTGACTGCTTCACAGTGTGCAGCTACTTGTAGATGAAACAGCATCTGGATTGCCCACAGAACTGCCTCCAGTAGGTAGTCTGACAGTTTAGTACTAGAGTAAATAACTATCAGATACCTCTGTGGTTCTTTTAAGTATATTTACATAGAAGGTAAGCATGAACTAGAGAATGTAAATTAGCCAGAATGAGTTTAAAAGTTTCAGATTTATTGAAAAAAATTGAGAGAAAAAAAATTATAGCTAATTCCCCAAAAGAATAAGTAACTAAGAGTTAAAGCGGTTCTAAAATAAGGACCTAAAAATCCATCTTTCTGACTAACTGGAGATTAAAGAGTTGTTTGGGCTTGAACTATATTGATTAGTTTATTCAAGGGAGTTGGGTTGTAAATAGAACATCTAACAGAAATCCTCAGATGACCTCACAATTTACAGCAGTTTTCCTAGTCTGCCAGAAGAGGGAGGTAAAGCCAAAGAGAAATGTATCAGTAACTTATAGGTTAAACAGAAAAGGGCAGGACTTTGGGTTTTCAAAAGTCACCTGTAGATTTCACTGAAATAACACCAGGTGCCGGGAGTACATTTGCCCTGCCCATCGTGGCCTGACCCAGGTTTGAGGAGGTTTCCGTGTAGGTTACATTAAACTATAGGACCACAAGCTAAGTGACTCAGAGGTGGAATAACTATCCTTCACCCTTCAGAGCTGGCTTATATTGAATCTTGTCAAGACTCAGGAACACTAGGAAAACAACCACTGCTTGCCAGCAGATTAATAAGCTAGGATTTCAAGGCTATGGTTTCTTCTCCAAAGTGACAATGCCACAAAACTAAAAGCAACGCTATTAGACCAGAGTCAGAGGCCCTGAATTCAGTTTCCACTCTAGGCAAGAGGGAGACAAATGAATATTAAACAGCTACTTTGCACTAAAGATACTATATATAGTTTCCACATTTACTCCCATAGTAACTCCACAACATGAGTAACCACTATCGCAGTTATAGAGCTTTATGCTTGCCTCAGGACACGTAGGTAACTAAACACACTCAACCCTGTCAGGGCTGTCTTGCAGTTACCTCCTCCAGTCTGATGTGAATGGTGCCATTAGCACAGACAGTGAAGTTCCCACAGCAGACACATGAGCAGTGTTCACCTCTATCAGTGGATGTATATTTTATCTCCAAAATACACTCATCATCCTCTGACAGCATTAAGATTATTCAAAACAAATGAAAACCACTTAAACTTGCCTGGGTCCTGTACTGGACCATGCAGGGGACAGGCCCCTAGTTTTCTAGCAAGCCCAACAGCTGTTGCTAATTAACTTCTTTAAAATTTTTAATTGTAATATAATTTATAATGTGTTAGTTTCCGTGTATAGCATACTGACTCAGTTATATATATGTATGCATACTGGGGGCTTCGCAGGTGGCTCAGTAGGTAAAGAATCTGCCTGCAGGGCAGGAGACACAGGTTCGATTCCTGGGTTGAGAAGATCCCTTGGAAGAGGACATGGTAACCCACTCCAGTATTCCTGCCTGGAGAATGCCATGGACAGAGAGGAACCTAGAGGGCTATAGTCCATTGGGTTGCAAAGAGTCAGACATGACTGAAGAAGCAGAGCCCACAAATATATATATTTCACATATATATAATTTTTCCCCCAAGTGAGTGGTATTCTCCCTGCTCCCCACCCGCATTTGCTGACTGACAACTGGAGGACTCACAGACCTGCACTGAGGTTCTGCTGTTCCTGGAGGGTCACGATCTTGGCAATCTGAGCTCTGAGGGCAGCAAGCTCACTTTCAAGGGCACAGATCTTCTGCAGCGCTTCCTCATTGGCCAGCGTCGAGGTCTGCAGCGGAGGCTCTTCTGGAGACAGGGTGGGTAAGGACGGCTGCCTGCTGTGGGGCTTCTCAAAGAAAGGAAGATCATCCTGAAGGGTTGGCCTTGACCGGACCTCTATCCTGCAAGGAGGACAGAAGTTGGCTGTCACAGGCTTTGAGAGGGGCTATGAAAAACTGTCACTTCAAAGTTAATCAACATAGCAGAAGAGAACATCTGAGAGCCACTTTTCAGGCTGACCTTACATAAAACCCCCACTGAAAGTTTCAAGACAACAAAGCACTTGTCAACCTGCTGTAGATCCACACCAGGCCAGCTTTCTTACTGCCATCATTCTTAATTTCTATCTCTATATTTTATATTCAAGCCCATACTATCAGGAGGCATCACAGGTTTCAGCAGTGTCTTTGCCAATTCATGTTTTGTTTTGGTGGCGTGAACTAAGATGATGCAACTTTTAATGCTCTTAAAAATGGTAAACTAATTATTGGTTATAAATGACAACCAAAGCAGTAGTCTATTAACCCTTCCTCAAGGTCTTTGTTTCCACATTTCCATGTCAGTGTTTTCCATATGAGATAAAATATACCAAACTGTAAGACATACTGTAACAACATGAGCCAAACTACAGCATTAGACACTAAAAAGGAGGGGGGGGGATAATTATAATTGAACTCATGCAGTAATTATTAGATGGTCTCATTTTCACTTAAAGGTATTCTAATATGCACTGCACTGTAGCTCCATATGGAAGTCTTCTGGGGTTGAGAACAACATTCAGATTTCAACTGTCAATTTGTATATTTATCCATTTCCTCCTATTTTCTACAATTAGGTTTTTCTGGCCTCTAAGCCCTTTTCTCTTTTTTCTTCCTCTGGCTTTACTGAGGAATCACTGGCAAATCCTGTATGTATATAAATGCTGTACAGCATGATAATCTGACCATGTGTATACACTCTGGAACAATCACCACACCCAAGGTAAGTACATCCCAGTTCCCTCACAGTCTCATGTGGCCATGTGACTGTGAGTTTGGCTAACCGGACTGTAAGCCACCTGGGAAGGCTGCTTGGAGGGCAATGACTTGGTTCCACAAGAAAAGAAGGCCTTTCATCTCTAACCCCACCCATTATTCCTCCTTTTCTGAGAGCCGTGAGTCACCAAGCCCAGAAGCTAATGCTGACGGGAAAGCCACAGCTGAGAATGCCCAAGAGCCTGGCGGGTGGTTTCTGGGCACACAGTGGAGCCACTGGCAGCTTCAGACTATCCACTCAGGGGGGTTTCTGACTTGAGAAAATAAACTTCCATCACCATTATTTTGGACTTCTGTTTCGTGTAGTCAAACTTAATCCTCTTGTAACATTCACCAACATTATATCCTATTTTAAAATAGTTCCTTTAACTGAATATTGCAATTTTTTGCTTGAGAAATGAGACAATTCATTCTTCCTTGTGTTTGAATGAGTAAATTCTTGGACCTTTAGCATTTGGTATTTTGCGCTAAATTCAGGTGGTTTTCTTCATATCTAATCTTGATTATATCCCGTTAAACTACCACATATACAGGATGGTTTCAAATTGTTTTTTATAGTATTTTTTACAATATTATTAAAACTATTTGGAGAATAAATGTCCTAGTTACTACCTGGCCCTATTTTAGCTTACCTAGTAATCAACTTTAATAATACTAACCTTGTTCACTTTCATTTGGCATATTTTGGGGGTAAGGGAAATATATTTGGCTTGCAAAAAGCTTTAATTACCATTTTCTTTCTAAGCCCTACACTGGGAAGAAACAGGTGATAAAATATTTAAAAAAGTAATGATGATTAAAAAAAAAAACAAAATATTTAAAAGAAACAATACCAATGCTCTGGTTAAACACATTAATAGGTTCTTTAAAAGATTATAGAGATTAAATGCAAGCATTCTAATCAACCTGCAATAAAGAAAATAATTTTGACATTAAATTTAAAAAAATCATTGTGGCTTTTTGTTGACGGGAAAATTCTGATTTCTACCTACCTTTCATAAAGAAGGTCTGATTTTGTTAACCATCTCTATACAGTAAATTACAAGAAGATACAAATTATTCTGTCTACTGAATGAAGTTTTTTAGGGGGAGGATACTTAAGAGTAATTTCATTTAATGAGTACAATGTCAAATACTCTAATACGCTTCCTCAACTATATTCTTGACAACTCGTTAATGTTTTTAATAAAACATTTTAAAACAGTGTTTTAAAATACTATTTAAAAAATACTACTTCTTAAAATAACTAAGGAAACCATTGATAGGTAGGATGTTGGCAGAGATAATTTTAGTCTTGAGAACAGATGTGAGTAAAATATAGAAATATCCAATGTACAATTAAAGTATCATACTTGTTCAAAACAACAGCGGAGAAATAGGGAAGACTAGTAGGAATAAGACTGTGTGTTTAAAGCAGGGAAATCAGAAGCAGAGTGTTCTCAGAACAGAATAGACACCCCTGCCACAGGCATCGCAGGCAGCGCACCCGAAGGGCTACAAGTGGACGAAAGTAGAACAGAAGGGAGAGAGAGCACCTGCGGGGGAAGACTCAAGTCTACCCGGACCATCTCCCGTGAAAGTCATATTCGGCTTTGTTTATTAAAGCTTACCTAAATGAACGAACGTTTTATTGGGAGTGGGAGTGAGGATGATGGTTTGTTTCCACATTATGTGTGAGTGCAGAGATTTCATAAAGTCTGTATCATAATAGCAAACAGAGATGAATTTCAAATGCGAGACTCTTGAGTACTATACTAAGCAAAAAAATGTTGTAATTATTTTTTTCAGGAACTAGTAGTCACTTTAGGAGTGAATATACCCTCCTAGATCACAGGACCCAAAAGTATTACATGCTTTTCAGTTTGTTTGAAAATGTTACCATTCAAGTAAGCCAATCGTCAAATCCCATGAACATTTCAATACCCAGAACTGGAACCAGGTAACATGACAATTTGGATTAAGAGAGCAACTACAAGGCAAAACAGTTTCCTTTAAGATATCTTCCGGGCAAAATAACAGTCAGAGAGAATTAAATACTGAACAGCAAATGACAGTGTATAAGAAACACAATTAAGCATCTACCTCTCCCAGTAAAATTTCTACAGATGAATTTAATCCTGTTTCTCCATCTACTAGAACTAAGGGTAAGCACTTATTAATCTTGAAAACCAGTGTGCCAGGCTGAAAGAAAAAAAGTTTAGGACCTTTAGGAAGAATATTTAAGTAACAGTGTCAGATCACCTATATTTTATGTGTCTATACTATTTTTATAACTTTGGTATACTCTCTACATTTATATTGTGAAATACTGTCGATAGCTATAGGTCCAGACAAAATAATTCTAGGAAATGTGGAAGTTTAAGTGTGGATTTTTAGAAGCTAAAAAAAGTAAATAATCCTGAAATGATCATATCCTCTTGAAGACATAGGAAGATTCGACATACAGAGAAGCCTGAAAACCAAAGACATAAAAAAGAAAAAGTTACTCTGTAATATTCTTGTTTATGAAAGACCTTAGGTTTTATGAAAATTCTGACAAGTCCAGGACTTTAAAATAAACACACACACCTTTTTCCTACAGACATGTTTCATAAGACAGTTGACAAATAACTCATTCTCAGAACCAATCTGTTTTGCCATCCTTCAGAAGAGAAGGCTATTAAGAAATACCAAGGAAAAAGTAATTCAAACTAAGAAACTAAGGGCTTTTTAAGCTATACTAATCAAAGAAAATTCTCGATTAAATATAATGTACCTCTAGGATCCTTTCCCCTTATCTAGCAGTGGAAGCTCAGAATCAGATTTTTTTCAAATTAACCCAGTGGTATTCCCCAGGTGACTTTTACTGAGCCTCCCTCACTATTTTGAGAGAACAGTATAGAAAAGTAAAAAAACATACTCTTCTGTCAACAGGATACAGGGGGTAGGGAGGGGGAGCTGACACTTAAGTTCACTGAAAACACGCAGATGGGTAGAAAAAAAATATTTTCCAAGTGAGCATATAGTTGGAAGACAACTGGACCTATCTTAAAAAAAAAAAGAAAAAGAAAAAGGGCAACTGGACCAAGGAAATTATTTCAAAGGAAGTAATCCATGAAAGGATTTACAGTGAAGGACAGGCATGACTACTGTGGGGCTACAGACAGATGACTCAGTTTAGTTCAATCGCTCAGTCGTGTCTGACTTTGCAACACCGTGAACCATAGCACGCCAGGCCTCCCTGTCCATCACCAACTCCCGGAGTTCACACAAACCCATGTCCATCCAACCATCTCATCCTCTATCGTCCCCTTCTCCTCCTGCCCTCAATCTTGCCGAGCATCAGGGTCTTTTCCAATCAGTCAGCTCTTCACATGAGGTGGCCAAAGTATTAGAGTTTCAGCTTCAACATCAGTCCTTCCAATGAACACCCAGGACTGATCTCCTTTAGGATGGACTGGTTGGATCTCCTTGCAGTCCAAGGGACTCTCAAGAGTCTTCTCCAACACCACAGTTCAAAAGCATCAATTCTTCAGCACTAGCTTGCTTTATAGTCCAGCTCTCACATCCATACATGACCACTGGAAAACCCATAGCCTCAACTAGACAGACCTTTGTTGGCAAAGTAATGTCTCTGCTTTTGAATATGCTGTCTAGGTTGGTCATAACTTTCCTTCCAAGGAGTAAACATCTTTTAATTTCATGGCTGCAATCACCATCTGCAGTGATTTTGGAGCCCCGAAAAATAAAGTCAGCCACTGTTTCCCCATCTATTTGCCATGAAGTGATGGGACCAGATGCCATGATCTTCCTTTTCTGAATGTTGAGCTTTAAGCCAACTTTCTCACTCTCCTCTTTCACTTTCATCAAGAGGCTCTTTAGTTCTTCACTTTGTGCCATTAAGGGTGGTATCATCTGTGTATCTGAGGTTATTGATATTTCTCCCAGCAGTCTTGATTCTAGCTTGTGCTTCTTCCAGCCCAGCGTTTCTCATGATGTACTCTGCATAGAAGTTAAATAAGCAGGGTGACAAGATACAGCCCTGACGTACTCCTTTTCCTATTTGGAACCAGTCAGTTGTTCCATATCCAGTTCTAACTTGCTTCCTGACCTGCATATAGGTTTCTCAAGAGGCAGGTGAGGTGGTCTGGTATTACCATCTTATTCAGAATTTTCCACAGTTTGTGGTGATCCACACAGTCAAAAGCTTTGACACAGTCAATAAAGCAGAAATAGATGTTTTTCTGGAACTCTCTTGCTTTTTCGATGATCCAGTGGATGTTGGCAATTTGATCTCTGGTTCCTCTCCCTTTTCTAAATCCAGCTTGAACATCTGGAAATTCATGGTTCATGTATTGCTGAAGCCTGGCTTGGAGAATTTTGAGCATTACTAGCATGTGAGATGCGTGCAATTGTGCAGTAGTTTGAACATTCTTTGGCACTGCCTTTTTTGGGATTGGAATGAAAACTGACCTTTTCTGGTCCTGTGGCCACTGCTGAGTATTCCAAATTTGTTGACATACTGAGTGCAGCACTTTCACAGCATCATCTTTTAGAATCTAAAATAGCTCAACTGGAATTCCATCACCTCCGCTAGCTTTGTTCATAGTAATGCTTCCTAAGGCCAACTTGACTTCACATTCCAGGATATCTGGCTCTAGGTGAGTGATTATCTGGGTCGTGAAGATATTTTTTGTACAGTTCTTCTGTGTATTCTTGCCACCTCTTCTTAATATCTTCTGCTTCTGTTAGGTCCATATCATTTCTGTCCTTTATTGTGCCCATCTTCGCATGAAAAGTTCCCTTGGTATCTCTAATTTTCTTGAAGGGACTGCTAGTCTTTCCCATTCTGTTGTTTTCCTCTATTTCTTTGCACTGATTGCTGAGGAAGGCTTTCTTATCTCTCCTTGCTATTCTTTGGAACTCTGCATTCAGATGCTTATATCTTTCCTTTTCTCTTCTACTTTTTGCTTCTGTTCTTACTGGACAGATGACTAGTGGGATTTATCACCTATTCTTGATTCTGTTCAACAAAATCTTGTTTTGTATTTTAAAAGCTAGATCTTCCTATAATTGATATTTAGCACAAATTACCCTTGACCACAGTACTTTATTGATATATATTAATAGATAATGACTAGTACCAACTAATTTCATATTGTTCATAAACAGTATGAAAAGGTAAAAAGATGAAACTAGAAGATGAACCCTCCAGGTAGGCAGATGTCCAATATTCTACTGGGAAAGAGCAGAGAAATAGCTCCAGAAAGAAGGAAGTGGCAAGCCCAAAGCAGAAACAACACTCAGGTGTGGATGTGTCTGGTGGTATAAAAGTCAAGTGCTATGCTGTAAAGAATAATACTGCATAGAAACCTGGAATGCTAGGTCCATGAATCAAGGTAAATTGGACATGGTCAAGCAGGAGATAGTAAGAGTGAACATCGACCTTTTAGGAATCAGTGAACGAAAATGGACAGGAATGAGCGAATTTAATTCAGATGACCACTGTATCTACTGTTGTGGGGCAAGAATCCCTTAGAAGAAACACAGTAGCCCTCATAACAAGAGAGTCTGAAATGCAGTACTTAGGCACAATCTTAAAAACAATAGAATGACCTCGGTTCGTTTCCAAGAGAAACCATCCAACATCACAGTAATCCAAGTCTATGCCCCAACCACTAATGAAGAAGTTGAAGTATGTAGATCTATGAAGATCTACAAGACCGTCTAGAAAAATGGAAGTGTTGGTCACTCAGTCATGTTCAACTCTTTGTGACCCAATGACTGTAGCCCGCCAGGCTCCCGTCCACGGGATTCTTGAGGCAAGTATAGTGGAGTGGGTTGCCATTCCCTTCTTCAATGGATCTTCTCGACCCAAGGATACCTAGGTCTCCCACAGTGCACACAGATTCTTTACCATCTGAGCCACCAGGGAAGCCCTGGTACAAGATCTTCTAGAACTAACTCAAAAAAGATGTCCTTTTCATCATAGGGGATTGGAATGCAAAAGTAGTAAGTCAAGGAATACCTAGAGTAACAGGCAAGTTTGGTCTTAAAGTACAAAATTAAGCAGGGCAAAGGCTAACAGTTTTGCCAAGAGATATGCACTGGTCATAGCAAACACCCTTTTCCAACAACACGAGATGATTCTACATACGGACATCAGTGGATAGTCAACACCAAAATCCGATATTTTTGCAGTAGAAGATGGAGAAGCCCTATCCAGTTAGCAAAAACAAGACGTGGAGCTGACTGTGGCTCAGATCATCAGCTCCTTATTGAAAAATTCAGGCTTATATTGAAGTAAGTAAGTAAAACTACGAGGCTATTCAGGTGTGACCTAAATCAAATCCCTTATGATTACACAATGGAGGTGATGAACAGATTCAAGGGGTTAGATCTCATAGAGTGCCTGAAGAACTATGGACGGATGTTTGTAACACTGTATAGGAGGTGGTGACCAAAACCATCCCCAAGAAAAAGAAATGCACAAAGGCAAAGTGGTTGTCTGAGGAAGCCTTAAAAATAGCTGAGAAAAGCAGCAAAAGCCAAAGGAAAAAGGGAAAGATATACCCAACTGAATGCAGAATTCCAGAGAATTACAAGGGGAGATAAGAAAGCCTTCTTAAGTGAACAATGCAAAGAAATAGAGGAAAACAATAGAATGGGAAAGACTAGCGATCTCTTCAAGAAAATTAAAGATACCAAGGGAACTTTTCATGCAAAGATGGGCACAATAAAGGACAGAAATGATATGGACCTAACAGAAGCAGAAGATATTAAGAAGAGGTGGCAAGAATACACAAAAGAACTATACAACGAATATCTTAATGACCCAGATAGCCACGATGGTGTGGTCACTCACCTAGAGCCAAACATCCTGGAATGTGAAGTCAAGTGGGCCTTAGGAAGCATTACTACAAACAAAGGTAGTAGAGGTGATGGAATTTCAGCTGAGCTATTTAAAATTCCATAAGATGACACTATTGAAGTGCTGCACTCAATATGACAGTAAATTTGGGAAATTCAGAAGTGGCCACAGGACTGGAAAAGGTCAGTTTTCTTTCCAATCCCAAAGAAAGGCAATGCCAATGAATGTTCAAACTATTGCACAATTGTACTCATTTCACATGCTAGCAAAGTAATGCTCAAAATCTTCCTGGTCAGGCTCCAACAGTATGTGAACCTAGAACTTCCAGATGTGTAAGCTGGATTTAGAAAAGGCAGAGGACCAGAGATCAAATTGCCAACATTCATTGTATCACAGAAAAATCAACAAAATTCCAAAAAAAGACCTACTACTGTTTCATTGACTACGCTGAAGTCTTTGACTGTGTAGACCACAACAAACAGGAAAATTCTTAGAGATGGGAATACGAGACCACCTTTCCTGCCTCCTGAGAAACCTGTATGCATGTCGAGGAGCAACAGTTAGAACCCAACATGAAACAACGGACTGGTTCAAAATTGGGAGAGGAATATGTGAAGGCTGTATATTGTCACCCTGCTTATTTAACTTATATACAGAGTACATCATGTGAAATGTGGTGCTGGATGAAGCACAAGCTGGAATTGAGACTGCCGGGAGAAATACAACAACCTCAGATATGCAGATGACACCACTCTAACGGGAGAAAGTGAAGAGAAACTAAGAGCTTCAGTGAAGAGGAACTAAGAGCTTCAGTGAAGAGGAACTAAGAGCTTCTTGATGAAGTTGAAAGAGGAGAGTGAAAAACCTGGCTTAAAACTCAACATTCAAAAAATGAAGATCATGGCATCCAATCTCATCACTTCATGGCAAATAGATGGGGAAAAGATGGTAACAGTGACGGACTATTTTCTTGGGCTCCAAAATCACTGCAGATGGTGACTGCAGCCACAAAATTAAAAGATGCTTGCTCCTTCAAAGAAAAGCTATCACAAACCTAGACAGCATATTAAAAAAGCAGAGCTATCACTTTGCCAACAAAGGTCCATCTAGTCAAAGCTGTGGTTTTTCCAGTAGTCATGTATGGATGTGAGAGTTGGACCATAAAGGCGGAGCACCGAAGAACTGATAGCTTTCAAATCATGGTGCTGCACTATAGAGAGTTTGTTGAACAGCAAGGAGATCAAACCGGTCAATCCTAAAGAAAATAAACCCTGAATATTCACTGGAAAGACTAATGCTGAAGCTCCAATACTCTGGTCACCTGATGCGAAGAGCCAACTCATTAGAAAAGACCCTAATGCTGGGAAGGATTGAAGGCAGGAGGAGAAGGGGACGACAGAGGATGAGATGGTTGGATGGCATCACCAACTCAATGAACCTGAGTTTGAGCAAACGCTGGGCAATACTGAAGGACAGGGAAGACTGCCTCAGTTCGTGGGGTCACAAAGAGTTGGACACGCTTAGCAACTAAACAACCAAAAATTAAGATTAAGATGGGAATGAATAACATCTGCTGTCCATTGTGCTATGAATGGGAAACTATTTTGCTCTGAACCATTATGTCTCCTGGCCTACATTCTCACTATGGAGCTTCAGCAAGTCAGCCTGCTTGCCTGCCTTTGGAGTCTTGTTCCCCACTATCATCCTCTGAGGTCAGGATTCTTCCCCAGTACTGCTTTAAAAAGAACAGCACATTCCATTTTATACTTGATATCACTAGTCAAAGTCTTCACTCTCACTTTATTCACTATTTTTATGTCAGGTTTTTGTAAATTAAGTTCCTCTTAGTCATTGGATTACAAACATTCTGGTAATGTATTAAGAGCTACCTCAATACTTTCAAATCCTGTGTATTTATAATTTTTTACTTAATACATACTTAGTTTGATATAAATATGGGCAATCAGATACAACTGGAAATTAACATATTAATAAAGAATGAACAAACTGAAATTAACCTTGAAACATTTAGATATTCCTTACATAACGTTCTACTCCAGGGAGAAAACATGCAAATGATGGGACCAACAAGGGCTTAATTTCCAAAATGTAAACGGCTCATACAACTCAACAACAAAAACACAAGGCAATTAAAAAATAGGCAGAAGGGACTTCCCTGGTGGTCCCTGGCTAAGACCCCATGCTCCCAACTCAGGGGACCTGGGGTCAATCCCTGGTCAAGGAACTAAGTCCCACATGCTGCAACTAATCCCTGGCTATTATATAAAATTAAAAAAAGTGGGGGGGGCAGAAGATCTATGTAGACATTTCTTCAGAGAGGACAGACAGACGGCCGACAGGCACATGGAAAGTGTTCAACATTGCTTATTGCTTATCATTAGAGAAATGCAAACCAAAACTACAATGAGATACTATCTCACTTGGGTCAAAATGGCCATCATTTAAAAAAGGACAAATAACAAATGCTGGAAAGGGTGTGGAGAAAAGGGAACCCTCCTGCACTGTTGGTGGAAATGTAAACTGGTGCAGCTACTGTGGAAAACGATATGGAAGGTACCTTAAAAAAGTAAAAATAGTTACTATATAATCCAGCAATCCTACTCATGGGCATATGTCCAGACAAAACTATAATCCAAAAAGATACATGCGCCTCAATGTTCACAGCAGCACTATTTACAGTAGCTATATGAAAACAATGTAAATGCCAATGGACAAATGGATGAAGATGTAGTACATAGACACAATGGAGTCCTACTCAGGCATTAAAAGAAATGATACAATGCCATCTGCAGCAACATGAGTGGACCTGGGGACTACCATACCAAGTGAAGTAGGTCAGAAAGAGAAAGACAAATATATGACACCACTTAAACACTGAATCTGAAAGATGACACAAATGAACTTACCTGTGAAACAGAAACAGCAGACCTGCAGCTGTCAGGTGGGAGAGGGATTAAGGAAGGAATGGAGTGAGAATTTGGAGTTGGCAGATGGCAACCACTGCACATATACAGGATGACTCCCCTGGTGGCTCAGACGGTAAAAGCGTCTGCCTACAATGAGGGAGACCCGGGTTGGATCCCTGGGTCGGGAAATTCCCCTGGAGAAGGCAATGGCACCCCACTCCAGTACTCTTGCCTGAAAAAATCCCATGGATGGAGGAGCCTGGTAGGCTACAGTCCATGGGGTCACAAAGAGTCAGATACAACTGAGTGACTTCACTTCACACCTAGGATGAATAAACAACAAGGTCCTACTGTATACCACAGGGAACTGTATTCAATATCCTGGTACTAACCATAATGAAAAAGAATATAAAAAACAATGTATGTATATGTAGCTGAATCACTTCACTGTACAGCAGAAGCTGGACAGGAAAGAGATCAAACCAGTCAATCCTAAAGGAAATCAACCCTGAATATTCACTGGAAGGACTGACTGCTGAAGTTCAAACTCCAATACTTTGGCCACCTGATGGAAAGAGCCAATTCACTGGAAAAGACCTTGATGATGGGAAAGACTGAAGGCAAAAGGAGAAGAGGGTGGCGGAGGATGAGATGGTTAGATAGCATCACCAACTCAATGGACTTAGTTGGAACACAACAGGGAAGCCTGGCATGCTGCAGTCAATGGAATTACAGAGTTGAACGTGACTCAGTGAATGAACAACAATTAAAAAATAAAATTTACAACTGCTCTACTCCAAAAGCAATCAGAAACTTGATAACAATGCCTATGATGTCTGCGAGAAGCCACAGAGATTATAGTCTTTAATTTTTCATCACACAGAGAACAAATGTTATGCTGTGTGTCTATGTCCAAAGACCACAGTCTCCAGAAACTATTACTATGAAAGAGAACAACTTAATTATCTGAGAATGACTCTCAGTTATATTGACTCTAAGAATCTCAATGCTTCTTATAAAAATGAAGATTTCTTTTTAATTCTGAGGCTATTCTTTTAATTCAATGGGAAATGAAAATGTGTAAAGAGAGAAAAAAGACTTGCACAGTATGTGTCACTGTGCTATAAGTTTTCTCATGTTGTCTTTCAAAATTCTCTCAGTGTAGGTATTAGCACTTTCAATTTAGAGGTGAAAAACTCAAGTTCAAAGTATTTAGAAAAAAATTCAATTATACAGTAACTCATGCTTATGCCATTTTCCCAGAGAGAGAATACCATAACACTGTAACCAACTGTTAAAGAAATGCCATCAACATAAATTTCAAGGGAGAAATAATTATATATTGAACAGCTTTGACTTTCATATAAATGTGAGAGGCAGAGAAACACTCAAATGGCTATATGAATCTTAGAGGTACTCTATTAAATGTTTTTAAGTTAAGTTATAAGTTTAAGCTATAAAGCTCCCATAGAAATGCAGTTAATATCAAAGTGACAGATGAAAAAAGACTCAAATGGCCTGGTAAAAGGATGAGCCTTAAGTAATTGTCAAGGCAAAGTAAAATTCCATCAGCTCTCATCCTTCTATTTTGTCCTACTGATTAAAATACATTCTATGGTAAATTTGCTATTTTATCGATCTGTAAAAAACACTTGATCTGGTATATGAAACTGACCAAATAGAGCTTCCTCAAAGCTCCCTTCTGTGGGAGGATGGTGAGACTTTGTCAGCCTATTTATTAGGATATCAGCTTCCTGACAGCTCAGTTGGTAAAGAATCTACCTGCAATGCAGGAAACCCTGGTTCGATTCCTGGGTCAGGAAGAGCCCCTGGAGATGGGATAAGCTACCCACTCTAGTATTCTGGCCTGGAGAATTCTATGGACTGTATAGTCCATGGGGTTGCAAAGATCTGGACACAACTGAGTGAGTTTCTTTTCAGCCACAGGAAAATAACAGTACCTTCCCCCAGACATACAGGTTTATACACATGAAGTGCCAATACTTTGGCCACCTGATACAAAGAGCTGACTCTAGAAAAGACTCTGATGCTGGGAAACACTGAAGGCAGGAGAAGGGGATGACAGAGGATGAGATGGTTGGATGGCATCACCAACTCAACGGACATGAGTTTGAACAAGCTCTGGGAGATGATGAAGGACAGGGAAACCTGGCATGCTGCAGTCCACGGAGTTGCAAAGAGCTGGACACGACTGAGAGACTGAACAACAGTAACAACAATAGTTAATCACAACTGATGCAAAAAGTGATACGGCACCACACTGCAAAAGAAAGCCCACCCACTTTTCCTCGTCATGTGGGCCATGTCACTAACCTGGGAAGTCTGGGACCACTTCCCACCTGTGTGTCTACTTCCTCCTCCAGGCAGACCCAACTGGATCTTCTGTTTCCTTCTCACTTTGTTCACAATCAGATGATCTTCGCCTAGAATACTTCTGGGCACCATTTCAAAGATCCTTTAGCCAGTTACTTTCAACATCATAGACAAAATTCATTATCCAGATCCACTATACCAACTCAGTTACTCTATAACCACAATCCCCATAATAGCTACCCTATAAGGTCATATCAAGTACAAACATGACATTTGTGTTAAAAGCCCTTTAGAGACTTATCTGGAGGAAGATGGAGCAAATGAACTTTTCATTATTCTTCATCCTCACTACAACTAAAATCTCTGGATATCATATATACAACAAATGTAAGATGACCCTCAGGTGGAGAGAAGGCAGACTGGGTGGGACTTGAAATTAAGAAAAAAAAAAATCATAGGAGTGAATTCCCTGAGTTTTCCTTTTGCCTTATATATGGTAGACTGGGTGCTCGAGTAACCCAGAAATGCCAAGAGATGCAGGGAAGAAAAAAAAGCCCCAACAAAAGCCTGCTCTTTAGCCAAAGCACCAAGAAAGGGGCAGCCTCCCACGACAGATAACTTACAAATAAAACAGGGGCTCTGCTCCAGCCAAACATCACAGGAAACACTGTAGCCCTACCTCCACCATGCCACCAAGACTTAACCTCCCCTCCTTTTCCAGAGAAGGCAATGGCACCCCACTCCAGTACTCTTACCTGGAAAATCCCATGGGCAGAGGAGCCTGGTGGGCTGCAGTCCATGGGGTTGGGAAGAGTCGGACATGACTGAGCGACTTCACTTTCACTTTTCACTTTCATGCATCGGAGAAGGAAATGGCAACCCACTCCAGTGTTCTTGCCTGGAGAATCCCAGGGTCAGTGGAGTGGCTGCAATGAGGTGCCTGAATCCCTACAAGGTAGTGCTGGAGAAAGCCAGGACTTACCCCACCTCCCTGTGGGGTGCATGTGTACTAAGTCACTTCAGCCTCTTTGCAACCCCATGGACTGTAGCCTGCCAGGCTCCTCTGTCCGTGGGATTCTCCAGGCAAGAACACTGGAGTGGATTGCCATGCCCTTCTCCAGGGGATCTTCCCGACCAGGGATCGAACCCTTGTCTCTTATGTCTCCTGCACTGGCAGGCAGGTTCTTTACCACTAGTGCCACCTGGGAAGCCTTTTTGTACAGTGAAAGGCACTTCCTCTATCAGACAATCCTTCTGTGTGCACATCATCCAGAGGGCCATTTCTGTTTACCTCCAAGGGTGAACAAGCAATGTGTGGGTGTGTGCTAAGTTGCTTCAGTCATGTCCAACTCTGTGCAGCCCTATGTAACCTTCCAGGCTTCTCTGTCTATGGGATTCTCCAGGCAAGGACACTGGAGTGGGTTGCCATGCCCTTCTCCAGAGGATCTTCCTGACCTAGGGATTGAACCTGTGTCTCTTAATTCTCCTGCATTGGCAGGCAGGTTCTTCACTGCGAGCACCACCTGGGAAGCCCTATAGGGTAGTGGAGAAAATTTGGGGAGCCCAGAATTACACCTCATCCAGCAGTAATGAGACATCCTCCCATCTGCTAGGACTGTGTTCCAGGTGGCTTCCTGAGGAGCTGGAGCACCTACCACTACCCGGTGAAAATAAGGACCACTGCCCTCAGAGCAAATGGAGGCTGAGTGGGAAACCTGGACTTCTGCTCCCACTTGGGAGTAACAAAGTGGCACCCTTGCTTCCCTTGCTATTAGTGAAAGCTATTAGTAAAAGGAAAAGTTTAAATGATCCAAGGTCTCAGATACTCAAAATATCTGGATTTCAATAAAATCACTTTTCTTGACAATAACCAGAAAGAATACAAACTGAATGAAAAAAGACAAATGACAGATGCCAACTCTGAGATGACAAGAGATGTGAGAAATTCTGACCGATTTTAAAGCAGCTACAATAAAAATGCTTCAGTGAGCATTCACCAGCACTCTTGAAACAAATGAAAAAAAAGTCCAGCAAAAAAAAAAAAAATAGCGGGGGGGAGGGAACCAAATAAAAATTTTAGACGTAAAAACCACAATGGTTAGGATCAAAAGCAGAATGAAGAAGACAGAGGGAATTAACAGTGAATTTAGAGACACAACAATAGAAATTATCTAATCAGGAAAACAAAAAGTGAACCAACTAGGGAAAAAAACATGGAGCAGAGTCTCAGTGACCTGCAACAACAGAAGATCTAACATTTGCGTCATGGAGGTCCTCAGAGGAGAGGAGTAAAAAGGCAAGGCTGAAAAAGTACTCAAAAAACTAATGGCAGGACTTCCCTGGTGGCACAGTGGGAAGAACGTGCCTGCCAGTGCAGGGGACACAGCGTTGATCCCGGGTCTGGGAAGACTCCACATGCTGCAGGGCAACCAAGCCTGTGCACCACAACCACTGAGCCCACTCCAGAGCCTGTGAGCCGCAACTGCCGAGCCTGTACGCTGCAACTACTGGCTCCTGCATGTTTGACAGCCCACACACCACAGCTACAGAGCCTGCGCTCTAGAGCCGCAATAAGAGAAACCACCGCGATGAGAGAAGCCCATGCACCACAATGAAGAGCAGCCCCCACCTGCCACAGCTAGAGAAAGACCACACAAAGCAGTGAACATACAGCACAGCAACAAGTAAATATTGAAAGTGAAAGTTGCTCAGTTGTGTCTGACTCTCTGTGACCCCATGGACTGTAGAGTCCGTGGGATTCTCCAAGCCAGAATACTATAATGGGTAACTGTTCCCTTCTTCAAGGGATCTTCCCAACCCAGGGATCGAACCCAGGTCTCCCACACTGCAGGGGGATTCTTTACTAACTGAACCACCAGGGAAGCCCAAGAATACTGGAGTGGGTAGCCTATCCCTTTTCCAGTGGATCTTCCTGACCCAGGAATCGAACCAAGGTCTCCTGTCTTGCAGGCGGATTCTTTACCAGCTGAGCTACCAGGGAAGCCCCATTAAAAGTAATAATGGCAAAAGAATTGTAAATGACTTAATATTCCTCTTCTGGGGAAGGGGAAGAGAGGTGACATGCTCTTATAGTAAGGCACATCTCACTATTTTATACGTGAATTTGAATTGTGCAACTTTAGTAAAAAAGAATAAGGATATCTTTACATAGTATTTCCCCACCACTAAAGAGATAAATTAGAACTATTTCTCAGTCTTGATAACTTACATGCCTTATTTAAATTAGGATACAGTTTGGTTTGCCAGCTCCCTAAATGCTATTAGGAGCTCTTAAAAAAAATCAGTTTATCAGTTAAATAAAACTGTCCAATTTATTTTAGAGGAGGTTATTTCATGAACATGCCCTCAGACATTGTTTAAGGCCTTTGTCAGAAAGTATTCTCAGAAGTGTGAGACAAAATATTTTTTAATTTAAATTTGTGTTAATTTTTTAAACCAACATAAATAAAAGAAAATCTTAAAGCAACTAGAGAAAGTTTTTCCCTAAATAGGAAAGAGGTCCTATTTGAAGGACAGAGGTTTTCTCAACTGAAACCATTGAGACTTGAAGAAACTGGCACATTTTTCAAGTACTAAAAGAAAATTCTATGAAATTCTAACCTTATATCCAGCAAAAGCATATACTTCAAGACTGGGAAAATCAATAATTCTCAAATTAATAAAAACTAAAAGAATTTATTGCAAGTAGAACCTACCCAAAAAAGAATGGCTCAAAGAAATTCTCTAAACAGAGACAAAGCAATAAAAAAAGAACTCTGCATCAGACAGAAAGAAAAACACAATGATAATTTAAATTCTCCTCTTGAGAAAATAAACTTAATTTCAAATATTATATCGTCCTATGTCATTCAAAGTGTCTGCAGGGAAGTTTAAGAAATGACAAGACCTCATATAATATTTTTACATGTGCTCAGTCGCTCTGTCATGCTACCCCATGAGCTGCAGCCCTCCAGGCTTCTTTGTCCATGGAGTTTTCCAGGCAAGAATTCTGGAGCGGGTTGCCATTTCCCACTCTATTGTATCTTCCTGACCCAGGGATTGAGCCTGTGTTTCTTGAGTTTCCTGCATTGCAGGTGGATTCTTTACCACTGTGCCAAAATAATAATTACATAAATGTAAATAGTTTATATACAAAAATTAAAAGACAGGCAGAATAAATTTAAAAAGTATGACCCAACAAGAGTCTATAAGAAACTCACTTCAAAGGTAATTATATAGGTAGGATGAAAGTCAAAAGAAAGACGTATTATGCAAACATCAACCAAAAAACACCAGTTGTGACTATATTTCATTAAATGGACTTAAGAGCAAAGAAAATTACCAGGGGCAGAGAGTAACATTATATAAGAGTAAGAAGATAAGAAGACACAGCAATCCTAAACATGTATGCACCAAACAATAAAATTCCAAAATATGAAAACTAAAAGCTAACAGAACAGAAAGGAGAAATCCGCAAATACCATTGGAGACTTCAATACCTCCTCCACAGTAACTGTTAGAATAAACAGAAAATCAAGAAGGATACAGCAGAATTTAGCAATACCAACAGGATCTATTTGACATTTATAGGACAATCCATTAACAACAGTACACATTCATTTCTAGTACTCATGCAACATAAACCAAAATGACCTATATCTTGAACCATTAAAAGAAATTCTCAAAAAATTTTAAAGGGATGAAAATACAACTGACCCTTGAACAACACATGATTTAGGGGCTCCAATCCTCACCAAAGTCCAAAATCTCATATAAATTAGAGTCTCCCCTCCATATCTGTAGTTCCTCTGCATCCACAGTGCCTCAGATTCTGTAGACAACCACCCTTGGATTGTACAGGACTATACTACTTACAACGGAAAGAATCTGTATACAAATAGCCCCCCACAGTCCAAACTGGTGTTATTCAAGGGACAACTGGATACAGTTGTGTCCTCTGATCACAGCAGAATCAAACCAGAACTTAGTAACTGAAAAATAGCAAAATTTCCAACATTTGGAAACTGAACAACAAACTTCTAACTTCAACAGTTAAAAGAGGTTGTCTCAAGGGAAATCAAAAAATACAATGAACTGGATTACAATATAATTACAACGTACCAAAACTTGTGGAATGCAGATAAAAGCAGTGTTGAGAAGTTTACCGTACTAAATGCTTACATTAGAAAAAAGAAAGTTTCAGTAATATCAACTCTCACCTAAAAAACCTAGGGGAAAAAAAAAACTCAAAGCAAGCAGAAGGAAGAAAATAATGGATAGGAGCAGAAATCAATAAAATTGAAAAAAAAAGAAAAATCAATAAAAGTATTGTTCTTTGAAAAGATTAATACATGGACAAATATTTTTAAAAGAGAAGACATAAATTACTAATATCAGGAATGAAACAGAGGACAAATTTCTAGAGACTTCAGAGGTAAAAATACTATCTACTACATCTCTTCCAATATGAAATTCATAAAATAGTCACATAACTTTATTAAGGAACTTGAACTCATAATTTTAAAACTCACCAAAATTCAACTACACCTATGGCCAATTAATCTATGTCAAAAGAGGCAAGACTATAAAATGGAGGAAAGACAAGTCTCTTCAGTTAATGCTGCTGGGAAACTGGACAGCCACATGTAGAAGAATGAAATTAAACATTCTTTAACATCATACACACAGAAATAAACTAAAAATGGATTAAAGACCTAACTTTAAGACCAGATAGGCAGAAGACCCTTTGACATAAATCACAGCAGTATCTTTTTCAATTTGTCTCCCAGAGTAATGAAAATAAAAACAAAAATAACCAAATGGGACCTAAACAAATTAAACTCAAAAGCATTTGCACAACAAAGTACACCATAAACAAAATGAAAAACACAAACCACAGAATGGTATAAAATATTTGCAAATGATGCAACCAACATGGGATTAGTCACCAAAATTTACATACAACTCAACATTAAAAAATTAAAAAATGCACAGAAGACCTAAAAAGACATTTCTCCAAAGAAGACATACAGATAGCCAAGGAGCACATGGAAAATGATCAACACCACTAATGATTCAGTTTAGTCAGTTGAGTTCAGTCGCTCAGTCGTGTCCGGACTCTTTGCGACCCCATGAATCGCAGCACCGCCAGGCCTCCCTGTCCATCACCAACTCCTGGAGTTCACTCAGACTCACGTCCATCGAGTCAGTGATGCCATCCAGCCATCTCATCCTCTGTCATCCCCTTCTCCTCCTGCCCCCAATCCCTCCCAGCATCAGAGTCTTTTCCAATGAGTCAACTCTTGGCATGAGGTGGCCAAAGTACTGGAGTTTCAGCTTGAGCATCATTCCTTCCAAAGAAATCCCAGGACTGATCTTTAGAATGGACTGGCTGGATCTCCTTGCAGTCCAAGGGACTCTCAAGAGTCTTCTCTAACAACTAATTATTAGAGAAATGCAAATCAAACTACAATAAAATACGACCTCACACCAGTCAAAATGGTTCTCATCAAAAAATATGCAAAACATAAATGCTGGAGAAGGTGTGGAGAAAAAGGATCCCTCCTACACTGTTGGTGGGAATGTAAACTGGTACAGTCACTACAGAGAACAGTACGGAGGTTCCTTAAAACCTAAAACTAGAACTACCATACGATCCAGCAGTCCCCCTTTTGGGCATATACCTAGAGAAAAACATGGTTTGAAAGGATACATCCACCCAGTGTTCACTGCACCACTGTTTACAATAAGCCAAGACATGGAAAATCTAAATGTCCAACCACAGATGAATGGATAAAGAAGATATGGCAAATATATAAAATGGAATATTTCTCAGAAAGAATGAAATAATGCCATCTGCAGCAACACAGATGGACCCGGAGATGATCTAAGTAAGTCAGAGAAAGACATATATCACAGATATCGCTTATATGCAGAATCTAAAATGATATAAATGAATTTACTTACAAAAACAGAAACAGACTCTCAGATTTAGAGAATGAACTTATGGTTACCAGCGAGTAAGAGTGGAAGGGAAGGAGAGACTGGGAATTTAGGATTGACAGGTACACACTGCTATGTTTAAAATAAAATGCCTTTCCATGAAAAAAAAAATCAATCAATGTCACCAAAAAGAAATCTCCAGATCCAGATGGCTCACAGGATAACTCTTCTAAATGTTTAAAGAATTAATGCCAGTTCCACACAATCTCTTCAGAAAATAGATAAGCTTCATTTTCTGAAGCTTGTTATTATCCTGATACCAAAACCAAAGGATCAGAGACTTAACTGTAAAACATAAAACTATAAGCTTGAAAAAACAAAAAACAGGAGAAAATCTGAAGGATCTTAACACTAGGTACGGATTTCTTATACTGACACCAAAGTATGATCCATGAAAGGAAAAAGGAACAAATTAAAATTTTAAAGTTTTGCTCTGTGAAAGACAGTTAACAGAGGAAAAGACAAGCTTTAACTTGTCCTGCCTTACTTGTGCTACTTGCCCCACACTTGGGAGAAAATGTTTATAAACCACACATCTGAAAAATGATTCATATCTAGCATATACAAAGAACTCTCAAAAGAAAACCCAATTAGAAAGTGGGAAAAAGACATGAAGAGACATTCTATTCAAAGCATATAAGAGAGCAAACACATGAAAAATGTTCATCATTAGCCATTACGAAAACACAAATTAAAATCCTGAGATGCACAATATATACCTATTAGAATGGCAACAAATGAAAAAGGAAAAAAGAGTGAAAACATCAAATGGTGAGAAAGTACAGAAACTGGCTGGTGAGAATGTAATGATTCAGCCAGTTTCTTAAAAAAATAAACACGCAACCACCTTGTGACTCACATGAGGCAACAACTCCACTCACGGGCATTTATCCCAGAAAAAGGAAAAATCATGCTGGTTCAAAATCCTGTACACATTTATATTAACTTGACTTAGAGAAGCCAAGAACTGGAATCAATCCAGATGTCCATCAGCCAGTGCACGGTTAAACAAACTGTGGTCCCTGCATACCAAGGAATGCTATTAAACACACACACACACACAAAAGCTGCTGTTACACATAGCAGCCTGGATGCATCACTAGAGATTATGCTTAGTGAGAAAAGCCAGTCCTAAAAGACTGTATATTGTATGACTTGATTTATACAACCATCTTGAAATGAGAAAACTGTGGAAACGGAAAACAGGTACATGATTGCCATTAATTAAGGAGGGGTTGGAGATGTGAGGGAAGTGACTGTGGCTCTAACACGGGGCCAACACGAGGGATTCTTGTAATGCAGAAATATTCTGCATCTTGACTAGAGCAGTGTCAGTATCCTGGCTATGATAATGCACCATGTTTTGTAGGACGTTACCACTGGAGATTAAAAGGTATAGAAAATGCTTCTGTACCCTTATAAAGTCTGTGCTTCTGTACTTATAACTGCATGTGAAGAACCTATGCTGCTGCTGCCACTAAGTTGCTTCAGTCGTGTCCGAGTCTGTGCGACCCCACAGACGGCAGCCCAACAGGCTCTTCTGTCCCTGGGATTCTCCAGGCAAGAATACTGGAGTGGGTTGCCATTTCCTTCTCCAATGCATGCGTGCATGCTAAGTCGCTTCAGTCGTGTCCAACTCTATGCGACCCCACAGACGGCAGTCCAACAGGCTCTTCTTCTGTCCATGGGATTCTCTAGGCAAGAATACTGGAGTGGGTTGCCATTTCCTTCTCCAGAAGAATCTATGGTTATCTCAAAATTAAAAGTTTAGTCAAAAAATAAACATCTTAAGAAAAGCTCTTTACCTGCTAATCCTGCAGTAACCTGGTCTGTTCATCTAATGCTATGGCCCCTCTCCTACCTATCATTCAAATCAAATTCCTTCTTTGCTGCTGGATTATTTGGTCCTTATTTTATTCAGCAAATACCATTCAAATAAAATTACTCTTGCTAAAGTCATCTTTCAACTACAAAACAAAATGGAAACCTGCTAGTGTTTTGGTTTACTCGCCTCTAAGTATTTGACACTGATGGCAGCTTACTCCACTTCCCTGAAGCTCTCCTGCCTCTCCTTCCACGACAACACTCTCTGTTGGTTTTCCTCCTGCCTCTTGAGCTGCCTCTGGGGGTAGGGAAGTCCCCTCTTTATTTTTCCCTTTTTTACTCCCAAATGCTAGCTTTATCCAGCATTTGTCTTCTATATGCTCCTTGAGTATTCTGGCTATCATCCATTCCATCCACATGTCCTTATCAATATCTAACTACATCAACAAGCTCCAGAACAAGTGTCCCACAGGACACTCAAGCACAGTGTAGTCCACGCTGGACTACCTCCTACTCCTGTCCACCAAGAAGAAATCTTTTTTTTTACATTCTTATTAACTGTTACCCCATTCTCATAATATCCTACTCAAAAACCTAGGACTTTTCCTAGACTCTTCCCTTCTCAACCCCAATACCTAAAAAGTTTCTAAGTCTTTTAAATCCTTCTGAGTATCCCTTGATTTTTGTCCTTTTTCTCATGTGTTCTGTTTCTTAGTTTAGTCAAACTTATCATCTCTATTTAGCCTATTTCCTTGCCTGGCTCCCCTCCACTGTTTATACTGTTTACAGGAAATTTTAACTAAAATACAAATTTGGTAATATTACAATGGTGCTTCAACTTCTTCCAAGGCTCCACACTGCTTATCAAGAAAAAGTATGAATTTCTTACCCTAATATGTATGACCTTTAAACCTCAACCTACTTTCCATATCCATCTCCTGCAGCTTACCCTTCTCTGCTACTCTCTAGCCTCACAGAGCCATTTGGAGTCTCCTGAACATGCCACGTGGGCTCCTGACGAGTGCCTTTAATCATGTTCACCTTCCCTGGAATACAGCCTTCCCAGCTGAATGGCTCCTACTGCACCTCAGCACTCAGCTCTGGCAGCACTCAGCGGGAGAAGCCCCGCTGAGCCTCCCATCCCCAGTGGACTACTGTATTTATTTAGTAGTCTTTCCAGTATTGCTATTATTGATTTCCTTTTATAATCTCCTCTAGCAAATATTTCCAAGTATTCCTGGAAAGCCACAACTGTGTCTTACTTTATCTCTGTATCCTTGATACCTAGTAAGAATGAAAAGTTGAGTAAGTGTTTATCAGATTGAACAGAAGTCAGTAATTGATTCAGGCTCTATTAAATCAATGAAAGCACTTCTCTCTTACACTGTCTCCTTTGAATCAAAACTCATCTTGACGATACACACAAATCTTCTAATATGATCCACAGTGATGCCTTTGCTCTAATAAGACCATTATATTTACTCTACTTATCTAAACACGTTTATGATAAGGTCTTTCTGGTTTCATTTTAGAATGTAAACTTCTGAAGGGCAAGGAATTCTGTAATTCTTAAGGACCTAAACAGTTATATGTCTCTAAGAACTTTACAAATACTAGCTGAGTCCTTAAAAGGACAAAAAAGAGAACTGAATTACTGGAGATCATATTAGGCTAATAAAAAGAAATACTGCAGGGACTTCCCTGGTGGTCCAGTGGCTGGGAATCTGTGCTCCCACTGTAGGGGACCTGGGTTTGATCGCTGGGCAAAGAATGCAGATAATACCACTCTTAATGGCAGAAAGTAAAGAGGAACTAAAGAACCTCTTGAGGATGAAAGAGGAGAGTGAAAAAGCTGGCTTGAAATTCAACATTAAAAAAACTAAGATCATGGGATCCAGTTCCATCACTTCATTGCAAATAAAAGAGGAAAAAGTGGAAGAAGTCATAGATTTTATCTTCTTGGGCTCCAAAATCACTATGGATGGTGACTGCAGCCATGAAATTAGAAGACTTTTGCTCCTTGGAAGGAAAGTTATGACAAACCTAGACAGCATACTAAACAGCAGAGACATCACTTTGCGGACAATGGTCTGTCTTAGTCAAAGCTATGGTTTTTCCAGTAGTCATGTATGGATGCGAGAACTGGACCAAAAAGATGGCTGAGCACTGAAGAACTGATACTTTCAAACTGTGGTGCTAGAGAAGACTCATGAGAGTCCCTTGGAGAGCAAGGAGATTAAACCAGTCAATCCTAAAGGAAATCAACCCTGAATATGCACTGGAAAGACTGGTGCTGAGGTTGAAGCTCCAATACTTTGTACTGATGCAAAGAGCAGATTCACTGGAAAAGACCCTGATGTTGAGAAAGATTAAAGGCAAAAGGAGAAGGGGGCAGCAGAGAATGAGATGGTTAGATAGCATCACCGAGTCAGTGGACATGAATCTGAGCAAACTCTGGGAGACAGTGAAGCACAGAGGAGCTTGGTGTGCTCTATCACAAAGAGTTAGACACAAGTTAGGGACTGAAAAACAACAACAGGGAACTATGAAGACTCGACAGGCCACAAATAAGTGTTCAAATACCACAAATAAAAGATCCGTGTGCTGCAACTAAAACAAGTTTTAAGTTTAAAAATAAGGAAATACTGCAAACATATCATCTTAAAATAACAAATACTGCATCTCAGGCCTGATATCCACCCAAACTCACCTTTGTCTTGTTGAACACTCCCCTTCTTCTTCAGCTACCCATCCCACATCAGCAAAAGACACCACTGCATCCTCTCCCGGGGGGCTGCAGCTCCATTCTGTCGTAGGGCTGGTCAGCTGTAAGTTACAAATAGGGAAAATTCTTCATCTAGCACCAAAATGGTAGCATGAAACATTTAATTACCTAAAGGAAAAGCTTCAGCTCTAGCATTACAAACACACAGGCAGTTTCTCACATTTCCACTGAAGGTCTCCACAAAAGGGACCTTTATTTATGTCATACTGTTGTTTAATAATGTATGTAATCTCTGAATTATAATTTAACCTATTCAATTTTTATTTTACAGGTAAAATGAGACTAAAAAAAAACAAAAAACCTCTGTTCATCCTCAAACATTAAGAAAATTTTTAGAATCAATTCTTTTCTGAAGAGATGTAGTAAAAAAGTATAGGAACAAGAATAAACAAGCAACTTTGTGCTAAATCTGGCAATATTTTTAAATGGATATTGCTGTTATAACAATGAAAATACATTTTTTAATGTCATTAAATCTCTTGATTTTTAAATAGAAGTATTAACTATACTAAAAATTTGAAAATACAAATAGCAGTAGACTTTCCTGGTAGCTCAGAGGTTAAAGCGTCTGCCTGGAATGTGGGAGACCAGGGTTCAATTCCTGGGTTGGGAAGATCCCCTGGAGAAGGAAATGGCAACCCACTCCAGTACTCTTGCCTGGAGAATCCCATGGAGGGAGGAGCCTGGTAGGCTACACCCCATGGGGTTGAAGAGTCGGACACGACTGATTGACTTCACTTCACTTCCCTACTGAACCTTAAACACAGAGATGAAGGAACAGAATATTCTCCAATAAATATAACAAAGAAAAAGCATGCAAGTTCTGAAATTTACCTTCAAAACATGGAAAAAGAACTTAAAAGTTTTGTAACATGAATAGCCTCAAAGCGAGAAGGCCAATTATCAGGTTAACATAGTATTTCCTATAGGGTTTAAATAAAGAAAATGCAGACTTTTTAATTTACCTTGAAAAAACTGGAAAAATAATTAATTTAATTTTTATTACAGAATAATGCCTCAAAGCCAAAAGGCCAATGAATATTAACTTAAAAAGTTATCAGGTTAATATGATACTTCCAATAGGGTTTAAATAAAAAAGAATATGTGGACTCAATTGAAGAAAAAAGCTTGAAAGGCCAAAGAGAGAGATTTATATATTTATGTGTTTATCAGAAAGTTTCTACTGTAACCCATTCTTAGTTTGAACCTTCTTACTATCATTGCAGATGAAGCTTTTGGAAGCTACACTGAATTAATACTTCTTCCTCAACTGTAAAATATACCATACAAACACATAATACTAATATGGTTAAAAATTTTAAATACCTTTAGGTGCTAGTTCATGAAGATCAGTTTGGTTACATAATTCTTTGTTTAGAAAATAAATTTTGTTCTAATACAGTTACTAGTTGGTAGGAAGAAAGGTATATTTATGATGAATCGAGTTTTGACCTGAAGACTTCTTTCCTCCCAATAAAGGTTACAAAAATTGCTGTTTTCGTCTCAGATAATTTTGTTCATAAAAGGAAGCAAAATGATACTTTTCTAAGAACACTCAAAAATTTAAGTTTTGTGACAGCTTGTCAGAGTATTTTATAATGTAAAGATCATACAATACTTCTCAATTTTACATCTGCAATACTTCATATATTAAACATGAAATGATGCTTTTTGCACAAACTTTTTAAAAAAAGATTATTCCATGGACTTAGTTTGTAACCTTACTAAACACTGATTAAATGTAATCACTGAAATAATATCATGTCTACAACATGTACACAATGAAATGAAAATGTTAATGACACTGTCAAGCACCAACTCCAGAATTAATAATAATCTGTATCATCTCTAGTTGACATCCTGCCCCACAAAATAAAGCAGTTTAAATATTTAAGTTACATATCTAGGTTATAACAGTGATTTATGCCACCAAAAAAGCCTAACAAAGTCCCTGGGGAAACCAAACTCAATACTAAAAAATAAAACTGAAAAAACAGTAATACTAATCTTTTTTTAAAAGGCCTCTTCCGCTGTTGCTGAAATGTGCATTCAGTAGCATGAGCATGAAATGACGAGGACAATTCACTCAGTAAAGTGCTGGTGTAGGTGAGGTTAGCATAGGCATGGGGTCTGAGGGCATGGAATTCTAGCAAGTATGATGTAGACGCCACTACTGACATGCATGGATGACTGATGGGAAGTTCGAAAAAGTAAAGGTCAACTTACTGAAAGTTCCAGCAAGGTCCTGTCCTATCACAGCTATTGTTAGTAGGGGGAAAAAACAAAACAACAACAGTGAAGGGATAGGAAATTTTTCTTTTTCAAAATCAAGGGGATTATAAAATTAAAATTAGTGTTTATCAGTATCCAAAGTCTTTTCAGAAAGTATGAAAAGCATTTCATTCAGAGCAAGATTTAGTAGCACTGTATTTTTTTATTGATCTTAAGAAATTCAAATCAACATTTGATACAATTTAAATTATCCAAGATTCAATTATATTTCAAGAATTTTACCAAAGTAACTTTGGGTTATTTAAAACATTCTGATAATGTAAAACTATATTAAAGAAACTGATTTATTAAATAAAATACATAAAAGAAAAATATAAAGTATTGAAATACTTAAAATATTAGAAGAACTCAGCATGTCCTCGTGGGACTTTTCATAAAATTAACACACTGGTCCCAGGAACCAGGATTCTTGCTTCATGCCAAAAATGGTGTAACAGTAAATATACTCAGTCTATTTTACCACCAGTTGTCTATAGCTAAATACAAAACATGTATTCTTCAAAGCAATACTGTAAAATATTGATAACAACATCTAGCTTTTTTATTTATAAGTTTAATTATTTCTCTTTTTCTACCAATTCCTGTCATAGTTAAAATATTAAAAGCAGAATTTCTACATTTTAATATAGTGACACCAATAGGTCACAGGGCATGCCTGTGTAAAACACCAAATACTCTAGCTGAAATGCAGGCACTAACACTGGTGAGTGATGCGGTCACTTAAAAAAAAAGAAATTGAGCATTTATTAACACTTTCTATTCATGATACACCTAGAATGGGGGAGGGAAGAAGGTGAGGGAAAACAGGGAGAAGGAAAAAAAACCTGACAGTCGAGAGGGAGAGAAATGTGTTTATCTCTCAAAATAACCCAGGAAGGTAAGTAACAGTATCCCGAATGGAGAAACAAGTCTCTAAGAAGTCAATTATTGAGAAAGAATAAAATATCATAAATGTTATTTACAGAGCTGGGCTTCAAATTACTATGGCAGGCTACCAAATTTATACAACATAACACTTGTAATCTTGACTCGGTTATCCTTAACGGCCATCTTATAGCAAAAATATTAATATCTAGAAATAGACATCGCACACAGTGTGACATTTCATGCTAGCATACCGCAGATTATCAGAAAGTAATGGGTAATGCCGACGGGCAGGTCCCTGCTAGTCATGGCCTGATAAAACGTGGTCCACTGGAGGAGGGAATGGCAAACCACTTCAGTATTCTTGCCTTGAGAACCCCATAAACAGTATGAAAAGGCAAAAAGATAGGACACTGAAAGATGAGCCCCCCAGGTCGGCAGGTGTCCAATATGCTACTGGGGAAGAACAGAGAAATAGCTCCAGAAAGAATGAAGAGACTGAGCCAAAGCAGAATGATGCCTAGTTGTGGATGTGTCTGGTGGTAAAAGTAAAGTCCAATGCTGTAAAGAACAATATTGCATAGGAACCTGGACTGTTAGGTTCATGAATCAAGGTAAAATGGACGGGAATGGGCAAATTTAATACAGATGACCATTATATGTACTACTGTGGGCAAGAATCCCTTAGAAGCAATGGAGTAGCCCTCAAAGTCAACAAAAGAGTCCGAAATGCAGTACTTGGGTGCAATCTGAAAATGACAGAATGATCTTGGTTCATTTCCCAAGGCAAACTATTCAACATCACAATAATCCAGGTCTATGCCCCAACCAATAAAGATAAAGAAGTTGAAGTTGAATGATTCTATGAAGCTCTACAAAGCTTCCTAGAACAAACACCAAAAAAAGATGTCCTTTTCATCACAGGAGACTGGAATGCAAAAGTAGGAAATCAAGAGATACCTGGAGTAACAGGAAAGTTTGGCCTTGAATACAAAATGAAGCAGGGCATAGGCTAACAGAGTTTTGCCAAGAGAATACAATGGTCATAACGAACACCCTCTTCCAACAACACAGGAAATGACTCTATACATGGACATCACCAGATAGTCAATACTGAAATCAGATTGATTATATTCCTTGTAGCTGAACGTGGAGAAGCACTATACAGTCAGCAAACCCAAGACCTGGAGCTGACTGTGGGTCAGATCATCAGCTCTTTATTGCAAAATTCAAGCTCAAATTGAACAAAGTAGGGAAAACCACTGGCCATTCAGGCATGACCTAAACCAAATCCCTTATGATTACCCAGTGGCAGTGATGAATAAATTCAAGGGACTAGATCTGGTAAATCTAAATTTGGAAGACTCAGCAGTGACCACAGGACTGGAAAAGGTCAGTTTTTATTCCAATCCCAAAGAAAGGCAACATCAAAGAATGTTCAAACTACCGCACAATTGTGCTCATTTCACATGCTAGCAAAGTAATGCTCAAAATCCTCCAGGTCAGGCTTCAACAGTGTGTGAACCTAGAACTACCAGATGTATAAGCTGGATTTAGAAAAAGCACAGTAACCAGAGATCAAATTGCCAACATCCACTGGATCATTGAAAAAGCAAGAGAATTCAAAAAAAACATCTACTTCTGCTTCGCTGACACACTAAAGCCTTTGACTATGTGGATCACAACAAACTGTGGAAAATTCTTAAACAGATGAGAATACCACACCACCTTTCCTGCCTCCTGAGAAACCTGTATACAGGTCAAGAAGCAACAGTTAGAACCAGACATGGAACAACAGACTGGTTCCAAACTGGGAAAGGAAGATGTCAAGACTGCATCTTGTCACACTGCTTATTTAACTTAAATGCAGAGTATATCATGCGAAATGCAGGGCTAGATGAAGACCAAGCTGGAATCATGATTGCCGGGAGAAGTATCAACAACCTCAGATATGCAGATGGTACCACATTAACGGGGCTTCCCTTGTGGCTCAGCTGGTAAAGAATCCACCCGCAATTCAGGAGACCTGGGTTCAATCCCTGGGTTGGGAAGATCCCCTGGAGAAGGGAAAGGCTACCCACTCCAGTATTCTGGCCTAGAGAATTCCATGGACAGTCCATAGGGTCACAAAGAGTCAGACACGACTGAGCGACTTTCACTTTCACCACTGTAACGGCAGAGAGCAAAGAGGAACTAAAGAGCCTTTGATGAAGGTGAAAGAGAGTGAAAAAGCTGGCTTAAAAGTCAACATTCAAAAAACAAAGTCCATGGTATCTGGTCCCATCACTTCATGGCAAATAGATGGGGGGGAAAAGTGGAAATAGTGACAGATTTCATTTTCTTGGGCTCCAAAATTACTGCAGACACAAAATTAAAAGATGCTTGCTCCTTGGAAGAGAAGCTATGACAAACCTAGACAGTGTATTAAAAAGCAGAGACATCGCTTTGCTGACAAAGGTCTATATAGTCAAAGCTATGGTTTTTCCAGTAGTCATATACAGAAGTGAGAGTTGCGCTATAAAGTAGACTGAGTACCAAAGAATTGATGCTTGCAAACTGTGGTGCTGGAGAAGACTCTTGAGAGCAAGGAGATCAAATCAGTCCATCCTAAAGGAAATCAACCTGGAATATTCACTGGAAGGACTGTTGCTGAAGCTGAAACTCCAATACTTTGGCCACCTGCTGGGAAGAGCTGACCCATTGGAAAAGACCCTGAGGCTGGGAAAGACTGAAGGCAGGAGGAGAAGAGGGTGACAGAGGTGAGATGGTTGGATGGCATCACCAACTCAATGGGCATGAGTTTGAGCAAACTCCGGGAGATAGTGAAGGACAGGGAAACCTGGCATGCTGCAGTCCATGGGGTCACAAAGAGTCGAACATGACTTAGTGACTGAACAACACCAGCAACAACAAACTGGGGAAAATGTTAAGATTACCAAGGATTCTTAGTATGAATCCAGGTACTTATCCTCAGAAGGCTCAGACATCAAAGACCATGATATACACTATGTCTCTCACCTCACCTGTTCCTGACAGAGGCGCCTGGTCTCCGTCCCTCACACAGTAACTTCAGCCTTGCCTCAGGACCTCTGCACTTCCTGTTCTCAGCCAACACCGCTCCCACCTTCATTCCTCTCCTCAGCTATCTGCAGGGCTGGCTCTCTCTAATCTTTAGTTATTCCTCCTGGACCACCTGTTAGTCTTCCCATGCTACACTAATTTTTCCTTCAGGGCACTCAGTGTAAGTGGTAATTGTACATTTATTAGCTTATTTCCTTGTTTACTATCTCTCCTCTGAACTATATCCCAGTAAGGGTGAAGATCATGACTGTTTGGTTCATCACTGACCAACAATACCTAACATAATACATGGGTCTCATGTTTATTTGCTAAGTGCCATGTGGCAGGTGGTTGTTTTCCTTCCAGACTTAGTGACAGTGTGAGAACTGTAGTGAGAAGCTTATCATTACTTGTTTAGTTACAGAACATTCCCTTCTCCACCAATTCCAACAATCACTCTCAGCCATCCCAGAAACCAGCCTGGGGCAGGGTTTCCACAGGAAAAAACCAAGGTAGTCCAGGTAAAATTACCCAGAGGTCTGCGGGTGGCAGAGCAGGGATTCAAACTCCTATAGCACAGGGCCAAGTCCCCACCCATCCCTTCATCTGACAGCATGCAAGATCACTTTTTTGTTGCCCTAGGTTTTTTGATCCCTGGGTTGGGAAGATCCTCTGGAGAAGGAAATGGCAATCCCCTCCAGGACTATTGCCCAGAAAATCCCATGGACAGAGGAGCCTGGTAGGCTACAGTCCATGGGGTTGCAAAGAGTTGGACACGACTGAGCAATTTCACTTCACTTAGGTTTTTTAAGTGTAGTATTTATTTATTACTCCCAATAAGCCACACTTAAATTCCATGTGTTAAACTCATAAAATTTTAAATTTATTAAAAATGACCCTAAAGGTGCTTTAGTGACTACTTTCATATTTGCCAACAGATAGGCATGTTGCTGCTTTAAACTTTCTTCAGCAAAATATGAAAACACAACCTGTAAATGAAGTCCTCAACCCCAGCTGCAAAAGCTCCTAAAAGAGGTTTTAAAAAACAAATGTATGAAAGAAAGTCAAATATATGAAACTCAGATTTAGTAAGCTTTGAATGATATCTATATTCTTTATAAGCCCTGTTAAGCGTTTTTGTGAGGGGGGTGGAGCCTTGAGGGTAGAGCCCAAGCATGTATGTTTTATTTTTTAATGTTCCTGGTGATTTAAATATGCACCTAGTATCAAGAAGCACTGTAAATCAAAACCTCTGAACCCCATTCCAACAAACAATATAGCAAAAATATATTGAGTGCTTTTACATGCTTTTTTACATTCATTATCTCATTTTTATTCCCAGCACAATATTCCCTGTGACCGTTAACTGGATTCAGGTGTAAATAAACATGTTGATCTATGTTCTGATCTGCGACCCTATAAATATACAGAAATCAAATCTGTAAAATCACAGAGTTCATTTAGTGAGCCAAATAAGTTTAATTTGCTATTCTGCTGTAAGGTGGCAATAACGATAAAATCCCACCACTGGCATACTTCTATTGTACACTAATTATGTACCACTTATGATACTCAGAGTTAGATATCCTAACCCTCACATCACAAAGTTACACTCCTGTCTTGCCCCTTGTTCATGTGAGAGTCTTACTTGTCCAGATAATGGGTCAGCTGACAACAATGAAGAGATGGTGCGGTCTAGAAGGAACATGCTGAGGCCTAAGAGCTCAGCGGTGAAAACTGTTCTGAGGGTGAGACAGTTGAGGTGTTGCCTGAGTGTGTGGGTACAACGGAAGGAACAGAAGTGAAAGCCAACAAGAGTACAGGAAGTAAAGAAAATATGAAACTGTTTCCAAAGACGCTGAAATCACCCAGGACAACAAAGAACTGGCTTTGACTACTCCTTCTGAATTGACCTATGAATGCTTCATTCTCATGTTTAATCTATTTCAACTTTTGTCTCCCAAATAGGGCCCCATAATGGGGTCTACTCTCTTTGGGTCTAACAGTGGCTTCCCACTTTCAGACTTCCTATAGTCGTGTTGGAGTCCTAGACAGTCCAAACATATTCCATATCAATCAAACCCCCAATGAGCCAGAGAAATAGCAAAAATGATTGTCAATTTTATTACTCTAAACTGCATCCCTTGTAGTTTTCAAAGGTTCTCCATTTTTAAAATTTCTAATAGACTCAGTAAAAACAAAACAAAAATACCAGAGGATACAGAGGAAAAATACCAGACAAATTATCTAACTAGCAGATAATATACTTTAAGATTGATTTTGAATCTGAAAAGAAACAGCATGCTACAAAGCTGCCTAGAAGTAAAAATCTCACTTTAAACAAATGTCTTGTTTCCTACTACACTCTCAAGTAGGTCACCAGTATTTCTTATACCTTATTCCTTTCTCCTTATGTTAATCTCTTTTCAAATCTAGCTCCTGTACTAAACCTAAAATTCTTTTTCTGCTCAGACCCTTCTAAGTACTAATAACATTGAGAAAGGAGCTCCTTCCAAGAAATGAACTTGGTCCTAGTACCTCAGTCCACTGACTGTCAAGGCAGATTTGGGCTGCTACCAGAAAATGCTAGATTATCTTCACCGCTTTCATTCACATCTAGCTAGGTGAACACAAATGTTGGAGCAAGTTCTCCTGCAACTAGGTTAAGCAGATTGATAAACAGAATTTAAATGGAACAGTGTGATCAGAAGAAAGTAAGTCTTGGTTAACACAATAGTTATTTGAAGGAAATTGGTAAATAAAGCAATCAGCAATTGGTGTCTAACTGAACTAAATTCTCAGATATTGTGCTTGACAGAATTACTACCATAGGTTTCTCCACTTTAATTTTTTTTAATTTGATAAAATTCATCATTTTGTATCATTTGATAAAAATTACTTCTGGAAAGTTCCAATTTGTCAATGTCTAGATTGATGCACAAGGGTTTTGCCAGTCAGTCTGCTAGTGGGCACAACAATGACCAACCTTGTTAGTCAATCTGAACAAATGCTAATTTCTACCACTTACTGAGGAACAGACTGTTAACTGTCTCTACAAGAAGTCATTTTTAAGTAAGACATAATATCTAGTAAGCTCACCAGATAGTAAGAGCACTTCTGAATTATGAATCAAATATATATCTTCCACATTTCACATGTTAATCTATTATTTAAAATTGGCATAAATATCTGCTGAACTTTATATTATACTTAAATGTTGAACTAAAAGGTTTTGTCTTATTACTGTTGTAGAGAATTACCGAAAAACAAGAACAAAGCTACTTGATACATGTCTAACACTAAAACAACAGTAAGGAACAAAAGCCCAGATCAAAAAAATACGACCTTTATATCCAAGCAAAGAGGTGAGTGGTTCCTGACTTGGTGCTAGAAGACAATTTTCAAGGTCACCTGGGAATTAACTGCTTGGCTTACTATATGCTTCTAAGTCTTCAAATATGTATTCTTAAGGATAAATGTCTTAAAGAGCTTAAATAATCACAGAGGAACTAAAATTAGAAAGACTTTACTGTGGTTTTTATCCTCTTATTTTATTGATAGTGGCATCAATGGAAGGAGAGGTTCAAAAAGTACTTTTAAAGCTGCCTTGCCTATTTACATCACCAATGAACATATTAATATAAAATCTGAAGTATATAAAATACAGTACCTGAAACTGAACTCTTGGACACTGGATCAGAGATAAATTGGTACCAATTTTCCTTACAATACTCCGAGATGACCCATATGGCTTCCCAGACCAAAGAACCTGAGGAAGTAGGAAAGACCGAAAGTTCAATGACAAGACTTACAGAACTGTTCATACAAAAGCATCGGACAATTAATTGCATGACAAGCTGACACATTAATTATGGAATCAGAATGCTCTATGTTACAGGAAATGAGCTAATATTTTTCAATTAAAAATGTAATAATATATACAGTAGGCTGTTATTAATGTAGTAAAGCTTAATGTAAGGCATCATATAAAAATATAAAGAACAACTAGTGGGAGTTGCTTAGAGGTTCAACCCCTAGTCAGGGATCTGATCCCACAAGCTGGTGTGCCCCCACCCCAAAAACAGAACTACGAGTAATTGTAAGATAATATTATATTTGGAATAAAAACTCTCATCTATTTTCATTAGGCTTCCATACTGTTCTGCAAAGGAAGCTATTTTATCTCCTCTGCTTTATTTTTAGAATTCTATATATGTAAAAGTCTCTGGAAACTACAAGCTGCTTTTGTTACAATAGGCTTTCAAAACAAATGCAAATCAGCACAAAGTTCAGAATCTGAATTTGTACCATGCATAATGCTTCATTTTGTTTGCTTATACAAGAAGGCCTGGCCAAGGGTGAGTGGGGGCCAAAATCCAGTTGTACTACATTTTCTCATGAGGCCCTGTCTAGGGGGAAAGGTACCTTTTCCTAATTTATACAAAGGTACTAAATAGGCTAGTGATAACCCTAATGAGCAGAACTTTTCAGATGAAATCATAATACAGAGGACATTATGCTATGCTTAAAGCAAAAACAAACATAAACCTCCAAAGCAAAAAGCAAACAAAAAAATGCATGTTAAATGTTAAATCATTATGACATGTACCTTGAAACTTCGCCCCAAGTAAATGCTCTTTCCTTAAAACAGAAAAACTATCCATCTGTTTTCAGTGCTATACCTGAAAGCCTGGACAGAAGAGGTAAAGAGAGGTAGTATGCTATTAAAAAGCAATTTTAAAAGACAAGAGGGAGAATGATGTGACTATTAACTTAATTCATTCAACTTAAATATTCAATTATATCCTAACATAAATAATGTATTCTGAGCCATGGACACTGACCCCTTTTTAAAGTCACTCCTTGCCCATTCTAATCTGAAGAATGGAATTACAGTTTGACCAAGCAGTGTTCGTGTAAAGAGCCATGGCTTCCACGCATAATCCAAACCAGACCTCTAGACCATTCTAAAAGCATCATAACTTGTAAAACGAACAGAGAAGCAGTCTGATCTCTTTTATTTTAGCAATCAAATCCAATTTAAGGTTAACAGTATGAGTCAACGTGAGCATCATGGGGTATATATACCTCTGGCATCTGCCCCAGCTCATGTAATTGTCATCATCAATATGTTCAAAGTTTCAGAAAAATAACAAGGACCCTGTGTGCAGCACAGGGAATTATATTCAACATCTTGCAATAACCTATAATGAAAAAGAACCTGAAAAAGAACAGATATTTTCCTATATATGTTTAACTGAATCACCCTGCTGTACATGTGAAGCTCACACAACACTGCAGATTAACTATACCTCATTGATTTTTTTTAAATGCATTAAAAACAATGTTCAACATTTCACTGATGATTTTACCTGGGAGAGTTCCAGAAAGTACTAATAGCCTAACATTTCAACCAATAATAGCCTAACATTTCAACCAACAGAAATCATATTAACTCCTGCTTTAGAGACACAAATATTTTTTAAGAAATAGAAAAGGATGATACAGATTGGAAAATTGGTCAGTGGAAAGACATCAATACTGAAATAAGAACATTAGACAAAGGATACAAGAGAGGAAGCTACATGAAGCTTAGAAGAGAATTACGTGGAGTTGAGGAAAGGAAATTATCCACACCAGTGATCATACAGAGGATCACTGCATGAACAGTATTAATAACATACGAGAACTAAGAGCAGGAAAATCACCTGAACAGAGGAAAAAGGGAAGAATCACAGACTGACAAACTCAACCTAAGAGGCCAAGGAAAAACAAGTGATTCTAAAATGGACAGTATTCAAGCAAACTCTTTACCTTATACATGTTAATAGACATGGATCTTTAAAGGAAAAAAACAAAAATCCATAGGGCAATAGTAACTACACCAGTCAACCATTTCTGGTGTCTATTTAGCCACAAGTGAAAACTCTTCTATGATGTACAAGTAGAACACTATTTATGCGTCACAATGTGGCAGTTACACAGCCTAATGTGAAACCTTTCATCCCTCCAGTAAGCAAAGATCTTAACTGCAGATGGAGAGGACGAAAAAGCTCACAAAGAAAAGTTCAGAAAGGACTTGCCAAGGTCAGGAACTAAGATTTCTGCCAGCTTGTAGCTTTCCTTGCTATGCATGCTTCAGGACTAAGTTTCCACTACTATCTTCCCATCTGCTTAATATCAGAAGGAAAGACTTGGCAGGTGCCTTCCACAAAAGAAGGTGGCCAGAGACAGTTTTTACTTGCAAGGAATAAGTAGACCATTTAGGATTTTTGTACAAAGTTAAGGAACATAAAAGAACAGATTGCTTTACATGATTATTTTTTTAAGTATACATAGTGGGCTAACATAATGTGGTTCTTCTGTTTCTTGTGAACTGCATAGCATTTAGCACCAAAAGATATGAAGTAAGGGTCTAAATGAGCTAGTGACTGGGATATTCAGAAAGAGGAGCCATAAACTTCACTGGATTGAAGAAAGTTAGAGGAAGGAGCAGCTAACTTCCAGGAACTCTAAAACTAGGTCTGACTATTTTTTTCTATTCAGTCCTCATGGAGGGGGCGAAGTCGTAAATGGCTGTGAAAAAATAATGAACAGATGGTATGGAAAGTCACCATCTGCGCACGATGGGAGGCTGCACGGCCCAAGCGCATCTCCTGTCCTAACTGGTGGCTGAACTGGCTTGTCAGGATACTTGTTTGGAGAAGGAAAGGCTTCTTCTAAAGATAAACTGTCATTAATATTTTCAGATGTTAGAGAGAGGTCAGGGAGAAAACTGTCATTACTAGACAATTCCATTTCATTAAGAAACAAGAATTCAATTCCATTAAGGAATAATTAAATGAATGTAATTATTAAATTAAAAAACCTGTTTTGCTTTATTCCTAAGAATTACTGATAAATAATGTAATAATGAATCGAGAGTGGGGGTGTTTGCACATCTGAGTCTAGTAATGACAGTCCATAACATTTAGCAACAGAGTCTGAAAGTGATGACAGCAAGGCAGGAGGATGACAACAGGAAAGCTATTTGTTGTTTTTTTACAATGCGCCATGCCATTGTCACAGTGCTGAAGTGTGAGGCTGGAATCCGAAGCTGTCATCTGTCTCACTGTGACGTCTGCTCTCAAGCTTTATATGTTAATTCGTTTGTTATAGACCAGTTTAATCTGCATTTCTATTTAAGAGTCACCACTTAGCAAGAGAAAGTATAAATTCTAAATAAATTTTTTCTTCTCTAGAAAACTATGTAATACTAACCCAAAGTTCTTATTCTGAGGTCACATATCCCTGAAATTATATGCAGAACTGTGTGCATACACAGCATTTTTCTGGGAAGAAGGGCCATACTATTAATCAGATTTTTAGGGAGTCTAGGACCCAACATGGTATAAATTCTTAATTCCAAGGGAACCAGAGTGTGTGTTGGGGAGAAAGGAGTAAAGACATGAAGATGAAATTCGGTAACAATTTTGAACTCCCCAACTGAAAATAACCGTTGCCTCAGTTCTCTTCCTCCTTATCTAAACTCCTAGCCACATTCACACGCTTCCTCCAAAGCATGAGCGGAAAACAAGGGTACAATTCTCAAGTATTACTGGAAATATATTACTAATTCAAATTAGATATTTGCTATAACTTTTCAACGTAAAATACTAAGATTAACCAGAATCACATTAGATTCAGAGCTTGCTTTCTCTAGTTTAAAAACATTTTTACTTAAGGGCAAAAATATAGTAGTAATACACTGAAGAGAAAGTTTGGACAAATGTGAGTACAGCAGACCCCTGAACAACACTGAGGTTGGGGGCACCAAGCACTGCCCCACTTTCCCGACAAAATCCACAAGTAACTTTACAGTTGCCCCCATATCCGCAGTTTCACATCCCCGGATTCAACCAACCGTGGATCCTGGAGTCCTGTAGTATTTACTACTGAAAAACATCTGCATATCACTGGATGTGAGCAGTTCAAATACACACTGTTCAAGGGTCAGCTGTATATAGTTTTAAAGTCAAACAAATGTTGAGGCCAAATGGAAGGCAATGAAGAGAAAATGGAGGCCTCAGCAGCATGTAGGACTGGCTTTAAAAGCCAAGATTAAAATAAATAAAACAATAAAAGTAGGCACTACCACTTATTGTCTGTATAAAGCTGCCAAGTCATTGATCCCTTTATATTTCCCTTTCCTCATCTATAAAATGGGGACCTCATGCCTATGAGCATTAAATGAGTTAAAAGATTTAAGTATGTATTATTTAATAAATATTGTCATCTTCCCCTATTATAAAAGGTAGCAAAGTACACTAAAAAAAGAGGTTTTTGGAATCGGAATTGGATTCATATTATAGCTCAGCCACTTATTAGTCAGGTAACTTTAGACAACTCAGGTAAACACTCTTGAACTTCAGGTTCCTCATCGGTTTAAATAACAAATCATTGTCCTAGTGAACACAGATAATATGCCTAAAAGAACTGGGTATACTAAGCCAATGAATGATAGTTATTATGATGGCGCTGATTGTGTGATAAAATACAAATAGGTTATCATCACCAAAAACAAAATCCTGATCTCAGACTTGCACTTTTTTTAGGCAGACAAAAATATGTAAAGGATGAAAGCAGTTTTTGTTCTTGAATACATTCAAACACAGTACTGAGTTCATCTGTATATCAAAACAGTGAGAAATACGTATTTTATCATTGAAAAATGGAACCAAAAAGTAGTTGTTTTTTGTTGTTTTTTTTTAATTTTCAGATTACTCCTAGGTAGCAGGCTGAGAGATCCAGGAGACAAAGATAGAAGATAACTCCAAAGGGTCATACTGCTTCATGTTAGGAGAAAATTTATTTTTATATAGATTCAGTTAACTGGTTAAAGGTGATGATCATATGTTACATTAAAAAAATGGTATTTCCATCTGCCATTAGTAAAAAGGGCTGTCAGTTTTTATCATAATATTGGGAGCAAATGAATGCTCTCTTACCTGGTCCATTCTTTGATGAAAGGCACCCGCTTTAGAGTTCAAAATGAATAAAGCTAAATAAGCAAATTAAACCAGGTAAAGCGTGTTATCTGTTCCTGAAACAAAATTCTGCACTTTGGCCTCAATCAGCCCTGGTCACATTGCCTGATTTTGGGCGGGGGCAGGAGGATGACAGAGCAGAATGGTAGAAGTTCCCCATCACTGACTATACCTACGCTACATACAAGCCACTGATAGGCACTGTACAAACCCTGCCATCTAATCCACAGGCTCACTGTGCAGCAGCAGTTCTTCCCATCTGTATTCTGCAGATGAAGAAAGTAACTGGCAACAATAAATTTCAGACCGAGGTGTGTGTGCATCCAAGACCTATATATCATCTTTCCACTAAACTACACTTCTTACTAAAACTGCAAATGAAAAGGAATGACAAACTGTAAAGCTTCACTCTGGGGGACTCATTAGCAACAAAAGCTTCCTGACTTTCTGAATGGAAAAGAAATTCTCTTGCTGTCAGTACTGAATTCATCTGCCCCAGGTAGCCAAATAGTGGTAAGCGGCAGACAAGAAAGGTGGTATAGCCGCACTATGTGAAGCTGGAAACGTGAGAAGATGCAACTGAAAGACAACAGTATTCACTTTACAAACCATTTTCCCATTGCTTACCCTCAAGATGATAATCTCAAAATTATGCAACTATTAAAAAGGGTAATTTTATTTGGTTCTTAGCTTTTTATCTCCAAAGAAATAGATGTTAACTTTGGGAGCTTGGGGGAAATAAAAGTTCAACCTTCTAACATGAAGAGACACAAAATAAAACCAAAACATAAAAGCAGTGCAATTAAAAGTATACTCAAATTATGTAACTTGCCTATATCTTTTAAGAAAACAGCTTAATTCCATGTCACCAATAACACCAAATTTGAAAATGATATATGTCCCACAAAATATGCTTGGTACAACTATTGTTCTAATAACTTTACACTGGGTCTGAAAAAAAATTATGTGTCAGTAGAATATATTTTTTAAATGTTAAGATTAGAGCATCTTTGGCATAGAATAACCATATTACACTAATTTTTTCTTTGTATCTGGTAGTTGTATTTTAGCAGACATGACTTTTATTGTAAACAGTTGTGTGATAAACCACATTATAAAAGCATTCAATATTTCAATATTAACAGTTCTACAACACTGAGTTGTCAAGCATTAGTCAAACATATTTTATTCAGTGGTTTTTATATATATGTTTAAGCCTTTTCCTCACTAATAACAAATTTCATTGCTTTTAACAGTCACATGAATATTGGATTGGGTAAATTTTCGATGTAACCCATCCCTTAGGATGCTGGATAAAGATTCACTTCCATGATTTAAATAGCAAGCAAATTAAACAGTACATATGTTGGCCATACATAGATTCACTTTTTCCAGAAAAAAATTATCAACGTCTGGATTTTAAAAATGAATTTTGAGCACTCACCGATTGCATGCTTCCAACCTGTTGAAAAATCATCCTAATTAGGCGTTTAATCCAGCCAAGCATTTAGATGGCAAAGTCTCTCCAAATTTGCATTTCAAGTACTTCAGGCATACATAGCAGCACATGGTCCATAAAGCACACTGAAATTTGAAAATGCAAATACTAAAGTGAAATTATTATTATTTAGAATCTTTACTGTCTACAACACGTTTCACAAAGTCAGTCTAGTCTACAACATCTTAAATCTTTGTGTGTGTGTGTGTAAATTAGAAAAATTTTTTGCTTGAGATCAGCTTTATATAAACTAGTATTACAATTGTTTTTCTAACTATTTTTTAACTTTTCCAGTCAGGGTTCTATGTTGAAAGTGATGAAAACCTACTGTGGCTGACTTAAGCAGAAAATATATTTATGGAAGGACACCCAGTAGATAACAATCTTAGAAGAAACTTAGAGGCTACACAACCAGGAAAGACATCCAAAATTACAGCAAAACTGTCTTGGGAGACATGCCTGCAGTTGCTACTGTGACTACTAATGGAACAGAATCTACTAGGTCCCACTTCTCTGTCTCACTGGCTCCTGAGTTGCTGTCCTACTAGTGGCATTTGTTTGGTCAAATCTACCTGGCTACAGGGTTTCCCAGGTGGTGCAGTGGTAAAGAATCTGCCTGGCAGGAGAGGTGGGTTCGAACCCTGGGTCAGGAAGATCCCCTGGAGTCGGAAATGGCAACCCACTCTAGTATTCTTTCTTGCCTGGGAAATTCCATGGACAGAGGAGCCTGGCAGGCTACAGTCCATGAGGTCACAGAGCTGGACATGACTGAGAGCCTGAGCACGCACCTGGCTATAGCGAGAAGCAGATTCTACCTTCCACCAAAATCATAAAGTAATTCCATAAAGATAAGGCAGGACTTCAGATGCCAGAATGTCAAAAAAAAAGACAAAGTTCTTCCACACTCACTGGCACTATGACCCTGCCACTCATCCTCCTTTCCCCATCAATATACTGTATATCTGACACAATTATGAACTCACATGGCATAAACCAGCTGACTGGAAGAGCTGGTCTCCAAAGTGACAAGGACTGTACACCAGACTATAAAGCAATGTGCTGCTTTCTTCTCAAGGAAGCCTTTAAAAAAACTGTACTTTGTGATATATTTGATTCACATTCTGATAGAAGTTTATCCTCTTGTGGACCAGAAATAAAGTTTGTGGCCTACACTTTGAGAAGAACTTGATGAACAATTACAAAGAATGGAGAGGGGTGGGGTAGAATAAAGATGCCATAAAGATGCCAGACGCTGGGTGAAACATGAACTAGAAAGAGACCAGCTCTAATGACAGATCAAAGTATGTAATGAAAGAGAAAGCACTAACAGGAACATATAATTTTCTGGTAACTAAGAAACGGTCACAACTATAACAGTGGTGAGGTATTAATATATTTTAATATTACCAGCATCTATAATTGCTTATAAGAATGAATACTCTGAGAGGTAATGGGAATGAAAAGTACAGAGGGCCAAAATAAGCTGAAGATGGCTGGCAAAAAAAAAAAAAAAACTGATCAGAGTTTTATGTAGGATTTGAAAACCTATCACCGTTTTCTGATTTTTGGGGGGTTTTTTTGGCCATGCCTCGAGACTTGTGGGATCTTAGTTCCCTAATCAGGCACTGAACTTGAGTCCTCAGCAGTAAAGTGCCAAGTCCTAACCACTGGATGCCCAGGGAATTCCCCTTACCACTTTTTTAGAAACTGAGCTATAACTTACACAGAAAAGTGCAAAAATTTTAAGCGTGTCCAGGTACAAACCTGTAGAACCTCCATCCAAACCAAAATATAAAACACTTAAAAGAATGCCAAGAGCTCCTGTGAGCCTCCACCCAGTCAATATCCATGCTTCACCCATCTCAACAGTGCTCTAACTTTTGCAGTCTATCACAGTGGCAGGCTGTACGTACGCTTTTGGGTCTGACTTCTTTCACTCAACATTGCCTGCGAGATTTATTCCCATGGTTCAGGAATCACAGTTCTTTTTCACTGATGTGCAGTATTTTGCTATGATACTCTACCACAATTTACTTACCCAATTTACTAGGGGTTTTTGTTTCTTGGTTTATTTTGTTGAAGTATATAGTTAACTTACAATGTTATGTTACATGATTTACTGTTTGTGAACATTTGGGTTATTTCCATTTTTAGCTGTTACAAATAAAGTTGCTGAAACAATTCATGCACATAACATAGCAAGGTGCACATAAGAACTAATTTCTCTTGAGTTTATACCCAGGAGTAAGATTGTTAGATCATAATATATACAGATACATAGCTAAATCTTTAATAGAAACTAACTTTTCTGAAGTTACCAATTACACTCTCAAAAGCAGATAAATAAAAGAGCTCTAGCTGTTCAACAATTCCTGGTATTGTTAATGGTCAATACTTGGTACTGTCAGTCTTTTTAATTTTAGTAGGGGGTTCTTCACAGGTTTGGGGGGCATATTTTGATACTTTCCATTGAGAAGTTTTTTCGCTCATTTTTTAAGTGAAAAGTTTTTTAAAAATTATTCTTGTGAGGAAGAGAGTCTGCACTAGAGATAAAGATTAGGAAGCATGGCTTAGAAAATGCAACCTAAGAGTGAATGGGCTAACTCATAGAGAGTAAGAAATGAAGCCAGGATAGAAATCTCAGGAAATAACTGAAGATCAAGCAAAGGTCAGTGGGAAAAAAATATTCAAAAGAGGTAACAAAAATGTGAGAGAGATTGTCACCGAAAAAATAAAAGGAATTTTCAATAAGGGGAATGTTCATCAAGGACATTAAACAGAACATAGGGACGAGAGGTCACATAGCTGGGGGCCTCCTACAGCTACCCTTTACTCCAGACCCCTCCACTGTGCTCTCTGGAAGCCTGTCTGAATGGAGGTAAGTGTTTCCTCCCTCACCGAACTGAAGCTTGGCTCTCCCTGTAGAATGCTGTGTCAACGGGCCCAGTGCTTGCTTACTCTCGCTCACTTTATATCCAGGCTGTTTCCAATCAATCACTGCTCTTTGTGGTGGTGGTGGTAGTGGTTTAGTTGCTCAGTCATGTCCAACTCTTTGCGACCCCAAGGACTGCAGCATGCCAGGTTTCCCTGTCCTTCACCATCTCCCAGAGTTTGTTCAAACTCGTGTCCATTGAGTCGGTGATGCTATCCAACCATCTCCGAATTACTGCTGTTGAGTTCTTTTCAAAACTCTCCCTCAAAGGCAAAACTAAAGAGACAACAGAACAGATCAGGGGTCACCTCGGACTGTCAGTGGAGGAACAACAACTCCACTGTAACAACTATAACAGAGCACAAGGCAAGTGTTGGAAAAATGGACATAGGCTATATCTTGATTGTGGTGGTGGTTACAAGACTGTGTTCAAAGAAATCTACCAAAAGGAGTGAATTTTGCTGTGTGCAAATTGTACCTTCATTTAAGAAACAAGCAAAAGCAGCTCTCCTTAGGAAGCACTGCTTGGCCACCCTCTGTTCCTCATGAGGACTGACTTAAGAGCGCTTGAGCATTCCCCATCATTCAACTATGAGTCCTGAGTCCTCTCTTCTCCAAGTCCTTCCCTAAATGGAATTGTGCACTCTGGACTCATCAGCACTAGTACATCATAAACACATAATCTTGCCGTGCTGAGTGGTTATAATGTTTACAATAATGCATCCAATACAGCACTGTTTGAGTCTATTTACATAAAGATCTAAGACAGGTAAAACTAAAAGCAAGCTAATCACACATTATGAATTCTTCTTCAAAGTTTTTTTCCTAATTGTTGTGGAGACGGAGGTAGTGACTGATAGTAGGCCTGACTGAGGGATTTCAGTGGATGCTGGCCAAGTCGTATTTCTTTTTTTTTTTTTTTTTTTTTCCACTGTGCAACCCACTTCAGTGCCTGCAGCCTACGGGCAGAGGCTGGGCAATGGTTCAGGGCCAATTTTTTCTGGCATGGGACACTATGAGAGGCCCAGGGGGACGGGCCTGCCATAAATCCAAACCCATGCATCAAGTCGTATTTCTTGACAGACAGACAGTTGGATGTGTTTACTCTGGGAATGCTTATCAAGATGCTGCACACTTACATACTTTTCATAATGTAAGTTATGCCTCAGTGAAGTGAAGTGAAGTCGCTCAGTTGTGTCCGACTCTTTGCGACCCCATGGACTGTAGCCTACCAGGCTCCATCCATGGGATTTTCCAGGCAAGAATACTGGGTTGCCATTTCCTCAAATAAGTTTTAAAAACACATATAGCTTTTGATTAAATTATGTAACTTTCAGGAATTCTTTGCAGAAATAAAAGCATTACACATAGAGAACATATATAAAGATATTTTCTGCAGTGCTTCTTCTAGTCACAAAACTAGGATTAATTTTAAATGTTCATCAATAAAACACCTGTTAATTACAGTATATGCATATTATAAAGCTTTATGCCTCTATTAAAAGTGAGTTACAGTCTATGTAATGACTTGATAGTATGATACAGGAGAGTAATATACTAGGATTTCATTCTGTAAAAGACAAAAATCTTCAACCTTTTCATTTGTAGAAAGATAAACATCAATTGAGAGAGATTGGTTCAAGATGGCAGAGAAGAAGGATGTGCACTCATCTCCTGCAAGAGCACAGATACAGCTATTGAACAACTATCGACAGAGGAGCTGGAACCAACCAAAAAAGGGATACCCTGCGTTCAAAGACAAAGGAGAAGCTGCAACAAGACGGGAGGAGGGGCACAATCATGATCAAATCAAATCCCATACCCACCAGGTGGGTGACTCACAAAAGTAGGGAACCATAATACCAAAGACGTTCTCCCCCTGATGTGAAGATTCTGAGCCTCACATCAGGCTTCCCAGCCAGGAGATCTGACAAAGGGATTGGATATCCCCGGGGTATCTGACCTTGAAGGCCGGCAGGATTTGACTGTGGGACTTCTACACGACTGGGGGAAACAGAGACTCCACTCTTGGAGGGCACACACAAAATCTTGTATGTACCAGGACCCAGGGGAAAGGAGCAGTGACCCACAGGAGACCGAACCAGACCCACCTGCTAGTGCTGAAGGGTCTCCTGCAGAAACATGAGGTGGCAGCGGCCCACAGCAGGGACAGAGGCACTGGCAGGAGCAGTTCTGGGACGTGCCCACTGGCATGAGCCCTCTTGTGGTCGCCATTAGCCCTATCACAGAGCCTATCGACCCTAGGGCTGGGTTGCTTCAGGCCAAACTAACAGGGAGGGAGTGCAGCCCTGCCCCTCAGCAGACAATAGGATTCAAGTTTTATTGAGAGTCCCAGACAGGATAATCACCAAGGAGAAACACACCAAGACACATAGTAATTAAACTGACAAAAACTAAGGACAAAGATAGAATATTAGAAGGAACAAGGAAAAAATGACAACATATTAATACAAAGGAACTCCCTTAAGGTTATCAACTGATTTGTCAACAAAAACTCTACAAGCCAGAAGGGAATGGCACAGTATATTTAAAATGATGAAAGGGAAGAAACTACAACCAAGAATACTCTAACCAGCAAGACTCATTCAGATTTGATGAAGAAATCAAAAGGTTCACACACAAGCAAAAGTTAAGAGAATTCAGCACCACCCAACCAGCTTTACATCAGACTATTAAAACTGGCCAGAGCAGGGAGAAGTAATTTTTCCTTTGTATGGTTTGTGCTGCTTAGAACAATGCTACAAAGCATGTTTTACCTTTCATTTAAAAACAAAATCTAGAAGTTACAAAATCCAAATATCACAGCTTTCACTCAGACACTCCTTGCACCATATGGAGACCTTCAGTCTCCCTCCCCTGAACTTTCCGTCATCCTAGTCAATCCCTTCCCACCTTCACTTTCTTCTGCCTCATGCAGCCCCACATCTGAACCACTGCTTTTTAGTATTTTCAGTCCCCATTTCTACTGTTTTGTTTCTTCAACAAGCCAGAACTTGGTAAGTATACCAGCCTTCACTTAGGAAAATTAGGCTGTAGGAAAATGACTAAATCTCACATCTTGAAGTTGCTACAAATGTGCTACCTCTAGTCTGCTAGAGCACTATGCTAGCTTCTTCTAATCTTTTGTCTCAGTTTAGCTTTCACCTCCTGATCAACCAGTATTAGGGCCCTCCTGTGTGTATTCTCCTACACAGCACATTAAAACAATGTATCTAAACTGCCTATCTCCTCCACAGCACTTTAATCACCTAGCTTACTCATCTGAAGACCCCAGCACTCAGCAAAATATATAGAATACAACAGTTGTTCAGTTAATACTTGAATATTAAACAAAAGGCATCTAAGCCCCGAGCCAGTGTCTTTTCTATACTCTCTCAATTGTAAACAGATATCTTAAGAGGAATTTTACTTCTATTTATATGTGAACTAGGTTAATTTCAGACAAACTCCCTGCTGCTGAGAACAAGTAAACTAGTGGAACCAAAAAAAAATTTTTTTTTAATTAACTATTTGAAAGCATCGGAGAACTATCATGGCAGAGAAATATCACCAAGTCAACAGTTGGTGCTTTGATAAGAGTAGTAAAAAGAATTGACCTCTAATACTGAGGAGAGAAAAGGCACAGATTACCAGTAGCAGGAATGAAAAAGGGGACATCACTATAGCTCTTAAAGGCATGCAGAAAATCATAAAAGGCAAAACAAACCCATAGCGTAAGGTGTTAACCATGGTGGTTACCTTTGCATGGGATGGGTAACAGGTGCAAGGCAGCAAAAGGTGTTTTCCAGAGGGCAGGCAACTTTCTAGTTCTTAATCTGGGTGGTCACTACATGAGTGTTTGCTTTGTGATCATACACTGAGCTGTATCATTTATGTTTATCCATCTTCCTGTGTTACGCTGGGTGTTACACTTCACAATAAAAAAAAAAAGGTTTAAAAAAGATGGCTACGAATCAGGCTGCACTTTGTTTTGATTGTTTGGTTCTGTGTGTGTAAAATTTGACTTCTAGAATTATATGATGATAGCATAGGTTTATAATCTAATCTGGCTAGACTAGACATAGAAATACAATGCAGTACTATAGCAGGGTTGTGGGGAGGATGAGAGCTGGCAGAAGAGAATCAAAACTGAATGAGAAATAGATAAACACTGAAAAGAGACTTTCTTTTCCCTTCACAAATACTACAAAAATATATAATAGCACACACTTATGTTGGTGCTGTTTAGACACTAGTGGAAGTGTGCTCAGTCGTGTCCGACTCTTTGCGACCCTATGGACTTTAGCCTACCAGGCTCCTCTGTCCATGGGATTTTCCAGGCAATAGTACTGGAGTGGGTTGCCATTTCCTTCTCCAGGGGATCTTCCCGACCCAGGGATGGAACCCAGGTCTCCCACATTGTAGACAGATGCTTTACCGCCTGAGCCACCAGGGAAGCACCTGGTAGCACACAGGTAGATCAATTAAAAGTGAAGTGAAAGTGAAAATCGCTCAGTCTTGTCCGACTCTTTGCGACCCCATGAACCGCAGCATGCCAGGCCTCCCTGTCCATCATCAACTCCTGGAGTTCACCCAAACCTATGTCCATTCAGTCAGTGATGCCATCCAACCACCTCATCCCCTGTCATCCCCTTCTTCTCCTGCCCTCAATCCTTCCCAGCATCAGGGTATTTTCCAATGAGTCAACTTTTTGCATCAGATGGCCAAAGTATTGGAGTTTCAGCTTCAACATCAGTCCTTCCAATGAACACCCAGGACTGATCTCCTTTAGGATGGGCTGGTTGGATCTCCTTGCAGTCCAAGCAACTCTCAAGAGTTTTCTCCAACACCACAGTTCAAAAACATCAATTCTTTGGTGCTCAGCTTTCTTTATAGTTCAACTCTCACATCCATACATGACCACTGGAAAAACCATAGGCTTGACTGGAAAAACCATAGGCTTGACTAGACGGACCTTTGTTGTCAAAGTAATGTCTCTTCTTTTTAATATGCTGTCTAGGTCGGTCATAACTTTCCTTCCAAGGAGTAAGCGTCTTTTAATTTCATGGCTGCAATCACCATCTGCAGTGATTATAGAGTTCAGAAAAAAAGTCAGCCACTGTTTCCCCATCTATTTCCCATGAAGTGATGGAATTCTCCAGGCCAGAATACTGGAGTGGGTAGCCTTTCCCTTATCGAGGGGATCTTCCCAACCCAGGGATCAAACCCAGGTCTCCCCACATTGCAGGTGGATTCTTTACCAGCTGAGCCACAAGGGAAGCCCAAGAATACTGGAGTGGGTAACCTATCCCTTCTCTACATCCCTAGCAAATCTTCCCGACCCAGGAATGGAACCAGGGTCTCCTGCATTGCAGGGGGATTCTTTACCAACTGAGCTATTAGGGAAGCCCACAATCAAATAAAATAAAATTGTTTCAACTAATGCAGTGTATGTTTTTGAGATAGTTATGACTTTTAAAAAGTTATTAGCAATAGCTTCACAAGAAACCTGCTAGCAGGCATAACAAAGTTGTCAGTAAATTTAAAATGCTACAAACTTTAAAAGCTACAATAGTACATGGAGCTTATTTTTATAAGATCTTTGTAAACTATTCACAGAAATGGCCACTTAATTATCTTTACAATGTAACAGAAGAGTGTGACCACTTTATACTGGGAGTGTAAAAAGATTAACAGAACATTCTTAGTTATTCCATTGGCTAAATTACTGGAATAATGTTTCCTGTTTTCAGAAAACTAAGAAGTCAGGTAAACCAAATCTGTGCACCCCAAAGGACAATCTACATTCTGGGTGCAAACAACGATGCAAAAGAAAAACAAGGGCCATGAAGTAAAAAACAAAAACTTAATCAATTTAAAATTACTGTCCTTTATTTTGATGGGAATTCCTTGGCAGTCCAAAGGTTAGAACTCTGTTTTCACTGTCGTGCCCTGGGTTCAATCCCTGGTTGGGGAACTAGGATCCCACAAGTTATGCAAGGCACCACCCCGCCCCCCCCCCCCCAAAAGTTACTGTCCTTTGAGAACATATCCTTCTTACGTTTCTAGTGTGAAAATGCTGTTTCTTTTAGGATATGGGGATAGTAGATGAATTTTTTTTTTTTTTTTAATGCTTATTGAGCTTCCCTGGTGGCTCAGCGGTAAAGAATCACCTACCAGTGCAGGAGACAAAGGTTCGATCCCTGGTTTGGGAAGATCCCACATACTGCAGAGCAACTAAGCCTGTGCACCACAACTACTAAGCCAGCACTCGAGCGCCCAGGAGCCACAACTACTGAGCCCACTTGCCACAACAACTGAAGCCTATGTGCCCTAGAGCCTGCGCTCCACAACTAGAGAAGCCACCGCAATGAGGAGCCCGAGTACCACAATGAAGAGCAGCCCTTTTCCGCTTGCAGCAGAGAAAAGCATGACCAGCAATGAAGATCCAGCACAGCCAAAACTAAACTAAATATTTTTAAATTAAAAAATATATAAAATGCATATGTGTGCATGTTAATTCACTTCAGTCATGTCTGACTCTGCAATCCTATGGACTGCAGCCTTCCAGGCTCCTCTGTCCATGGAACTCTCCAGGCAAGAACACTGGAGTGGATTGCCACGCCCTCCTCCAGGGGATATTCCCAACTCCGGGATCAAACCTGTATCTCTTATCTCCTGCATTTACAAGAGGGTTCTTTACCACTAGAGCCACCTGGGAAGCCCCCGCCCCCCCCAAAAAAATGTTTATTTACCGTAATAAAATGTTGTCTACCATATGTCAACACCCTACCCTACTTTTTAGAAATTAAACTTGAAATTCAAGTCTAGTGACCACAGCTATAGATTCCACATGAGTCTGGGCTGAGACTTTAAATCAGAACACTTTACCACACTATTAAGTAATGACATAGTATTCGACCTATGGGTATGGAATTTACTGACAGTATTTTAGAACTAATATTCTATACTAGTCATACAAAAATTAAATATACTGCTACATTCTCAGTACCCAACACAGAATCTGACATATAATAAGTTTAAGTTTTTTCAGTCCACAAATGAATAAATCTCATGACCTGTACCACATCTCTCAACAACAAACTATTTAGATAAGAAGCCTAAGAACATTACCTAATTAAAACTTGATAAAAGTTCTTTCAAACTAAAAGAGCTTTAGATATGAAGCTAAACTTTTGAGGGACATTTTCACTAACATTTTTAGAGGATGACTTTCTCTCCTATGTTATAAAAGAGCTTATGGTAATTGTATGTTTCCATTTGAATTAAAGATGTGTCATTTTCATTTAACTCTGAGATATAACCCTATTGTGAATGACACAGGAATTTCCTTAAAGTGTTATTTTAAGCATTCCCATGCAAATGAATTAAGTATTCTGGCATCAGTTTTAAAACAATCTTTTGAAAAGACTGCTCATGTATCTTAAGTGGTCCTGGACACCAGTAGAAACAAACACTCACATCACTTGGAAGTCAGTAATATTTTTCACTAATTAAAACTGCTTTCTTGGGCCAAGCAAATTGATGAGCTGTGTAATAATTACTGTCCTCTACATATTAAGTATATATACAATTACCTTATGATAAAAGTCAATAAATCATACTTTTTAAAGGTGTTTAGTTGTTTTTTTTCCCAAATTAACAATACTTTTAAACTTTTTATTGAAATATAGTTCATTTACAATGTTGTATCAGTTTCAAAAAAAAAATGTTGCGTTTTTAAAAGCTAGTAAGGGTAGTTGCGACCCCATAGACTAGCTCGCCAGGCTCCTCTGTCTATGGAATTCTCTAGGCAAGAATACTGGAGTGGGTTGCCATTCCCTTCCCCAGGGATTAAACCCAAGTCTCCTGCCTTTCAGGTAGATTCTTTACCACTGCACCCTGAGGGAAGCCTAGTTACTGAAGTACTAGTTGCAGAAGAGAAACTCTAGAAGCAAACTAAATGTCCATCAATGAGGAAATAGTTAAATTCAACATACCCATTCTAAGTTTATGGCCATTAAAACAAAAAGGAAGGATATCTGATAAACATCTAAATGACTAACATATATCTGATACTGTTTTAAAAAATAAAGCATAGAAATAGTGGTGAAATAAATATTTTATGCATACACATACACAGAAGAAAATATCTGAAAAGATACCAAAGCTTAACATTGCCTGTGTCTGAGGCAAGGTGATGGAATTCTCCACCTTTCTTCTGTATCATTACGTAGTGAGATTATAGTGCCCCATTCTGTTGCTTAAACTAAGTGGTGCAATTTGTATCAACAGTATATAATAAACATATAAAAGAACAGATGAACAGTTGAGTTGTCAACGATTCAAAAAGCAACTATACACTAGTAATACTCATCACCAAGATTACCCAAGAAAACAAAGGAGTAGAAACTGAAGCTTACCTGGACTTTAGAAGCTACTGCACCACTGCACCACACTGTCTCTTACCCTTTTACAGACCTTTTTTCTCCATTTCTTTCCTTATGTCCATAAATTCACCAGCTGAACCAAAATCTATTTCCTTTATATGTGTGTGCTTAGTCACTCAGCATATTACGGCAGCCCCGGAAAATTAATACACCGTGAGTCTTGCTTCATTGCCAGACTCACTTAGAGCATGACCTCCCCCTCCCTGCACAGCACTAGACAGAATGTATATCAGCCTTCCCTGTGCCATTTTGTATTGCCTTGAGTTCCTTCTTCCTGAAATTGAATAGGGCTCATGGATATTTGTTGTTGTTGAGTTGCTTTAAGTCTTGTCGAACTCTTTGCAGCCCCAGGATCTGTAGCCCACCAAGCTCCTTTGTCCTTCAGTTTTCCAGGCAAGAATACTGAAGTGGGTTACCACTTCCTACTCCAGGGGATCCTCCCAACCCAGATATCGAACCCACGTCTCTTTCATTGCCAGGCGGATTCTTTGCCACTAGAGAGACCTGGACGGAGAAGGCAATGGCACTCCACTCCAGTACTCTTGCCTGGAAAATCCCATGGGTGGAGGAGCCTGGAAGGCTACAGTCCATGGGGTCGCTGAGGGTCGGACACGACTGAGCGACTTCACTTTCACTTTTCACTTTCATGCATTGGAGAAGGAAATGGCAACCCACTCCAGTGTTCTTGCCTGGAGAATCCCAGGGACGGTGGAGCCTGGTGTGCTGCCGTCTATGGGGTCACACAGAGTCGGACACGACTGAAGTGACTTAGCAGCAGCAGCAGAGAGACCTGGAAAGCCCATTTCTTTTATATTCAGCAGGTCAAATCATTAATTGCTTCCACATCTCAGGTGAAGCCATTTTTGACAGAGCCAGCTCATTATATTCCTAGGAGACTGTGATCATGTCACTTCTTTGCTCAAAATTCAAATTTCTTAAATTTGGCACTCAAGTTCCTTCATGTGTGAATTTAACCTTACTTTTAGACTTCTGAATTACTCCTCTACAGTAGGAATCCTAAACTCCAACTCAGCAAGTCTTCTCTACTGTCCTCTGAATAAGCCCAGCTGTCTCTTTCTCTCTCTCTAGTCCTTACTCTCAAACTATAGGTTTGGCCAAAAAGTTCATTTGGGCTTTTCCAAAGGCTGTTACAGAAAAACCCAGAACAAAGTTTTCAGCCAACTCAATACCTGGATGAGGATAAGAAATAGTGTAAAATTGAGAAGATGAGGGACACACTAAAGTATCCAGTATACATAGCCAGTATATGCTAACTGCCAAAAGAGGTAGAGACTATTTCTTGATTTTTTTCCTTTTCATTTCCCCTTTAACTGGCCATATCTATAGAAAAAATTTTTAATTTTATTTATTGAACTACACTTGCATACTTTGCTCATAACTTTAAAACCAATTGTTTAGTTCAGTCGCTCAATCGTGTGAGATTCTTTGCGACCCCATGAATCGCAGTACGCCAGGCCTCCCTGTCCATCACCAACTCCTGGAGTTCACTTAGACTCACATCCATCGAGTCGGTGATGCCATCCAGCCATCTCATCCTCTGTTGTCCCCTTCTCCTCCTGCCCTCAATCCCTCCCAGCATCAGGGTCTTTTCCAATGACTCAACTCTTGGCATGAGGTGGCCAAAGCACTGGAGTTTCAGCTTTAGCATCAGTCCCTCCAATGAACACCCAGGACTGATCTCCTTTAGAATGGACTGGCTGGATCTTCCTGCAGTCCAAGAGACTCTCAAAACCAATTGTGTTAACCTTTTATTGTTTCAAAGGGATGAAAAATACCTATCCAGGTGTGTTTATTTTCCCATTATGGATTTGTAGCCCAACAGAAATTTCCACAGCAGTTAGGTTTACTCCACAATTCTTAGGACATTCAATTATGGTTAAAAGAGCAAGAATTTTGCAGTGACCTGGATCAGCAAGCTAAATTACAGCCCCCTGCTTCTTACATAGAGCTTCCCAGGTGGCTCAGCAGTAAAGAATCCTCCTGGGTTCCATCCCAGAAGGAAATAGCAACCCACTCCAGTATCCTCTCCTGTGAAAACTCATAGAGGAGTCTGGCTGGCTACATACAGTCCATGGGGTTGAAAAAGAGTTGGACACAACTTAGGGACTAAACAACAACAACAAGCCCCTTACATCAGCCTGACCTCAGGCAAACTGCTTAACCTCTCTAAACCTCTTTTACCGCTCACCTGTAAAATGGGATAATACCCATCAATACTTCATACAGCTGTTGTAAAAGTTAAATGAACTAACAGGTGAAAACACTTTCACAATGCTTCATACACATCAAGAACTTGGTAAATATCAAATTATCAATACTAAAACAAAATTAAATAAAAATACATTATTACCACTCAAATGCAGTAAAGCTACAGACAAAACTAGATTATTTGGCACCTTTGTTTTCAGTGATTTCGAAAGCCTGAGCACCAGGTAATGAGACGGCACCGTTGGAAAATTGCCCACAATCTCCTAACGCAAAATGCATTAGCGCCGTCTAAGGCCTTAAAGCGTGCCTTATTTTGCTCAATCCCTCTGGGAAGCAAATGCTTGGAAAAGGATGACTATTGATCCTAAGAAATAAGTAAGAGAGATACAATGATATGTCTCAGATACACGTCAAAATAATCTGGGGGAGAGGGACAAGCCTAGCCATTTATTGATACTTGTTGAAACTGGGTGATGGGTACACTGAGTTCTTTATGCTAGTCTCTCGACCAGGTTTCCATTATATAACGTGTTTTTAAATGTTAAAAGGTCGATTCTTTCCCTTCCACCCCCACCTTTGGGACTAATGCAGGTCCTGGTCAAGAACACACAGTGGGAAAGTCCAAGGAGGCGAAAAGTGGAAACAGTAAAAAGCCGGCCAGCTGAGTTGGTTAAGCCCCGGGGCCGCTAGGGAGGTGTGCTGCCCTCTCCGGACGCCCGAGGCCTGGTGGGGAGGTGCGCCCGCCGATCCCGGGGGACGCGCAACATCCACGGGAACCGCCGCCAAGGGCCTTCCAGACACCGGACCGAAGACGGAGGAAGGCAGGGGGCAGCCGTGGGGGGTTGGGGGGGGGGGGGGGAGGAGCCCCAGCCCTCGGGGCTAGTCGGCCGAAGTCCCTCCGCTCCGCCGAAGCTCCAGCCCCACCCAAGCCCTCAGCCACCCGGCGGCCCCAGAGCCTCTCCCATCAGCCGCGGCGCAGTCACCCAACCGGCCGGCGGAACCCGCCCTCCTCCCGGCAACTCCTAACCGCGCTCCTTCAGCTCCCACGCTGACTGTCACCAGGGCTCCCCACCACCATCAGGCCCAGGGGCACCTCCTCGATCCCCAAGCCAACTGCTCTCCAGAGCCGCCAGCCCCACTTTACCTCGGCCGCGCGGCAGCCAGGAGCCTGCTCCGGCGACTCAGGCTTGAAGCTCGCTGTCCCGGGGCGTTGCTGACAATCACCCCAGTCTCCGCCCCGAGCACCGGCCAGCCTGACCAATCAGCGCCTAACCCGAAGGCGGGCACTGAGAGCCGGGAGCGGAAGGCGAGGTGACGGCGGGACGCGCCTGGGGCGGCCTTTCGCAGAGTGCGCACGCGCGGGGCTCGACCAGCGTGTGCGCTTTCTCGTGAACCTGGCTTTTTGTCTTCACTTCTTGCGCTGCGAAGTTCTTTGTAAACTTCAAGCTCTAGGTGTGTAGGAAAACCCACATTTTGATTGTGGGCACAAATATGGATGACCTTGAAAGAAGCTGTGAATCTTAAGCCCTTATTAAGCTAACAGATGTTGAGCTCTTTCTTATCGGGCTGTAGGGACGTGTCCTCACCCAGCCTATATTGTGCCTTCCTATCTCGGGTGTGTTTGTCTTTAGGGGAAGTGAGGGTGTGGGGTTATACAAAGTGCCTGATGGATGAGGATTTTATTGTCTTCAGTTCCAGCATCTTAGTCTGATTCATTGGGACAGGTGTTTTTTCAATAGTTGAGTATCCTAGAACACTGGATTTCAAATCATTGTCATGAAAATAGCATTATATTGATAGCTAACAATATATTAAGCTTGGTAACCTGTGTAGGACTGGTGAAAGATTCATTTGTAGAATGAGAAAGCTGTCTATTTCTGTATGAGCTTTCAAGAGGCTGTTGGTGATTAGCTGTTTTTCTTACCCTCCCATTGTAATTGACCCCAGAGGTCAGTCATCAGAGCGTTGATGTTTTTATCACAGGTGCCCGAGTCTCTCCCTGGCGAGGGCTTCCCTCCTTCAACAAGAGCATCAATTCACTTACTCAACAAGGGATTGTTGGGGGTCCACTGTGACAGTACAAATATTTTTAAAAGCTTTGAACCACACCCTCAGTGAGCCTACAGGCTAACCACACACTTAACTTAATGTAACCAAATGTTATAATGGAGGCATGGAGGGGGCCTGGAAGACCTTCCTAAACCTGCCCTGGGTTCTCAGGGAGCCTAACAGAGAGGACTGAATGCTTGAGCTGGGACCTGACCTGATGAAAGAGCAGGAGCACCTGAGCTAAAGGGGCAGGGGGCAAGCTTTACACCATTTCTGACAGCGTTCACCTGTTTCCTCTAAGATCTTTCCAGGGTGAATTTAGTGCTGAGCTAATAAATTTTGAGGGCTTCCCTGGTGGCCCAGTTGTAAAGCATCCACCTGCCAATGCAGGAGATGTGGTTCGATTCCTGAGTGGGGAAGTTCCCCTGGAGACAGGAATGGCAACCCACTCCAGTATTCTTGCCTGGAAAATCCTAAGGACAGAGGAGCCTTACGGGCTACATACAGTCCACGGGGTTGCGAAAGAGTTGGACGTGACTTAGCGACTAAACAACAATGACAAATGAAGCTTCTGCCAAAACCCCGTGACTTGTACTGGCTCTTTCCAAGGCCCAAGGAGGGCATCGAGCACTGAGTTCACACGATCATGGGTACTTTCAACTCTTTAAAAGGAAGATGTCTTAAAGACCTCCTCAACGGGGATTGGTTACGATTTTTTTCAATTCCAAGTTCTTTTCATTCACACTTGGCTTCATCCTAGAGGCACTGCAGTGGCTCTGGGCATTTAGGGAATCTGGGTGAGGGAAAAAGATGAATTCGAGTCACTTCCCTGATAAGTTATTGCTGACTCTCCCAGTGTTGGAATGGCTTCCAGGAAAGCTCCTAACCATTCTTTATTCTGTCTCATAAATGGATGTGTCCTGTGGGAACTGCCATTAGAAGTATGTAGCTGATGGAAGACAAAGAGGGTTTGAAGTGTGCTCAGCCAGAAGCTGATTCTAGGGGGAAATTCTGCAGTCATCACGTTTTCAAAATTATAAGCAGAGTGCTTTATTTTTTGTTTTGAATCAACTTTATTTTGGAATAACTTTAGATTTACAGAAAAGGTTACACAGATAGTACAAAAAGTTTCTGTGTGCTCCTCACTGAGTTTTTCCTAAGGCTAACATCTTACATTATCATAAAATATTTATAAAACTGAGGAGCCAGCACTGGTACAAATTCCAGAATTATTTCAGATTTTACTAACTCTTTTTCTGTCTCAGAATTCAATCCAAGGTGCCACATTGCATTTAGTCATCATGTCTTTTTAGGCTCCCTGGTCTGTTTCTCAGTCTTTCCTTGTTTTTCATAACCTTGCTATGACCATGACAGTTTTGAGGAATCTGATCAGATATTTTTTAAAATGTTCCTCAGTTTGAATTTGTTGATTGTTTCTTTTTTTTTACCTCGTGATTAGACTGGGATTATAAGCTTTGGGGAAAATATCATATGGATTAGATGCTCTTCACATCATATCATATGAGGACTTAATTATGCTGATGTTAAATTAACCCTGACCACCTAGACCGCAGTAGTATTTGCTAGTGTCAACACTGTAAAATAGCATTTTCCCCCCCCTCTTTCCATATTGTCTGGAAGTAAGTCACAAAATCCAGCCCACACTGAAGGAGAGTGGGAGATTAAGCTTCACCTCCTGGAGTAGAATATTAATGCATATTATCGGGAATTTTTCTGTAAAGAAGATTCATCTCTTCCTCCTTCCCCCACTTATTTATATCCAATCATTTATTATAAATATGCATATATATATTTATTTTATACTTCAGTTTATATTTTATATTATTTTAATTTTGTTGTTCAAATTTTTCCATCTTGACTATTGAACCTTTGAGGTTGACTCATGCGTCCTTTTGTTTTTTGATTATCATCTTTTTTCTTGAACTACAAGAAGCTCCAGGCTGATCTTGTATTTTTCCTGCCCCGGGATTAGAGTCGCCATTTCTCCCTTTCTTCAAGGAGTCCTGGAATGGTATTTAGGAACCAAAATCTAGATACTGGGTGTACTTGTTGCCCCGAGGTATCACTGATACTAGGCTCTCTGAGTGGACATATATTACTGCCTTGTTTTTTAATTCTTTGTTTACCTCTCTGTGATAGGCAACCTCTAAGTTGGCCCCCAAAGATCCCTGCCTGGTATTTATGCTGTTGTGTCATTTCCTCTCCTTGAGGGTGGGGTTGGACCTAGTGACTTCCTTCTAATGAATAGACTACAGCAAGAGTGATGTGATGTTCCTTCCAAGATTAGGTTACAAAAGGACTGTGACTTGTTTGCTCTCTCTTGATCTCTCCTTCGGTTACTCTGAGAAACTAGCTGCCATAATGTGAGCTGCTCTATGAAGAGGCCCATGTGGCAAGAAACAGGGAGGCCTCTGACCACCTGTACATCAGCCTGTAAGAAACTGAATCCTCTAACAGCCATGTGAGAGAACTTGGAAAAAGATCCTCTCCACCTTGAGCCTTGATATGACTGCAGCCCCACTGACACCTTGATTGCAGCTTTATGAGAAACCCTGAGCCAGAAACATCCAGCTCAGCCACACATGGGTTCTTCATGCATAGAAACTATGAGATAAATGATTATTGTGTTAAGTTGCTATGTTTTGAGTAATTTGTTAGAAAGCAATAGATAACTAATACAATTTCTGACTCTTCCATAAGATCAAGTGGTTCTTAAATTTCACTGTGGAATTTTTTTTTTTTTTTTTTTTTTTTTGCACATGGGATTTTAGTTCTCAGACCGGAGATCAAACCCATGCCACCCGCTGTGGAAGTTTGGACAGTAAGTAATACCGGACTGCCAGGGAATTCCCAGGAATTTGTTTAAAAATACATATACCCAAGCTTCTTTCCAGATTCTTATGTGATTGCTCTGTATAGCTAAGTTTAAAACTGTAGAAGGTTACAGGGCAATCCATTTGGGCGTTTTAGAAGAAAATAGACTTCTCTTTTTAGTATATCTGATCCTGGAATTCTTGACCCAAACAAATGGCTTTGCTTTCTTGGCAGAATCCAGAATAACTGAAATTTCATCTGCTAGTTGAAGTATTTATTGAATAGAGGAGAAAAAAAAAAAAGTTCATTCTTACTCAATATGCAGCCTTGAAAAAATACCTTGACCTTTACATGCCTCCAGAGATTTATCCTTATTAAGTGTATATTAGGGAATAAAAAGATGACCAAGGCCAATTGTGGGCCAGTTTCCATGTAGAGATTTAACAAGAAGTTAGGTTCCTATGTATTCATATTAGTTGATGGTAAGGCAGAATTGTGTTGTATTGATAGAAAGACTATGGGCTTCTAAGTCAGACAGACCTATATTGAAATATGCTCCTGCCACTACCAGCTATGCAGCGCTGGGCAAGCCAGCCAGCCTCAGTGGGTCTCAATTTCTTGACAGTGGGAAAAAGAGTCACCTTCAAAGGGTAGTCCTGAGGACTAATTGCGTAGTGTTTGTACAATACTAAGGGCAGGGCTTCTCTGGTGGTCTAGGGATGAAGAATCCACCTTGCAATGCCAGGAACACCGGTTGGATCCCTGATCTGGGAAGATCTCACTTGCCGTGGAGCAACTAAACCCATGTGTCACAACTACAGAGCCTGCATGCCTGGAGCCCTCACTCTTCGACCAACTAAGCCACCGACATGAGAAGCCCACGTGCTGCAGCTAGAGAGTAGCCTCCACTTACTGCAATTAGAAAAAGGCTTCATGCAGCGACGAAGACCCTGTGCAGCCAAAAATACAGAAATAAATAAACAAGACCCTTTCTCTAGTTCTGCTTTTTTGACAGTTCTGATTGCCTGTCTATAAAGAAATCTATCACACTGAAATGGGCCTCAAGAGTTCCTGACTTTAGAATTGAAGAAAACCTAGCTGGTAAAAGACCACTGGGTAAGGCAGTAAAGTACCCATGATAGGGACACTTAAAAGATAAAGGGCAGCTGGATGTGTTTAGGAGAGGTGCAGCTACAGGACAGCTGCTTAAGGATAATTGATGGGATAGCATCATCTCACAAGAGGGAAGAGTTGAAAGCTGGAGGTTAATGCCAAATAGTTCAGTACTCTTCGCTTCAAGGCTCTGGTCATGAAAGGCAGATATTGTTAATAGAGAATAATGTTTAAAACAGCTTCCATCATGTAAATCTCAGTACAAATGAATGCGTTTTACCATGGTGCCCAAGGAAGAATTACTAAGCTATTCTGATTTAATCATATATTTTTGGATATATTTGGTTGTTCTGAGCCTTGAAACTATTTTATTTTTCTCAGATCAGTGTACAAACCCATCTGATGTATGGTATGTCCTAAAAGATGTATATCCAAATAGATGAAAAACTCACTGCCTTCCAGAGACTGTGATTGTGATATTTCTTTCTCTAAACCAGGTTTGGGATAGACACTAACCCACAGAGCTCTTTTTTTTAATGTATTTAAATCATGCTTTGTTTTAAAAATTGTAATTATGGAAAATGTTGAACGTAAAAAGTAAAAAGCATAGTACAATGAATCCTCAAATATTTACCACACAGCTTCCCACTCCTATTGGTTTCATTTATACTCTTTCCTGGCCTCTTTGATTTTCTTTTTGGAGGTGATGCCAGAGAATGAATCACAAGGCCTGATACAAGCAAATTCTTTGATTCTTTTGAAGCTAATCTCAGACATGTTATTTCAACCATAAATATTTCTGTGAATATCACTAAAAGATAAGGAGTCTTTATTTTATTTTTATTTATTTTTGTTATTTGTTTATATTTTTGGTCATACCATGTGGCTTATGGAATCTTAGTTCCCTGAAAAGGGATAGAGCCAGGCCCCTGGCATTGAAAGCACTGGGGAAGTGTCTTTTTAAAAACATATCTATACTATTATTGAGGCTTCCCAAGTGGCTCAATGGTAAAGAATCTGCCTGCAATGGAGAAGACACTGGTTCAATGACTGGATCAGGAAGAAGCTCTAGAGAAGGAAATGGCAACCCACTCTAGTATTCTTGCCTGGAAAATCCTGTGAGCAGAGGAGCCTGGAGGGCTACAATCCATGGAGTCAAAAAGAATTGGACATGACTAAGCGACTAACACACACATCTATCTCTTTTTATTTTCTGTAAACTGCTGATTAGATACAAAGGCTTGATCTGATTCAGGTTCATTTTTTTTGGCCAGAATACTTCATCTGTGGCCGTGTTCACTTGTATCAGAAGCTACATGATGTTCATGTGCTTCTTTTTTGAAACATTAACAGCTATTGATTATCACTGCCTAGATCCATGATCTCATTATAGTTTGCAAAAGGGTGATGACTGCTTCCCACATGACTCAGTGGTAAAGAATCCACCTGTAACAGGAGCCTAGGAGCCATGGGTTTGATTCCTGGGTCGTGAAGATCACCTGGAGAAGAAAATGTCAACTCATTGCAGTATTCTTGCTTGGGAAATCTGGTGGACAGAAGAACCTGACAGGTGACAGTCTATGGGGTTGCAAAAGAGTTGGACACAACTTAGTGACTAAACAACAATGATCATGTGTTGTCATCCTGTTTCATTTATTAACTAATTGGTTACCTTGAGGCATGTTTATAAAGAAAGGCAGATTGATGCTTGTTTCTTAATATCTACCAGTTTTCAGACTAATTATCTCACATCAGTTATTTTGTTACCCTGAAATATAGCACGTTTCAGAAAGTCAGGTTTAATGCTTGGCTTGATTTAATGCTTGTTTTAATTCTCTATGTAATGTAGTTTTCAGAAAAATGATTTGGTTTCTTCAAATTCTCCAAAAGTGACTGATGATGTTTCTTTTTGTTTTTTCTCCCCAGTATTCAAGTACTCCTGGGACTTCTCTGGTGGTACAGTGGCTTACTCTGTGCTTCCAGGGCTGGGGACATGGATTTGATCCCTGATCCAACAGGGAAACTGCATGCCACAGGCCATAGCCAAAACAAAACAAAAACAACAAACCAACCTCCCCCTCAAAACAAGCACTCCTGAATTTTTTGACCATAAATTAGCTTTTATCAGATCTTTTCTAGATAGTATATATTTTAAGAGAGATGTGGGACTAAATGTACATTTATGGAATGTCTTCTAGATGCTGGTCTATATGCACTGATTCATTCACTTATACTAATTTTATCTGATTTCCATAGCAATCTTGGAAGGCAGCTGCCATGACCTCTGTTTTTTAGAAGAGACTGAGGCTCTCAGCAGCAAGGTGAGGAGTACAAAATCATACAGCCAGCACGTGGTCAAACACAGATTTGTCTGAACCACTTGGCATCCTGTAGCTTTTTTGAATGAGGCTGTACAGACACCGAGCCACTCAGTGGGGCTCACTGGTTGCCCCACCAGCCTCCGGCCTCTTGTATGTCCTCAGAGAGTTTGGTGACCTCCAGTTTGTCGCTCTCATACTTAAAAAAGTAGTTCCCTGGAACTTCTAAATTCCCCTCTGCCTTTTAACCTAACATAGATTTTTTTTTTCCCAGGAACTTAAACTGATTTTTATTTTTGAAAAACTTTTATTGGAGTATAGTTGATTTACAATGTTGTATTATGTTCACATGTAGAGTCCAACACATAGACTTTTCTTTGTGGTTGTTCAGTTGCTCAGTCATGTCTGACTCTTTATGACCCCAAGGACTGCAGCATGCCATTCTTCCGGGTCCTTCACCACCTCCTGAGGTTTGCTCAAACTCATGTCCATTGAGTTGGTGATGCTGTCCAACCATCTCATGCTCTGTTGCTCCCTTCTCCTCCACTTTATTACAATATGATTTTACTTACTGCAAATTTGTCACGTTATATATAAAACTATACTTAACACCTGCCCCCAGTAAAGTTACTATATTATTATTTTTGGCTGTACCATGTGGTTTGTGGGATGCAAGTTTCCTGACCAGGGATCAAACCCAGGCCCTGCTGCAGTGTAAGCGCAGAGTCCTTACCACTGGACTGCCAGGAAATTCTGAAAATATGTATTATTTTTTATAACAGATTTTTCTAGATTGAGTTCTAAAAGACTGTGATAACTTACATTTTCACAGCAATATCTGAGAGTCCTCTTCTTATCCATTATCTCCATCAGCAACTTTGTGTCATTTTGATTTTTGCTAGTCTGATCAGCATCAAGTGATTATTATCATTGTTAAATTAATTTCCTTTCCCTTATTAAAAGTGGATTTCAATGTCTTTTTATGTTTATTGGCCACATGGATTTTCTGATTAAATACCAATTTACATTCTTTACCCAATTTCTTAAAAAAATTTTTTAATTGGAGGATAGTTGATTTACAATGTTGTGTTAGTTTTAGGTGTACAGCAGAACAAACCAGTTATACATATATCCCTTCTTTTTTAGATTCTTTGCCCATGTAGGTCATTACAAAGTATTGAGTAGTTTCCTGTGCTGTACATTATGTCGTTATTAGTTATCTATTTTATATATAGTAGTGTTTATGTGTCAGTCCCAATCTTCCAATTTATCCCTCCCTGACACCCAATTTCAATAGGGTTGTTAATTCCTTTCTTGACAATTGGTAATCAGTTTTTGAATGTTACTCTCTATTTGCTCACCAAGTTCCTCCCAAATCTCTTACCTATTGACCTTGCTTATGTATCTTTTTTCCATACAAAAAAGTTTTTAAAAACAAGTCAAATATGTCCATTTTTTACTCTTCTTGTAAACTCCTTGATTTCCATTCTTGTTTAAGGTCTCCGCCTACTTGTTCATTGGAGTCTCCAAGATTTTCCTAAAGGATTTTTAATATTTCATTTTTTACATTTGAGTTTTTAATCCATCTGGAATTTAATTCTTTGGTAAATGATATATGGCTAACTCTTTTATGTTCATACAATTTCATATTTCAGTGCTTCTATTTATTTCTCATCCTTTAAACTTTTCTACTTTGACATGTTTTTAAGTCTTACATAGTAGTTTGATAGTGTGTATAGAATTTATGAATAAATCATGTACGTATATCAGAGCTATATGCTAAAAAAAAAAAGTGCTTGATCAAAACGTTTTGGAAACCACTGCATTCGACCTTGAGCTCTTTGAGAGGAGTGATTGTCCTCATCTTTGAATCCATTGCTCATATTGTCTCTGGCACGCTGTATGTGTTCCAAAATGGCTGTTAATGAATCGAATGAATAAAACTGCCATTGTGTGATTCGTGTCTTAAGCAACACAGCCATTGAGAAACCTGACATTCTAGCTGTGTCCTGTGGCAAGACATCTGAAGTTAAATACAAGCTATGACTCACAATGGCAGGTATTAAAACTTCACTGGTGTTGAGTTCATTTTTAGCATGGGAACATAAATTCTTAAAATCTCAAAAGACATTTTTGTGGCTTATAGGATTATAGGTGCTTACGAAACCAGTAATTGTTTTTTGTGAATATATTCCCTGCCTTTTAACGTCAGTCACCTACTCTCCGTAATGGCAGTTTGCTAGGAAGAACTGGTCTTTTCAATACTATGAAATCAGAAGTATGATTTAAATTAAGTTAAAGACTCTATTAAACATTTTATTCTGGATGGTGCTAAAAACCTATGTTATCAATCACTAGTTAGGAATACCCCAGATGTCTTTCCCCTTTCAATATGCAAATTAATCTAGCGAACATTTTCCTGGGTTATTGTTTTTAATAACAATACCGAATGAAATTTCATCTACTCAATCAATGTGCTATGTTTAATCTGACTGCTGTTTGGACATATGTTTCTCACATCTTTCTACATTTACAATTCCATTTTCCCCCTATTTCTTCCTTTTTCCATTCTAGCTGTTAATTGGTCTGGCTGATTGTTACAAATGAGGCTGGTGCTTCTGCTGTTGCTGCTGCTAAGTCGCTTCAGTCGTGTCCGACTCTGGCTTCTCTGTCCATGGGATTTTCCAGGCAAGAGCACTGGAGTGGGTTGCCAGGTGCTTCTACCACGGGACATTATACATAATTTTCTGTTTCTTTTTTGTTTTAGACTCAGTATTCACTTACTGGGGCTTCCCAGGTGGAGCTAGTGGTAAAGAGCCTGCTGCCAGTGCAGGAGACATAAGAGACTTGGGTTCAATCCCTGGTTGGGAAGATCCCCTGGAGTAGGAAATGGCAACCCACTCCAATATTCTTGCCTGGAAAATTCTGTGGGTAGAGATGCTTGGCAGGTTACAGTCCATGGGGCCACAAAGAGTCAGACACCACTGAGCACAACATAACATTTACTTACTACCACCACTCTCTCTTGTGACTTTGGGAAGCAGAAACCAGCCAAACATGTTTTTGTATTTTTGATATAGGTCAAATGGTGTGAAAGAGACCTTTTCTACTCAACCTTGCTCCTTTTGCTCAAATTAATTAGGAGGAAGAGAAGAATAACCAAGGATGCATGCATGCAAGTTAAGTCGCTTCAGTTGTATCTGAGAATCCTATGGAATCCTATGGACTGTAGCCCACCAGGCTCCTCTGTCTATTGGATTCTCCAGGCAGGACTACTGGGGTGGATTGCCATGCTCTCCTCCAGGAGATCTTTCCCACCCAGGGATTGAACTTGCATCTATTACGTCTCCTGCATTGGCAGGCAGGTTCTTTACCACTAGTGCCATCTGGGAGGCCCTAACCAGACGAGAGAAGGCAAAAATATTTGAGCAGAAGTATCTATTTTTGCTTTTAAATTTACGTATAGATGAATCAAATTTTGGAGGCGTTAGCAGAGACTACAGCTTGGGATATTTATTTTCACTCATACTTTCTCTATTAGCGGCCTGTCAAATTCCTTTGAACTTTAATATATTTAGTACTTGGCAGAATGAAACTGTGAAAGAGAATTCAGAATTTTCAATGAGGTTATTGAGTGCAACGCAATCATTATACTCAGACTGGCCTGTGGGATTTAAATTATGCTTAGAGAAATATTTAAAAATATAAAATCTATACCTAGACAAAAATGTCAGTGATCACCGTGAATTAAACAAGTATTTAAATCCTTACTTTGATAAACTAAATAGAAAAAAATGTTTAAAAAATACTTCCTTAAGAATTGGAGAAAATTATCTCATCGTTTGTCTCTTTCCCCTTACCAACCCCCCGCACCCCCCGGCAAAAATCGTTCCAAAAAGAAGCTTCCATTTAAAACAAAAAAACCCCTGTCCTTTGCAACCCTCGCGCTGCTAAGAAGATAGTGCAAATGTTCTTAGGCAAAAACAAAGAAATTTGAAAAGATTCTGAATTAAGACCCACAGAAGCGAATGAAGTATTACAAAACTGCCTTATTGGAACTGAACGAGTAGTTTGAGAAGTAAAGCTCAATCTGAATTGCTGAAAGAAGGGGCAGAGAGGTTCCTCAAGAGCCGGAACTCTGGGAATTGTAGTCGGGAAACTGCGAGGGTTTCTCCTGGGTAATGTTTCCTGGCTTAGCGCTTAATAGACGGAGAGCCGTTTGGGCCAAATCACTCTTTCCGGGTTCTCATTGGATCCTCCGATTTAACACTTTGGGTTTTTCCCTTGGTCACCAATGAACGCTTTAGTCTAAGAAGACAGTTTCTGATTGGATAGCGTATCCTCGCTTTGGAATGGTCTCAGCCAATGGGAGGGCAGAACCTGCGGAGGTGGTTGGGTCATGAGGGAGGGTCCGTAGAGCCTTTCCCCGCCAGCGTCCTCGCTTCTAGGCTTCAGAAGTCAGCTTGGTCGTTTGTCGTCGCTGACCCTGTTACGCGCCTCTGGGTTCCTCTACCTCATCGCCGATGTGGCCCTAATGGTGCGGCAGGCCGTGGATTCCTAGAGCGCTGGAGTGGTATGTAGTGTCTGGGGAAGGCAGACAAAGCGGTGGGGCCGGGAAGGCCGCAGAATGCGGGCCCCTGCACCCAGGCGGCACATCTTCCTGGGCGGGGGTTCTCTGCCCACCTTCAGGTCAGTCAGGACCCAGCAGTGCGTCCCTTCAGGCTCTGTTCCCACAGAGCCTGTTCCCACGTGTCCTGTGAAAATGATAGCTTTGTTCACTTCCTCTCCGTCCTCTGCACGCCAATTTTTACAAACCCTAGTTTAACTATTATGACTATTTTGACCCTAGCAGCATTAATGGATGTCGTCGTCACTCATCTCTCCAGGTAATTCTTTGGCAACTTTCTATTAGTTTTGTGCCCACGCTTGTCTGTTAGGGGCAGAAAGAAGGAGGTGGTTGTGTTCAGCTTCATTCAGGCGAGCCCAGCGTTCACTTCTCTGTATTCTAAAAGCTGTTCTTGGGGGCACTTGTGCATACAAGCAGCTCCTTTCGTGTGTGTACCCTAACACTTGACCGTATAGAATCCCACAGAATCAAATATTGTTCTTGGTTGGTAATTGCTGGTACTCATCACCATGCCCAGTTCTTATTTTCTTTGAACCTGACAACCACTCAGGATTATTATGAGAGGAAGCTGAGGCTCAAAGGTAGTAACCCAGCCCCTCTAATAGTTACAGTTAGGTGGTAGCAGAGGGAAAGCCAGATCTGATGTCAATGCCTGAGGTTATTAAAAACAACAACAAACTTAGCTGAATGTGGGTTTAGGGTGTGGGTGTGTTTCTTCCACAGTTCTGTGTATTTGTATTTAACTTTGCATATGAGAGTTAAATACATCTTCGAGTTGAGTGGTACATCTTGGCTGAAAGAAAAGACAGTCTTTGAGGCAGCTGCTTAGCTACAGGTGCGTCACGTTTATCACCTAATTCCTGTTTTTTGTGGTTCCCTGACTAGCAGGATAGAACTTACCTGGGAGAAATACAGATCTCAGGCCTCACCCCACCTACTGAATTGGCTTTTTTAAACATGGGGATCAGAGTACTTGTTCAAGTTTGGGGTGCATTCATTGTCTTATGATGATTTATTTGTCCAAATTGAACTAAATGAGGAAAGGAAAAGGTGTGCCTTGTGTTATTTCCTACCTTTTCCTGGGCAGATCCTAATTTGTGCCATCTCTTTATCAGTGGACTGATAACGGTTGAAAGTCTTAACTCTTCTGATTTTTTTTGTTCATCTCAAAGGAGCAGGTGAGGCTCACTGAAACTGAATCATTCCCACTGAGTGGTTCTCTAAGTACTCTTTAGATGAGAATGGAGGGTTCAGGTTCCAAGGCTAGTGTTGTACACCAAAGGCCATCACCCAGCATATTTGGTTCTTAAATGTGGTTCCTGGACCTTTGGTCCAATGGTTGGTTCTGCAGTTTTGGTTTTTGGATACGGTTTGTGCTGGCGACAGCACATAAAGCTCATTCGTAAGCTGATTTGTATTGTTGATGATAGAAGCACCTAAGAGGCAAACTCTTTAATCTTATGTGTATTCAGTTTATAGCTTAAAAAAATCATTTTTAAAATTGCCAAAGTAACTATATTTTCATTTTGAGATAACTATCTGCCAAGTACTATCCTGTTAAGGCCTTGTTTTCTCTGAGTCTTATAGTTTGCATCTGCTTGCAAACTTCAGAAATTAACTTCTCAAATTTTTTTCTGGGGTATGATATTTTAAAATATGTTAAGAGTTAAAGATCCTTAGCACTGGTTTAAAGTTGCTTAGAAGTTATGCCAGTACCATTTTTTGAATAACTGTATTTTTTAATTGATTTTTTGACTCATTGTAACTTAAAACTATTATTTTTGTTGAGCATTTAGAGTGTGCTGAGTACTCTGAGCCTTTTAGTGTGTATTGTTATTTCATTTGGACAGTATAGCATTTAAGAGCTGCTGTGATTAATTTCATTTTACATATGAAGAAACTGAGACAAAGAGTTCAAGTGATCTGCCTAAAATCCCATTTAACAGTGGGTGGAGCCTGGGTATTAACTCGCATAGAACCTGTGATTGAGTGTATAAACAGCTTTCTTGGGAGCAGTATCTCTTGACCACTGCCCCTCCAGCACCTGCTGTGGATATAAAGTAAACTTTATATCTTTATGTATTTCAATACTTTGGAAGGCTATTGCTGTTTATTACCTGCCCTCTTCACACCCCTGCTAGTCCCCAAATAACTTTAGTAGGCTTTCTGGAGTTACAGAATAATTTTATTCCCAGCCCACCTCCCCCACTTGGCTTTGTTTTTGGAATTAGCATTAAACTAACTCATTAATTTGTGGTAAGTATTTACACCTTTATATTCCTCCTAATAAGAGATACACTGTGTAATTTGGCTAATGGAAGTTCCTATTTTTAACTTTATGGATCTGTGAAGATTATTCCTTGATATATTGTATTTTGGCTTGTATGTTTATCATGTTACATTATCATGTTACATTATCTAGAAATCTTGTTTACTTTTGTGGGAAAAAAAGGTATGCTGGGTTTCAAAGTAAGGTATGGGAAATGGAAAGACCTGACCAGTTTAGGAGATAGTTATTGTAAGGTTGCTCAATCTTGTCCGACTTTGACCCCATGGACTGCAGGCTTGCCTGTCCTTCACTCTCTCCTGGAGTTTGCTCAAACTCATGTTCTTTGAGTCAGTGATACCATTCAGTCATCTCATCCTCTGTCACCCCCTTCTCCTCCTGCCTTCAGTCTTTCCCAGCATCAGGGACTTTTCTAGTGATTTGGCTCTTGGTGGCCAAAGTATAGGAGTTTTGGCTTCAGCATCAGTTCTTCCATTGAACATTCAGGATTGATTTTTTTAGGATTGACTGGGTTGATCTCCATGTTGTCCAAGGGACTCTCAAGAGTCTTCTTCAGCGCCATAGTTTGAAAGCATCGATTCTTTGGCGCTTAGCCTACTTTATGGTTCAGTTCTCACATCCGTACATGACTACTGGAAAAACGATAGCTTTGACTAGATGTACCTTTGTTGACAAAGTGATGTCTCTGATTTTTAATATGCTGTCTTGGTTTGTTATAGCTTTTCTCCCAAGGAGCAAGCGTCTTTTAATTTCATGGCTGCAGTCACCATCCACAGTGAAGTTGGAGCCCCAAAAATAAAGTGTGTCTGTTTCCATCGTTTCCGTATCTCTTTGCCGTGAAATGTTAGGACCGGATGGCATGATCTTAGTTTTTGAATGTTGTAAGCCAGCTTTTTCACTCTCTTTCACCTTCATCAAGAGGCTCTTTTAGTTCCTCTTTGCTCTCTCCCATTAATATGGTACCATATGCTTATCTGAGGTTATTGATATTTCTCCAGTCACAATTCCAGCTCAGTTTTCATCAAGCTGAGATAAGATTTTAGCTCAGTTCTATACTAAGTAGCTTTTGTCCCCTGGGGCAAATTATTTAAATTCTCAGAGACTATTTCCTTATCTATCAAATGGATGCCCTCACCTCAGATTCTGCTTCGTTCTTCCGAGTATGGTCCACCCAGGGATGGACAGATGTGCTTGGATTTGGTTCAGATTCACCCTGATCTCCCAGGGCTTCCCTTGGGGCTCAGCTGGTAAAGAATCTGCCTGCAATGCAGAAGACCAGGGTTCAATCCCTGGGCTGGGAAGATCCCCTGGAGAAGGAAATGGCAACCCACTCCAGTATTCTTGCCTGGAGAATCACATGGATGGGGGAGCCTGGCAGGCTACAGTCTATGGGGTCTAAAGGAGTTGGACACGACTGAGCGACTTTCACTTTCACTCTGATCTCCCAAACGCTACTGTTCTGAGGCACAGGGCAAGGTACCCTTCTTTCTGTGTTTATGACCTTCTTTGACTCTCTTCTTTCCTGAGAGGATTTTATCTGCTGTAATCTCAGTAAGCTTGGTTTTGTTCACAGATGAATTAGAAAACAAGCTGTCAGCTAGCAGCTTTTCGCTGAGACACTTAGGCTCTAGTACTATCCTAGAGGAAGAAAACACTGGCAGTGTTACACTTTGCGAAGTGTTTTCAGTTGCTGTTTTGTCTGACTCTTTGTGACCCCATGGACTGCAGCATGCCAGGCTCCTGTGTCTGCAACTATCTCCCTGAGTTTGCTGAAATTCATGTCCGTTGAGTTGGTGATGCTGTCCAGCCAGGTCATCCTTTGCCATCCCCTTCTCCTCTTGTTCTCAGTCTTTGCCAGCATCAGGGTCTTTTTCAATGAATCGGCTCTTCACATCAGGTGGCCAAAGTATTGGAGCTTCAGCATCAGCAGCTGTCCTTCCAGTGAATATTCAGGTTGATTTCCTTTAGGGTTAACTGGTTTGATCTCCAAGCAGTCCAAGGGACTCTCAAGAGTCTTCTCCAGCACCAGAGTTTGAAAGCATCAGTTCTTCGGTGCTCCTTGAGAAGTGTAGCAAGGGTTATAAACTTGAACTGTAAAGATCTTATTTATTGTGACTTTGGTGTTAAAATATGTAGTGCTAAAAAATAATTTATTGGAATCATGAAGATGATATATGTTCTTTAAACATTGTGCATGCATAAATAACTTTTTTTAAGTTAGCCTTTCTTATGTTCATTTGACTGTGTTCCCAAACTGTGGAATTTCTAGTTGTTAAGTTTTTTGTATGGTTTAGATACAGCTATTTCTTTCGGAAGGTGTTGTGATTCTGATGGTTTAATAAATGCTGTAAAACAGCTCAGTAGCCTAGAAATGATTTTGCCAACCATTTCTACAGAACTTAAGAAGATTTTTGTCCACGTGTATGGCATAGAAGATGAATTCATCGTCCTCCACCATGAATGAGGAACCTGATGCTCTCTCTGTAGTTAACCAGCTCCGAGACCTAGCCGCAGATCCTTTAAACCGACGAGCCATTGTCCAGGATCAGGGATGTCTGCCTGGCCTTATTTTATTTATGGACCATCCCAACCCCCCTGTTGTCCACTCAGCTTTGCTCGTAAGTTGCCTACAGTAATTTTAGTGTTATAATTTTGTAGTTAAAGAAAATTTGGAAAAGATGACATGGTAAGAAGTTAAAAGTGAGGACCAGATACTAGTGTGACTATATTTCTGTATGTGCAAACATATGAATGTATATAGTCCTCTTAAACAAATAGGATACAATATTGTTTTTACTCTTGGCACAAATGGTAGCATAGTACCTGCATGGAATGTTCTGCAGCTTCCTTTTTTCAAGGAAGAGGAAGAAATCTTAAGGATTATATCAATACAGAAAGACACTCAAAGAGGCACTTATGGTTTGTTTTTGTTTTGTAACAACTTTTTTAAGATTAAATCACAGACCTTGCCGTTTACCTACTTAGAGTGTACAGTGTGGTGGCTTTTAGTATATTCGTAGTTGCAGCCATCACCACAATTAATTCTAGAATGTTTTCATCTTGTCGAAAAGAAGCTCTACTCTTTCTCTATTGCTCCTCAGCCCCCACACCCTTTCCCTAAACAGCCATGACTTTCTATTGTTTTGTGTTTGCAAATGTCTCTGGCAAAAGTGCATATATATTTTCTGTATAAATAGAATCATATAATATGTGGTTTTTGTGACTTGTTTCTTTCACTGAGCATAATGTTTTTAGGGTTCATCCACATTGTACTATCTGTCAATACTTCATTCATTTTTTTAAAAAGTTTTTCCATTTTTTAAAACCAGTTTTTGGCTGCACTGGTCTGTCTTTGCTGTGCATGGACTTTCTCTAGTTGCAGCAGGTGGGGGCTCCTCTCTAGTAGCAACATCTGGAGGGGAGTGCCAGAACTGCCATCCCTGTGGAGTTGGGGCACACCACCTTGCCAGGTGGATGTATTTACCAAATCAGAAACTCTGAATCTCCTTTTTCAGGACTTTTTATAGAGCTCAATTTCCATCCTCCCCCTACCTCCCAGATCAGTGTGTGTGTGCTAAGTCACCTTAGTTGTGTCCGACTTTTTGCAACCCCATAGACTATAGTCCACCGGGCTCCTCTGTCCATGGGATTCTCCAGGCAAGAATACTGGAGTGGGTTGCCATGCCCTTCTCCAGGAGACCTTCCTGATCCAGGGATCAAACCCGTGTCTTTTATGTCTCCTGCATTGGCAGGCGGGTTCTTTACCACTAGTGCCACCTGGGAAGCCCAGGTTGGTGGGTGGGGCTAAAAGTTGCCACCCTCTAGTCATTTGGTCTTTCTCGTGACTAGTCCCAGCCTGAGGCCATCAAGGGTCCCAAGCTTCCCTTACTTCTTCCACATAAACTCAACCAAGTGTGGTCTAAAGGACCTTCTCAAACTCCTGTCAGAAAATTCCAAGGCTTTTAGGAGCTCTGTGCCAGGAACTAGATGAAGACCAAATGTATATTTTAAAGTTATATTGTTCCACCCTAACCTCCCCAACTCTGCTCTCTGCCTGCCTAACTGGGCAAGACCACCAGCCTTCACTGGGCTCCCCTCTCCTAGTGCAAGTAAAAATCCAGGTAAAAGGAGTTATAGGAAAGATAGAGATTGCAGTCAGAGCCAGGTTGCTGGGCTTGTGATTTCATGGATGGTACCATTTCTGGTGATGACCAGGCACTTTGGAGATGTTGTGGAGAGGACCGGTAGGAAATGTGAAGGTCAGTGGAGTGACAGGGCCCTTTTGGATGGTGTAGTCCACAGAGGTATTCCCCTGCGACTCAAGTAGTGAACTCTGCAGCACATGATGAGAGAGGAGGAGGTCTGTAGAACAGCCCTGTCCCCCAAGAATCAGCACTTGAAGGAAACGTGCAAAAATGTACTTCAAATCTTAAGAGAGAAGCTTCCTAGAAAAGTGAAATTCACAAAGTAGAAATCTGTGAGAGTGAGTTCATGTTTGGCTTTTCAGTTAAAAGCAGGGGAAAAAAAAGACATTTAAAAAGTGAATTATAAAGCTAGAAACCACCCATTCCATAAAGGGGGTTGCATGTTTTGTCCCTCTTGGTAGTTCCTTTTAATTAATATGTAAAAAGCACCTAGGGAAATGATGGCTACTGGGACTGCTTTCTGAAATTAATTAATGGAATTTAGTTCCTTGTATCTTTGTTAGGATGAAGTGAAAATAAAACCAGAACATCCTGATTTTGACCTTGCAGATAAGTTGGGAACCTTTGTTTCTAAGAGCAGATTCAGCTCCGTCAGCTCCGAATTATTTTTTTTCCCCTAGAGGACTGCTCTAATGATCACATTTAAAGAAGAGTTTCCAAATGCTTCAAAACCAATTGATTCTAAAAACAAAAACCCATTTTTCACTTTCTTTCCTCTTGCAGTCAGTGAGCAGAAGGTTTCACTTTGAGTTGTCTGGACATGTGAATTAACCTATTCCTGTTTTTGCTGTAGGCTCTTCGATACTTGGCAGAGTGCCGTGCCAACCGAGAAAAGATGAAAGGAGAGCTGGGAATGATGTTAAGCTTGCAAAATGTTATACAGAAGTAAGTACAGTAGGTAGTGTCTCCTAGTGGAGTAAAGAAGTGGATCGTGTTATTTTACTGAAATTGGTATTCTAAAATGAAGGCATAGCTTTGTAGGTTATGTGGGTTATATGTCCAAAACTGTTTTGATGGGCAGTGTTCTGATTATTCTTAAACATTGATATTAACAGTAGTGCTTACGAAAATGCTCAGATTTCATTTAAAATGTTGATAACACATTGTGCTTGTGAATATTTCTTCTAAGAAGAGAAAATCCTACCTTGTATGAGGTTTTGTGAAGTATTTATTGATTTGCTAGTAGGGCAACACAGTGATATTTGAAAATATGCAGTGTTATAGTACATAATTCTTTTGTTACTCCATTTAAGTCTTACTCAAAAGAACCTTGATCTGTATCATGACTGAAGGGACGGGAGCATCATTGAGAGGTCTCTCAGAGATTGAGAACCATTAAAAATTTTTTTTAACTGATTTGGCTGCACCAGGTCTTAGTTGTGGCATGTAGACTCTTTAGTTGTGGTGATGTGAATGCTCTTATTTGCAGCATATGAGATCTAGTTTCCTGACTAGGGATTGAACCCCGGGCCCCTGCATTGGGGTGTGGAGTCTTAGCCACTGGACCTCCAGAAAATTCTCAGAGCCATTTAATTTGAATTTTAGCAAATGGGTGTTTTTTTAAGTATACCTTTCATCTTACAAAGATTTTCATATTCATCATCTTATTTTGCTATTTGAAGTGTGTTAGATAAATTTTATGGTGAGAAAATTACAGAGAGGTCAAGTTTTTTATCTGTAGTCCTTCAGCTGTGTTGCCTCTGGGGATGTCCAGTTCTCAGGCCTTACTGATTTCCTTGTAAAAGGATAGCAATTGAAGTGTTTTGATACTTCTGTTGTGTCTGAAAGCAAAAAACTATGTTTTTTGAGGCTTTATCTTAGTTTACTTTGTATCTTGATCTTACCTAAGACATGATTGTCTTTAAGACTATAATAGGTAACCGTTTAATTTACTGGCTTTTAAAATTTGCAGTTTCTTTGGCTTGAGTGTTCACGAAATCTCTGTAATGCTCACAAAATATCTGTAATTCCCAAACACTATTAAGTTAAATTATATCAGTGGCGAATCTTCCAGACTGAGCTCCAAGAAACTATTTTGTTTCTTAAGTGTTCTTGGCGTCTAGATAAATTTTATTTTATTAATAGTTGTTTTTTTAATCGAGCTACACTGGTAGGTCCCTTGATGTTTGATAATGACAAGTTAGAACCTGAAGGGTTGTTGTTTTTTTTTATTCAGGTGATCAGTTAGAAATAAATATTAGAAAATATTGACTGGGATTAATTTTATTAATCATTGCCCTTGACTTGAAGTCAAAGTGCTTGAGGATTCAGTGGGATATCTGTGAGAAATGCTTTGTAAATTCTAAAGTGTTACATAAAATACAAGGTTGCATTATTCTTGTTCCTAGTAGGCTTTAATGGCATATAATTATTTTTAACTGGCATACTCTTTGTGAAACAGCAAAAGGATTAAGTGTAATATGAATGCTTCTGTACGATTATTTTATTCACATGATGAACTTAAGACTCTGTATTCTTTTAACAGGTTTGTTTATTGAAGCTGAAAATACATGGTACAAATTTTAAAAATGTAAGAAATGAAAATTTCTGTTTATTAAAATACACTTCAAATATGAATTTTAGAGCAAGTTTTAGAGGCACCATAGATTTAACCTATAACATTTTCTTTTCTTGGTTGGCTAAGGTTGTGATACGTAAATATGTATGTGTGTATATGTAAATGAGAGATCCATCTATAACATAGTAGGGAGACTATTTGTGTATATATTTTTTATAAACATTTATTCAGCTTCATCGAGTCTTAGTTTGTGGCGTGCAGGATCTTCAGTGAACTCTTATTTGCAGAAAGTGGGATCTAGTTCCCTGACCGGGGACCAGTATCTGGGAGCGCTGAGTCTTAGCCACTGGACCACCAGGGAAGGCCCTACTAGTGTCTTCATAGGAGAAGAGTTGTGTCAGCTCAGGTCGTTATCTTGCAGTGTCTTCTGGGAGGAGAAGGGGGCGACAGAGAATGAGATGGTTGGATGGCATCATTGGCTGAATGGATGTGAGTTTGTGCAAACTTCGGGAGCTGGTGAAGGACAGGGAAGTGTGCTGCAGTCCACGGGGTGGCAGAGTCAGACATGACTGAGTGGCTAAACAATGACAGATCATCGGGAGGGAGATCTTGAGATGGAGTTAGAACTGGAAGAGCTTACTATGAGATACGGTCTGTAAAGATAGAAGGGAATGAAGAAGGATTGGCCTGTTGTCTTTAGATTACAACACAGACCTGACCTCTGTTAAAAGAAAGTGAAGAGGAAACCGAATGGGACAAGGAGAGTCTCAGACTGCAGTGCAGATCTGACAGAAAACTCTGGAGGGAGGTGCAAAGCCAGGGTCACCCTGTAGATGAGTCTTACACTGGGCAGAACTGGCCAGGCCCTAGTGCACCCACTGCTTGGGTCTCCCCGGGAGGGGTCAGGCCTTGGAGTGTATGGTGTGCCAGATCTCAGGGCCACTGTTACTGGCGGCTCTACCACTCTGCTTCGTACAGCCAAAGGGCAGGCTTCTTAAAGGGTGTGTCTTCATGGTTACTACAAGCAACTTCTATTTTTAATACAAATAAAGTATACTTTTTGGACAGTGTGGTGATCGTTGCTGGCTCCTCCAATAGGAAGACAAATGCACATTCATTGCATACTCCATTATAATCTGGTTCTATACCCCTCTCAAAAGTGGAAATACAAGGTAATACTTTTTATATGTTTTTCAGCTCATTTGGCCAGTGGAGATAGCAGATTTGAAGATTGCCTTTCAAGCTTTTTAAAAGTCACTTCTGCTTACTGAAATAATCATTTTAGAAGTTTATCAGTGAATGTTATCACAAGGCTGATAAAACTGTGTTTTGGCCTGTCAACATGTAAGGCTGTGAAGTATTAGAATCAGGTTTTGGTTCAGCATGTTTCACTGTGTTGTAAATTATCTCATGGCTTGGACATGATTCTCTTTTTAAAAAAAATAAATTAGATTGCTTTGGCTTTTTATTTTCTCATTTACTTTTTTCTTTTGGGTACTTATGTTAAATATTCTTAAGAAATCAAAATGAAAAGTTTTATCCTATGGAGCAGGGTGAGTTTTATATATACCTAATTGTTTCAACATTGTAGGCATATGTTCTTTAGACATTATTCTGCATTTTCATACCTGTGTTGCCAGATACAGATGACTTATCACTCTTCGATTCTTTTTTAAAAAAATTATTTTTGACTGTCTGGGTCTTCGTTTCTGTGCCAGGGCTTTCTCTAGTTGTGGTATGTGCAGGCTTCTCACTGTGGAGCACCAGCTCTAGGCATCGGAGCTTCAGTAGTTGCAGTGCATGGGCTTGTGGGGCTAGTTGCTCCGAGGCGTGTGGAATCTATTCAGAGCAGGGATTGAACCTCTGTCCCTTCCATTGGTGGGTGGATTCTTAACCACTGGACCACCAGGGAAGCTCACTCTTCCATTCTTAGATAGATCATCTTGGTGAGCCAGAGCACAGGAGCACGTACAATATAGATATCCTAATTGTTTTCATTGATGTGGCTGCCCTGTGACATCCAGGCAGTCAGCGTGGAATTCAGATCAGTTTCTCTCTGTTGAGCAATACTGAGTGAGGAGGAGACTGAGCTGTGATTCTGTGAATCTGTGCAACTCAGGAAGCGGCAGAAGGATCTCCTCATATCCCAGTAAGACCCTGCAGAACAGAGATCTTTTGTGGCAAGCTGCTACTTCATATTGACTGAAGAGGAATCCTCTCTTAGGTGATCAAAGAGAAAACCAGAAATCAGAAGAAGGTGGGGAGAGTAGAGGTTGTGATTACCATGAGAATCAGGGAGGAATGTTTTATAAATTAGAGAAAATTACGCATCTTATAATTTCTGTCCTTTAATCACCGAATTATATTTTGCTACAGAATTTTGTGGAGATTTTAACATGTTACTCAAAAGCAGGTTTGACTTGTATTTAGGTCACTTTGGTGCTTAGAGATCAGCAGTTGGATTGACTTCAGTCATTGTGTTCAGTTCTTCAGTTGTGAAGAGAATTTTAAATTCTCTGTCACTCAAAATGAATCTGGTATTGTGTTCTAATTTTAATTCTCCATAAATGAAAACTCATCGTTAGTAGTTAGAACCTGTTTACATTTTATTTTCATTTTTTTAATTAAAAAATCTTTTTTACATTTTATTTTTAACCCTGAATCTCTGTGAAGAAAATTTTCAGAATATCAGTTTAGGAGAACATCTAAATTCAGCTTAAGACATTTGTTAATTAGTATTTCAGGAGTAATACTTCTTCTGATAGAAGATGCATTTTATAAAAGCATGTGTGAATATCTCACATGAAATATGCTATAAATAAGTCACTTTAATAAAATGTGGCATTTCAACTTCATAGTATCTCATTTCATCTGGAGAACTTCCTAAAATTCTAGATTTTGAAACAGTGCCATAGTAATGGTGGACTATCCTTCTTGCTAAAATCTTGGATGAAAAATATGTGCTTCAATTCTTTATGCTTTTTCTTGTTTTCTTTTTTTAATATTATTAAAAAAAATTGAACAGGACAGTTGAACTAGATTCATGGCTCACTTTTTGTTTTCTTGTAATTTTTGAAAATGCTGCACCATTTTGCCTTGATTTTTATGTTACTTGTATAGAACAGAGGTTGGCAAATCTTTCCTAAAAAAAGAAAAACAAACCAGATAGTGGTTATTTTAGGCTTTGTTGGGCTCACAGTCTGTGTTGAGGTATTCACCTCCGCCCTTAGTCAAAACAGCCAGAGATGATACATAAATGAAGGGCTGTTGCCTTAGGGTCATAGTTTTCCTGCCTTTGGACTTCACTGTTACTAAACAGAGCTGTTGACTTCTTAGAAGCCTTAAGTTAGGATTGTTTCTGTGTCGAAATAAGATAGAGGATGGTTTTCTGAGTTGTATAAATATTACAAGAACACTTTTTCTTAGCAACACAGGAAAAAAAAAGTAAAACCACCTCCTAAAGGAAAAGTTGTGAAGTTTTTCAAAAGATGATAGCAAGCCTTCTGATACTGAAATAGTATTTTCATTGCTTTCATGAAGTATAAGAAAGTCTTACCTGGCTTCTATAGGTAATATAAAATGTTATTTGCAGCATCAAATCATCTGAATTGCTGTTTATGATCAATAAGGAAATATATCCAAAATGAAAATTATTTTTGATATATAATAAAGATCAGAGTTCATCTTTCAGTGTTTTATGAGTAACATTTTGAGTGTTTTCAATATAGATAACTATTTAGAAAAAGTGGTGAAGGATCAGTATATTTCATTATGGAATAGTAAATTACTGAGAGCAGAATTCCAATTATTTGAAGAGTTTTTTAAGATGGTCTTATTCTTGGATGTCAGATTTTAAAGACTGAAGAACTAAACCCAGGGCATTAATCAGCTCTTTCAGTTTTCACTTGTCTAAAAGATGAGGGCAACTAATACTTGTTTAATTATACAGTTTCTTACATTTATGGCCAAATGTACCACATAACTCAACTTCTTATACTTGAATGTTTTAAATCATAGTATTTGAATAGTAAATTTTTTTTTAAGACTGAATTACTTACTGCCAAATCTGTAGATGATCTTGACTTTTTCTGTCTGGTTTTAAAAGCATTTTTTAAAAATAAGTGGGAAAAAGGAAATTATTTATAATTTATTGAACAGCAACATACATATAGATATTTGTGATACTTTATATAGTGCCCAGATCAAGAAGTGACTTAATTTACTTCATTTTTGCTTATATGCTTTTGCAGAGTTCATTTTGCCTAAGACAAAATTTTACTCTGTTTTAAGAGAGAGTGTCTCTTAAACTGTTTCTTCAGACTGTGTCTGAAGAAACAGTCTGTAACTGTTTTATAGGAAGTGCAGCAATAAAATTAGTCCTATGAGGTATACCAGTAGAACATGCTTCGAAACAAAGTGAGACTATCATGTTGATTTTACTATATTATTCTTTTAAAATCTTATGGTTTTAAGTACATAGAAATTGAAAAATCTTCCAGAAAGGAATTTATTACTGTATGAAAATGATGAAACTTGGAACTGTGAAATAAAGGAACTTAAAAATAATGGTGGTGGGAGTATTTATTTTATACCAGCTTCTTAAAGGAGTTAGTAGACCCATTTGTTTAAGAACTAGTGCTATCTACTTTTAGTTCCTATTCTGCAGAACAGAAAGATAATAATTTGATATTAGTCTTTTAATGGTTTGGTCACTACTGGTTGGCTAGGAAGCACATAAAAAAGTTCTAGAATAGTGTGTGTTTAAAAAGTTTTATGAGAAAGATCATTAGATAATCTATTACATGTCATGATGATTCTTTTATTTGATGCAAATGTGTTAAAAACAGTATTCATAGTAGAGAGGAAAGACTTTTTTTAAAATTTTAAATTCATGGTGCTTCTTACCCATGTCCTGGTACTTTGTACAACTTCTGGTTGGCTAGTATTCAAAATACCTCACAACTGCAGTGACCTGTGAAACAGCTATCTGAAAAGTGCTGAGACATCTAAAAAAATAGTCCTGCGACATCTCCTAAAAAAATAGTCCTTTTGATAGCTTCCTGGAATACAAAGCCAAAGTCATTCAAGGTAATTGATCTCTGTGGTCAACAGTAGCCCAGAAAAACACTTGGTATGGTAAGTTGATGGCCCAGAAAACTGCCAGAGTAGCACCCCAGGAGTTGATGGTCTGTGTAGCTGGAGTGTACAGTCTTAGTATCAGGAATGAAGTATTCCCGCTCATCCAGTAAACAAATGGATTACACAGAATTTTGTTAGGCTCTGTGGAAGGTATGGAGAGAATATATCCCTATTCTTGAAGAGAAATGGGAAATTTTGATCAGTAGTGTTAAGTACAAGCATAGTACTTTGAATGTAGAGGAATGAATATGGGTGTTGGGATGAGGAGGCTTCATAAAGAAGATGGTGGTTGAGCTGAGCCTTCAAGGATACAGTCAAAGTGAAGCTCTTCTGGCTGATGTTGGTAAAGCTGAAAGGGCACAGATTGTAAAATCCTTGGGATGCATGTTACAGGGTTTGAAGTGAAGTGAAGTGAAAGTTGCTCAGTTGGGTCTGACTTTGCGACCCCATGGTTTGTATAGTCTGTGGAATTCTCCAAGCCAGAATACTGAAGTGGGGAGCCTTTCCCTTCTCCAGGGGATCTTCCCAACCCAGGCATCGAACCCAGGTCTCCTGTGTTACAGGCGGATTCTTCACCAGCTGAGCCACAAGGGAAGACCCCCTAATTGAGCCCAGGTATAGGTGAAATGAGGATTATTTTCTTAGTTATGTATACTTATTGTTTATTCAATTAAACTAATAAGGACCATTAAACCTGTGCTTCCAGTTATGGTAACCACTTGCAATGTGGGGCTATTTAATTAAAAGTAAATAAAATTGTTTAGTTTTGCTTGCCACATTTCAAGTCCTCAGTAACCACATGTGGTGAGTGGACATTTCTATCAATGTCAAAAGTTCTGTTGGACAGAACGGCACTAGACATTTATGTGAGGAAACATAGTAGGATTGAAAATTTTATGGAAACTATTGCCTGAGTTGTGGTTTAACAATACGTACTTGCTTTGTAAAAGGAACATAAAAATGTAAATTGAGAAATGGTGTTTGTTTTTACTCACAAATCCCTGTATTGAAATAACTAATATAAATGATCCTCTCCTATTTTGCTTTTTCCTTTTGGATTTTTATGTGTTATAGTTTTTTTGAAAGTTAAACTGAGTGTTGAATGTTAGTGTTAATCCAGGGACATGTTATATCCTGATTTTTTTTTTTTAGTTGATTTCCTGTTTAATTAATGATTTCTTTAAATGTGCTTTTATACCACTCTAGTGAGGAGTTTGAAATATTGATGAACCATGGGTTTAAATTGAAACTAGAAGACTATAATAGACTAAATGCTTTTCTGCATTATTGATTATTCTGGGATTCACCAGTATTTCTTTCAGATTGAACAAAGCATCAGAATGAAGAAAACAAGGTTTTGCAAAGTTGATGAATAAAATTACAGAATCAATAGAAATGACAAGACTACTTTGCTAATTTACATGTTTCTTTTCAAGGTCTACAACTCCAGGGGAAACAAAACTGCTAGCCTCTGAAATCTATGACATTCTTCAATCTTCCAATATGGCAGATGGGGATAGTTTCAATGAAATGAATTCACGTCGAAGGAAAGCTCAGTTTTTTCTGGGAACTACAAACAAACGTGCCAAAACAGTGGTTTTGCATATAGATGGCCTTGATGATACGGTAAGACTTGTATAAACACATGATTCATAACATGGGAGAGAGAACTCATGTTAACTTGTTACCTCAGTGTCACCTGCTAACAATCTCCAAGAATAAGTCCCAATACCAGTATTTTATTCTGATAATGAGGGGGCTTTTTATGCTTAAGGGGTCAATTAATCAAATATATGTGCCCTAAGAATATGACTTCAAAATATGTGAAGCAAAAACTGACAAAAATGCAAGGAGAAATAACCAAGCTTCAACTAGAGCTGGGGATTTGAATACTACTCTCCCAATGAATAGAACAAGTATACAGAGAATCATTAGGAACATTTAGTTCAGTTCAGTCCCTCAGTCGTGTCCGACTCTTTGTGACCCCATGAATCGCAGCACGCCAGGCCTCCCTGTCTATCACCAACTCCCAGAGTTCACTCAAACTCATGTCCATTGAGTCGGTGATGCCATCCAGCCATTTCATCCTCTGTTCCCTTCTCCTCCTGCCCCCAATCCCTCCCAGCATCAGAGTGTTTTCCAGTGAATCAACTCTTCGCATGAGGTGGCCAAAGTATTGGAGTTTCAGCTTCAGCATCAGTCCTTCCAGTGAATACCCAGGACTGGTCTCCTTTAGGATGGACTGGTTGGATCTCCTTTAGGAACACGGAAGACTCAAATAACTCTAACAACCAATTTAACCTAATTGATATTTATAGAAAACCCTACTCAGCAGCAAGATAGTATTTATTCTTCTCATGTGCACATGAAACAAGGATGAAAACAGTCCATATTGTGTCCCATAAAACAAGTCTTAAAAGAATTAGAACCAAGCAAAGTATATTCCTTGCTCACAGTGAAAAGCAAGTTAGAAATCAATCACAGGAAGATATCTGGAAAATCCCCCCAATATTTTAGAAATTTAACATGTTTCTAAAATAATCCATGGGTCAATGAATAAACGAAAGGAGAAACTCGGAAGTATTTTGAACTAAATAAAAATGGAAATGCAGTGTCAGAATTTGGGGGAAGCAGCTGAAGCAAAGTTTAGAAAGGAAATCATTAGCACCAGATGAATATTATATACAAAAAGGAAAAGGCCTCAGTGACTGAAGCTTCTACCTTAAGAAACTAGAAAAAGAGCAAAGTAAATCCAAAGTAAGCAGAAGAAACAAAAAAAGCAGAAATCAGTGAAATGGAAAACCATAGAGAAAAATCAGTGAAACCAAAAGCCGATCTTTGACATGATCAATTAAATTGATAAACCTCACTTCTTATCATGAATAAAAGAGAGGTCACAAATTTATCAATGTCAGAAGTGAAGGAACATTGCTATATATCCTTTAATATAGACATTGAAAGGAAAATTAAGTGAATATTTTGAATAACCTTATGCCAAAGAATTTGATAACATAGATGAAACAGATTTCTTGAAAGACAGATTGCCAAAGCTCACTTAAAAAGAGATGGATAACCTGAATGAATAGCTCTGTGTCTATCAAAGAAATTGACTTTGCAATTAAAAACCTTCCTATAAAGAAGGTCTCAATGTCTTCATTGGTGAATTCTATTAATACCAAATGTTTAAGGAAAAAGTTATAATACCAGTTATACAGTTTTTTAAAATACTGTATAGTAGTTGTACACTTGGTTTTTCTCAACTCCTTCTACCTTGTTGGCTTTTAATATTAGGTGCTCAAGGTTTCTTTTAATTGTAGTGTGTATCTTCTATTTGTGTCTGTATTTAACATGGACAGGCACTCTGTATTTGGACCTTGCTTTTTAAATTTTAATTCTAAAAATTTCTACCTTTGATCAGGAGTGCTGGGGTCATTCACCATTCATATGATTATCGATGTGTGTGTGTGTGTTAATCGCTTCAGTCACCTCAGTCGTATCCAACTCTTTGCACCCCTTTGGACTGTAGCCCATCAGGCTCCTCTGTCCATGGGATTCTCCAGACAAGAATACTGGAGTGGGTTGCCATGCCCTCCTCCAGGGGATCTTCCCGACCCAGGGATTGAATCAATCTCTTAGGTCTCCTGCATTGGTAGGCAGGTTCTTTACCACTAATGCCACCTGGGAAGCCTGATTATTGCTGTTAGCACTCACTCCTCTTGGCCCCTGGTAACCACTGATGTACTTCTGTGTCTATGGATTTTCCATTCCTGGACACTTCATGTAACTGGAATCATACAGGAGGTGGCCTTTCATGTCGAGCTTTCCGTTAGCATGATGTAGTCGGGTTCATCCCTCTTGTATCGTGTCAGTGCATCATTCCTCTTTATAATATTCCATTATAAGGGTAGATGGCATTTTGTTTATTAATTCATCAATTGATGGATATTTGGCTTATTTCCACCTGTTGTCTTTGTGAGTAATTCTGCTGTGAGGGTTCATGTATGAGTTTTTGTGTCAATAAATGTTTTCAGTTCTCTTGGGTATATTCCTAAGGGTAGAATTGCTGGATAATATGGGAACTTTATGTTTAGCTTTTTGAGCAACTGCTGGACTGTTTTCCACTATGGCTGCTCCAGTTTACACTCTCTGATCAGCAATGAGAGATGTTATCAGTATGAGGAATCAGCATGAGGAATCAAGTTTCTCCACATCCTTGCCAACATTTATTTTCCATTGTTAAAAAACTATTCCAAGGGGTGTGAAGTGGTATTTTATTGTGCTTTTGATTTGCATTTCCCTAGTAACAATGGTGCTATCTTTTCATGTGCCTATGGGCCGTTTTTAGTGGTTGACTATACCACTAAGTAGTGTTTAGTGTTTATTGTATGCATCTTTATTATAGATTTTCTCTTTTGGAAAAATGTTCATTCTTGCCCAATTAAAAAATTTGTCTTTCTATTTTTGAGTTCTGTTAATATCATGTATTTTTACATCAGGTTTATTTTCATATATTGAACCAACAACTCTTCATTCCTAGTTCCTAATTGGTCATTGTGCAAAATCTTTTTAATATGGTTCTAGAGTCAGTTTGCTGGTGTTTTGTTGAGGTATTTTGTGTCTGTATTCATAGAGGATATTGGTTTATAGTCCCCCCCCCCCGCCCCCATGTGCTGTCTTTGTCTGGTTTTGGTATCAGTGTTATCCTGGCTTCATAAAATGAGTTGGGAAATATCTGGATGAGTTTGTGAAGGGTTGGTGTTGATCTGGTTCTGGGCTTTTCTTTGTGGAAAATGTTCTGATTATAAATTCAGTCTCTTTAATTGTTAGTCCATTCATATTTTCTTGTCACTTTACAGTTTTTTTTTTTTTAGATTTTTAAGGAATCTATTGTTTTGTTGAGGTTATCTAATGTGTTAGGCATATAGTTGTTCATAGTGTTTGCATATCCTTTTTTTGGTAAAGTTGGTCATAATTTATCCTCTTTTATTCCTCTTTTTAGTAATTTGAGTCTTCTTTTCTTGGTCAGTCTAGCTAAAGTTTTATCAAGCTTTGTTACTCTTTCTGAAGAACCAACTTGGGATTTCATTGATTTTTCTCTCTCTCCCCTCCCATTCTCTATTTCTTTTTTCCCCTACTCTAATCTTTATATGTCTCCTCTGTTTGCTTTGGGTTTAGTTTGCTCTTTGTTTCCTACAATGGAATATTAAGTAATTGGTTTGTGATTTTCTTTTATTTTAATATCATTATTAGAGCTATAAATTTCCCTCTGGGCACTACTACTGTCTCTGCATCCCCTAAGATTTGGTATGTGGTGTTTCATATTATTCATCTGAAAGTATTTTTTAATTTATTTGGTGATTTCTTGTTTGACCCATTGGTTATTTAGGAGTTTAATTTCCACATATTTCTGAATTTTTCAAATTTCCTTCTGTTAAGGCCCATGTCTACCCCTTCTGCAAAGACCCTCAAGTATTCCTAAACTTAACTAAAATACCACCCTTTATGTGCCTTCAAATATGCGATTGTAGAATTGAAATAGGGATGTTTACTTTCCCTGTTTCCTCCTTTCCCCCCAGAGTTACTAGTTCATTGTTTGGTTTATTGCCATTCATTATTTTGCACATTTTAATAACAGTTTGCCTTTACTTTTTCAGTCCCGGAGAAACCTGTGTGAAGAGGCCTTGTTAAAAATTAAAGGCGTTATTAGCTTTACTTTTCAAATGGCTGTTCAGAGATGTGTGGTGCGAATCCGTTCAGATCTTAAAGCGGAGGTTGGTATCTCAAATGGCTAAATACGCTTGAGGTTGTGGGTAAACACATCCATGTTCAAAAGTGCTGTCTTTTTATCCTGGCCTAGGCTTTGGCATCAGCAATAGCATCAACCAAGGTTATGAAGGCTCAGCAAGTTGTGAAGAGCGAAAGTGGAGAAGAGGTAAAAGCTCTGTTTAGTTTACTTTCTGCTTGACTCTCGACTATTCCTTGGGGCTAGCAGATGGCTAGTATTTCTGGACAAATAGCTGCTGAGTATGTAGGAATGTGGCAGAGTCAGATTATCTTGGTGTTTCTTGGTTAACAGTTAATACTTCCAGAAATATGGAGAGATATTTTGTAGATTTCAGACTATTCTTGATCTCAGTGGAGGTGTCTTGGTGATTCTATGTGGAAGAAAAGGATATGTGGTTTTTTTGCATTGGTTTTTAAATACTTTCTAGCCTTAATTGATTTTGCCAGTCTAAAAAATTTAAGATCCAGTCCCATCATTGGGCAAGTATATGCAGTGAAAATCTTTGCCTCTTGGTACTTTTCATCGGCTTTGTGATAAGGGAAAAGATTCTTTAGTTCACTTGAGTTCCCAAAGAAAGGAGGTTCATTGACCCTTTGGGGCCCACTGCAGCCAGATACTTGTTTTTGTCATCTTGAAATCGACATAAGTGTTAATCACTTAGTTGTGTCTGACTCTTTGCAACCCCATGAACTGTATAGCCCCCCAGCCTCCTCTGTCCATGGGATTCTCCAGGAAGGAATACTGGAGTGGGTAGGCATTCCCTTTTCCAGGGGATTTTCCCAACCCAGGGATTGAACCTGAGTCTCCTGCACTGCAGGCAGATTCTTTACCATCTGAGACACCACAGAAGTCGAACATTTATTCCTGGAGCCTCAGGAGAAAAGCGTGAGCATTTTCATGTGCAGTTCTTCCTTCTGTGCCTACATAGTGCTCTTTAATTGGACTTAACTTCAGACAACAAGAAGATACTTTTTGAAGGAATGTAGCGTCCGAGAATATGGTGATGAGAACGAGAAGTAAAGTTGACTTTCAGTGTGTGACATGCACTTGTACTTTCATCAGTTAGGTCGATTTTGTAATAACTCTTCACGTGTTCTCTGTATCAGATGCTGGTCCCATTCCAGGACACGCCTGTGGAGGTAGAACAGAACACGGAGCTGCCTGACTACCTGCCCGAGGATGAGAGTCCCACGAAGGAGCAGGACAAGGCGGTGTCCCGGGTGGGCTCCCACCCAGAGGGCGGAGCCAGCTGGCTGAGCACAGCTGCAAACTTTTTATCCAGGTCGTTCTACTGGTGACTTCCCTTTGGGGCTCAAGGACTGTATAAGCGAATAAGGGGCCAGTTTTCCATTGTCGTGGTGAACTGTCAAGTGCAATTTGCAATAAGTTATCATGAGAAGTTTCTAGATCCCATGATTGAGAATGCTGCATTTTACATTCTACTGGACATTTTACCCCACTAAGTGGTAAAAGGGACAGAGGCAACAGGTGGAGTTGCTTTGTTGATGAAGGTATTTTGGTTTTATTGTCCTTTGTTTAATTGCCTCACTTATTTAAAAAAAAAAGGGTCCACTGTTAAACCAAACATGTATTTGTGCAGCTTTACATTTTATTTGACACGAAGCACGTGATTAGGAAAACTCGTTTTCTCAAGCTTCAGGACCTAGAAGAGAATTTTTTTTTCTTTTTAGCTCAAGTTGTGCATGAAGTACTGAAAACTTTTCTCTGCCTTTTCTTGTGAAAGACACTTGCTTTGGTACTCTTCACTGAAAGTGGAAAGCATTTCTCATTATTCCCCTTTTGTGCCTTTTTTTAATTTTGCCTACCATGTTTATGGACAAGACGTTACCAGTGACATTTTGTGAATCAAAACATATTCTTTGGAACGTAGAAGTCCCCCTAAGACTACAACTCTATGAAAACTTTGCAGTCTTACTTGTTAGAAGTTTTTAAAGGTTAATGCAAAATCAGTCGAGAAGGGAACATGTGTATCAGCAAAGTGTTAGTGGAGACTATTTGAATGGGACTAAATGTGGTTCTAGTTGAGTACTTCCTGTTCAGTCTGGTTTATATCAGCGCTTGAGAATGATGTCCACCCTAATATTGGGAGTCACTATGAATTATTTCTAGGCCTTACTTTGTGATTACACACTATCGCCTGCTAGGGGGAAAAAAAATTAGCGAAGAACTGACAGCCTTGAAAAAAGAAAAATGGAATGCCTATAATGCCATAGTGCTGTTTGGTAGAGTCCAACCTTAAAACATGACTTGTTTGGCAGATGCCTGTTCAGTAGGTGTTTCCTTATATTGCCTTTTGTGAACTTATTATGAACATGCAGTTTCTACTGAATGAAAGAAAAGACTCCAGTTACTGCTTATAAAGAAATAAAGCCAGCATTTGTCCGTCCACTAGGTTCTTATGTTCAGCCAGGAAAAAAAAAAACAGCACTTCAGTGAAGGTAAGATAAGTAAATACAAATATATATACATATATATATTTTTGGTAGATGAGAGCTAATTACATATATGTAACGCTTTAATAAATTTCTGAAAATACTTGGCAACTAAAAATTTTCTTTGGGAAAGCCCACTGACTCCAGATAAATTTTAATGCTAATATGATTAAAAACTGAAAGAGGAATAGGAGGAAACTGAAAACTTTTTTCATCCATGTTATAGAGCTGCTATTTTACTACTTGGAGAATGTGATATGAAAATTGGACCCTGGAGGGTGTCCTTGCATTTTCATTGCTTCTCTTTCAGAGGAAAAACGAAAAGCATCCAGTGTCACTGGAGAAAAAATTATAAAATAGTTCACCAACAAGAATCTTGAGTTTAGGAATATTGTTACCTTATGGAGGGAGGGGTGTTGAGGGTATGGAGAGTGATTACTTTTTTCACCTGGGCTCTGAGTTCAGGTGATGCACACAACTGAAAATATAAGCTTTCAGGGCATGTATTGCTCTAAATGCATATTACATCTTGCTGCCAGACCAGATGTGTTTAAAAAAAAAAACAACAAAACCACCTCCTTTCTATAGCCATTAAAACAAAGTTTACTGTTCTAACCAGTTTGTATTTTATTTTGCATTGCCACACATCTGCTTATTTAAGAAACAACATCCCTTTGGTAGTAATGGTTCAGCACAAGTAGGTATTACAGCTTGATGTGTGTGTTCTAATTCTCAGTGTTCTTTGATTCCAGGTCTTATAGAGCAGTTAAGGCAACTGTAATGGCATTTTTTGGAAATATATTGTAAAATAATAAAAAGGTGACAATTAAAATTGAATGGATGTTGCATTCGTGTGGTATAAGCCTTACTGATTACTCCAAAGCCTGTTTGTATTCACAGTGCCTGGCACCTTCTCTTAGCGCTCTGCAGATGTGTTACCTGACAGGTTCTCGGGCATCTTCCATTCGTCTCCTTCTCAGCAGCACTCCTGCCTTTCCCTGCATTTGGATCAGTGCTCCTGTCATATATGCATTGCAGTGTGTGTCGCATTAGACTGAAATGCTATGTACCAGTGTCTCTCCCCTTTGAGAACCAAGAACGTCTATAGAGGTACCTGGCTAATATTTAGTGCTCAAATTTCATTTAAGAGAATGAACAAAGAACTTTTCAAATCAGTAAAACTAAATGGAAGGTACTGGTTAACTCATTGGGCAAACAGGAAAAATGTCTGGCTGTATATTTTTTTCTTTTCTGGCCGTTTGCTTCTGACAGATTAATGTTAGGCACATTCCTTCATTTTATTTTGTTATTTGGTTTTAAATTTTTAATCGGGAGAGGAGTGTAATGAAGTTAAAATTAATGTATCTTGATTTTTGTATTCTAGGAGAATGTTAAATATAATAGTGTTACAGAATTAATATATTAAATATAATAGTGTTACAGAATTATTCTAGGAGAATGTTAAATATAATAGTGTTACAAGTATAAGATGAAATTGTTTAGTCAGTAAGTCATGTCTAACTCTTTGCAACCCCATAGACTATAGCTCCTCTGTCCGTGGGATTTCCCAGACGAAAAACTGGAGTGGGTAGCTATTTCCTTCCCCAGTGGATCTTCCCAACCCAGGGATTGAACCTGTGTCTCCTGCATTGCAGGCAGATTCTTTACTGCTGAGCCACCAGGTTAACATGATTCTTTTCTTGTCCTTGATTCTCAAGTGAGACACCATACATTTTTAAAATTTTTAAAAAACTTCTAGCTTTTTAAAAAATTTAATTGGAGGATAATTGCTTTTCAATGTTGTGTTTCAACAAAGTGAATCATTATAAGTATACATATATTCTCTCCCTCTTGATTCTCCTCTCAACACTATACCTTTCTGATCACACTTTATGTGTCTTTTTTTTTTTTTTTGAGACTGAATCCTCAGCTATTTGATTTTTGTCTAGATGTTTTCCCTTGAAGAACTCAGCCTCTTGTCTCCATGTCCCTTTGTGTGGATACCTTCTCAGTCTCCCTGTATCATCACCTGAGACTCCCCTCTCCTTTGCTGTCTCTATCTAATGTACAGTCTGAGAATTTTTATCCCCCTTAGAACTGAGCTCACGGTAGGCATGCAGTCAGTTTCACAGAAACTAGTCCTATGCCAGACACTGCACTCAGTGCTTTACAGATATTTGCTCATTTAATCCTTAACATTTATGAGGCAGGTGGTTATGTCTCCATGTTACAGATGGGTGAAAATGAGACAGAAACTGAGTATTAGTTTTAGTGGTAAACTAATAACTCATTAGTCCCAGGTCACAGAACTTGTAATCAGTGAAGCCAGGACTAGACCTGGTAGCCTGGCTCCCGGGCTCCGCCTCTCATGGGCAGTCTGTGTCTTGGGGCCCCTGCTGAGCCCTCTCTTCTCCCACTGTTCGAATCCAGACCCTCTTCCAGCCTCGAGTCCAGTGACTTGAATGTCTCAGCACAGATCACTTTCAAAGCTCATGCTTCCTCTTGCCCTGCCGCCGCCTTAAACCAAGCCCACATTGAAGCTTAGCTCTGCGCTTCCTCATTACCACTGGCTTTTGCGCCAGCAAGTTTCCTGAGGTTCTTTTCTAATTGATTCTCTTCTGACAAGGACTTCCAATGTGAAAATGTAAGTGGTGTAAGTACCCATTTTCTCATGTTTAAATATTCCAGGTGGGATGATAGTTTATTAGGGCACATTAAAAATAATTCTCAATGTGTAGTCTGCAAATGAATATTCCAGTTATACTTTCAGTAGAAAAAGGAATCTTGTGATTGGTGAAAAAAGGAAAATTTTAGCTTACGATAAAGACAATAGAAGACTGGTAGGTAAGAAAGTGGCATGTAATGAATTTAAAATTATAGTAGGAAATGAAAGAAGATGGAAAAAGAGGTGATTCATGGAAAGTCAGTCATCCTGACATCACCAGTGAATGAAAAAATAGAGTGAAACCCCTAAGGCAAACTGAAAGAGTTGATCTAGAAGGCAGGATTCATTTTTAGGAGATACATTTTATGGGAAAAAGAATTTTTACCTCTCAGTACAGAAGCAGCAGCAGTACAGAAACTCAAAGGAAAAGTGTACTGCTTTAAGGAAATTTGTATGTAAAAATAAAGCTTTGTAAAACGAAGTTTCCTATTTTTTAATGTATCAAGTTTCTCTAGTCATAGGTTGGTTGGTTGGTTTTTCAAATTAGATTCTCTTGACACATGGAATTAAAGCAAGATGTACTTAGGAGGGATCTTCCTTGGTGGCTCAGATGGTAAATCTGCCTGCAATGTGGGAGACTGGGTTTGATCCATGGGTTGGGAAGATCCCTTGGAGGAGGGCATGGCAACCCACTCCAATCAATATCCTTGCCTGGAAAATCCCTGTTGGCAGAGGAGCCTGGAGGGCTACAGTCCATGGGGTTGCAGAGAGTCAGACATGACTGGGCAGCTAAGCATGCGTGTGTGTGCACACACACACACACACACACACTTAGGAAGAACCCACCTGCCAGTACAGCAGATGGCAGAGACTGGTTTGATCCCTGGGTCAGGAAGATCTTCTGGTTGGGGAGGGCATGCTAACCCACTACAATACTCTTGCCTGGAGAATCCCACAGACAGAGGAACCTGGTGGGTTACAGTCCGTGGGGTCACAGAGTCCAACACTGAAAGGTTTTAGCATGCACCCACGTACTTAGGAGAAATCCAAGTGTTTAGAGTCTCTTGAGAGTCAAATTCAGTAGAAAACTAGTGTAAGGACAGTAAACAACAGACACTTCTGGATGTAGATACATGTGGTACTTGATATTAAGGACTACTAGGCTTATTTAACTTCCTGTGGACACAGTGTATAGTAAAACTCAGATGACAACCTACAGGAATTTTTTCTCGCTCTGTGATTGGATAGTAAGTAGCAAGTGTACTTGAAATTAGTGTTTTCACCTTAATTCACGAAATTAAGATCCTGATAACCAAGTTATGATACAGAAAGAGATAGACCAGCTTTTTTTCCTTCAGTATACTGTTCCCTCACTCGGTAAAGAGTCTGCCTGAAATGCAGAAGACTGGGTTCGACCCCTGGGTGGGCAAGATCCCCTGGAGGAGGGTGTGGCAACCCACTCCAGTATTGCCTGGAGAATCCGTATGGACAGAGGAGCCTGGCAGGCTACAGTCCATGGGGTCACAGAGAGTTGGACACCACTGAGTGACTAAGCACACATACCATTCCCTAGTGTTGTCAGGGTTGACAAACAGATTGTTTGTTACCTCCATAAGTTATGTTAGAAATATAACCTTAATATTAGGGGGGGACAAAAAGATACTTTCCTCTTTATGTGTAGTGTTTCTGGTTGGTGAAGCTCAGTGGAGATGTTGAATCATGAGACTGAAATGTTATTGGTGGAGGGCAGATAAAACAAGACTTTGCAGGCCCTTTGATTTAGTTCCTGAGTATCCTTTCCTCTCATAATGCAAATAGTTTAGTTGCTTTTAAGTATCTGTACATTAATAAACTAAAAATGGCTTCCCACATGGTACAGTGGTAAAGAATCCACCTGCCAATGCAGGAGACACAAGAGTCTCGGGTTCTATACTTGGGTCGGGAAGATCCCCTGGAGCAGGAAATGGCAACCTACTCCAGTCTTTCTGCCTGGGAAATCCCATGGACAGAGGAGCCTGGCAGGCTACAGTCCATGGGGTTGCAAAGAGTTAGATATGACTGACTAAACACACAAATTTAAAATAGCTACCATTTATTATGCTTCATAGTTGCTATTAATAATTGCTTTTGTTTGGTATTCATTCAATCTTAATTCTATGAGTTCTGTTAAAAGTGGACTTTACATGTGAAAAGAACTGAAGTGCGTTTGATAATTTGCCTAAGGTGAGGTTACCTAGGCCACAATGTGGAGAATGGGCCTGGGGGAAGAATGGCTCTAAGGAGAGCAGATTGTAAGGGTATTATTACAGTTGAAGTGAGGGAAGATGGTGGCTTGGACTTGGGTAGGTAGCAGTGGGCATGGAAAGAGGTGACACAGAGAGGTTCTTTAATGTGTTATCACAGAAGGACTTGGTGATTCCTTTTTAGGGGAGACTTCCAGCAACCTTAGTAGCTGCACTGATGGGCTTGTTGGACACTGAGCAAGGAGATGCTGGAAGAATAGGGTTGTGGGTGAAGATGTTGATGAAGGATCTAGGGATGTGTGTTTCAGGATAGGAGAAACTAAGGTGTTTAAATGTTCGTGGGATGGACTTCAGAGAGAAGATATAGAAAAGAGACATTTAATGTAGAATGAGATGTGAGTAGTGATCCAGAGTAGAGTGGAAGGACTGGCCTCTGATAGATGAACTCCTCTGAGTCTCTAAGGCTGAACAGAGACTTGCTAGGTTGGCCTGTTAGGAAATTTATTCTATTCTTAAATTCCTAGTGGACTAAGGTGGCAAGTTGAATTAGTTTTATCTTAAGGATATTTAAAACTAACCAGAATGAAGGCAGTTATACGCCAGTTATCCCATGGACAGAGGAGCCTGGCAGACTACAGTTCATGGGGTCACAAAGAGACACAACTGAGTGCACGCACACGCACACACATGCCAGTGAAAAATTAATAGTGAAAAATTAACCAGAATGAGACTGTGCTCAGTCTCAATCTTCTAGTCACTCATGTTAACTCACTTATGTTAGCATGGATGAGTTTATTTCCATGGAAGATCATCAGACTCCCAGATTACCATCTGCTTTCTCTAATCCTTTCATTTGATCCTTGCATCTAGTTTAGTGGGTCTCAACCCTGTCTGTCCCCACCCGAGACACTTGAACCAGTCTGGGGATGGGGTAAGGGCATGGGGTTTTTTTTTTTTTTTTTTTAACAACTTTGGGCTGATGCTAATAATATATAGCCAAGATTGAAGACCATGACTTAATTGTTGTACTTTGAAGATCTAAAGGTCTTGTGAGAGCTGTTACTTATTTCTCAGTTCAAGAAAGCTCCTTTCCTCCAACCAGCTGGTTTAAAAACTGCTTAAATTGAAGTTCCATGGCCAAAAACTTTGTTTGGGTTTCTCTGGAAGATGTAATGGAAAAGCCTGAATGAACTTTTTGGCCAACCCAATACAAAACGTTTGATTGTTAGTTGAGTATTTTTGCAGTTTTATTAATTACTCAGTTTTGTATGGCTTTAGTGTACTCATTTTGCCCTTGGGCCTATTTTTAATGTGTTTTTAATATTCTTTATAGATTTCAAGTTTTTTAACCTTAGAATTCTTCTTTATTTCAGCCCCCAATAATATTACCTATTTTAAAATATTTCGACAACACATATACCCTCAAATGTTTGGATCCTCCAGATAGCGAGACTCTAGGGCATGATCCAAGTAAAAAGATATTAAAAGGCTAAGAATATAATTCAAAATTTTCTCAAGGTTCTGCTGGGGAGAAGGTTTATAATTAATCAGTTGAATATTTAAAATGGACATAAACATTTTAAAGCTAGCAACTATTCAAAAGCATAAATGTTTTAGGATGAAAAAGCTTTTGATAGTTGTAATAAGCTTGAATTGTTATTTGGTACATGTTATAAATCACAGCTTCTATTATTAAACTTCTGTTATGTTGGTTTGTGAGTCTTGGTTAATGGGTGTCACACGTTTCCTGTATATTTATAAATTCTGCAAATTAAAAATATTAATTCACAGCTCTAGAAGCAAAAATGTCATCAGTAGAAAGGCAGCTATTTTACATGACTTTTTAGCAAGTTATGGCTGTTATTTTTCTTTACCTGTTTCTAAGGAAAGCATAGTGTGCTTTTATAAGTGGGTTCATGTGTAACATCTATTAGTACTTACTGCAGAGGAATGGTATTGACTGTCTAATTTCAGTTGTCTACATTTTCAAAACAATGAAGACATATGAAGACTATAAAATAGAAATAGCCCCCATTTGAAATAGTTGAACATTTATTGTATCATTTGCTCTACAGAAGCAATCTCATTATTAAAGTAAATATTGCCAGTTTATTGCATATTGTAGATTCAGGGGTCTATAATATACATTGTAACTTGTAACTATCAAGTACACAAATGTAATGGGTATTCTGGATTATTTTCAATACAGTTTTGTATAAAACAAAGATTCTGTGCCTGTGTGCTAAGGAGTGGTTTCCGTTTCAACTGAAGATTTGAAAGTTTTCTTATAAACTTTTACCTCCTTCTTTTTTGGCAGATGAACTATTCAAGAGAAAGGATGAAAGCAGATTGATTCTCCACCTACTTTTTAGATTTCAGATTCACCTGTGTTTTAATAGTTGTCTCCATGCAGTCTTATTCAGTTAAGATTTTCTGGTTTGTAGTTCTTATAATTGTACCAGGGCTCTGCAGTGTAATATATTTGTGAGATGTGCCTGCATAACAATTTTCCAAAAGTCCATCTAAAACTAATATATAAATGTGCTCTATAAAATCAATGGTGGTGGTTTAGTTGCTAAGTCGTGTCCGACTCTTGCGACCCCATGGAATGTAGCCTGCCAGGCTCCTCTGTCCATGAGGTTCTCCAGGCAAGAATACTGGAGTAGGTTGCCATTTCCTTTTTTAGGGGATCTTCCCAACCCAGGAATTGAACCTGGGTTTCCTGTATTGCAGGCAGAATTCTTTACCATCTGAGCTATGAGGAGTTGATTTAACGGTTTAGTAAATATGATTTTCTTTTTTAAAAAAATCTCATATGATACGTGAAATTTATAAATAGAGGTACCCTGATTTTCCATTATATTTTTATTCTTTCAAGTTAAAAAGAAGTCCAAGTCTTGTGTGGTGATTGGGGGTGGTGTGGGGGGCACAGGAAGAGAGAAAGGTATAATTCCTGAATTTTGAGTTCTGACTCAGAACACTTCTTTAACTTAAATGAACACAATTATCTACAGGAATAAAAAATACTCATTATGCCTATTCAGTATCACAGGGATGTATTACTCCAAAATTAAGCCAGCTCAATAGTGAAGAAGTCAGCAAGTCAAATTATGAGTTATAGAAAAATTTCTCAGCTATATCTTACCTTGAATACATCTAGTCTTCTAAAAACCTCTTCCAAAGAACTGGCTACTTTGCCAGCTTGGTCCAGGGCTGCTGTAACAAACATCATAGTTCTTGGAAGGGGAAGAGCAGAGTGGTATAAGGTTATCAGAACACTTGGGGGCATGTTCATGATTAATGCCCACACTTTGTTGTGGTCATAGTAATGGAATGAACTGTTGGCACTTAGGGGCTTCCCAGGTGGCTCAGTGGTAAAGAATCTGCTTGCCAATGCAAGGAGACATAGGAGACAGGTTTGATCCCTGGGTTGGGAAGATCCCCTGGAGAAGAGCATGGCAACCCACTCCAGTATTCTTGCCTGGAGAATCCTATGGACAGAGGAGACTGGTGGACTACAGTCCATGGGTTTGCAGAGTCAGACATGACTGAGCATGCATATGCTGGCGCTTAGTGTGCTGGAGCCAGGGATGCTGAACATCTTCCACTGCTCAGCAGAGTCCCAAGTTGAGAACCATCAATGCAACCCTGAGTATTCATTGGAAGGACTGATGTTGAAGTGGAAGCTCCAAAACTTTGGCCACCTGATGCAAAGAGCTGACTCATTGGAAAAGACCCTGATTCTGGGAAAGATTGAGGGCAAGAAGGGAAGAGGGTGACAGAGGATGAGATGGTTAGATAATATCACCAACTCAGTGACATGAGTTGGAGCAAACTCCAGAAGATGGTGAAGGAAGGGAAGCCTGACGTGCTGCAGTCCATGGGGTCGTGAAGAGTCAGACATGACTTAGTGACTAAACAACAATAACTTCAGGGATCAGAGGTGGTGGATGGTGATGAAATGACCCAGTCAGCTTTCAGCTTGGGTTATTCAAAGCTAAAAAGCCCTGACATAACATGACAGTGTGTCAGCATACTAGTACCATTAGTAATGCTGATAGAGCTTAAACATAATCCATTTTCCTTTAGGTTTACCCGAGCATATTTCTTACTTGTAATCTGAGCAGAGCAATACCAGAAACTGGTCCCAAGAATGGGATATGAAGCACCACTTTTAGCCCTTTATTATAGCATCAGTGTCTTCACGAACACAGGGAAGTCCCATCAGAGGCACATTCAAGTTTTATACATCCAACTGTATGTACTGGGCCAGAGAGAGAGAGAGAGGTTGAGAATTGAAGTCATGCAATTGCTTGTGCCTACCATTTCTCTTAGTACTCCCGAGACAGCGTTCGAAGAGACACAGTAATCCACAACTCCCTAAATTGGTCATAGATTCTTTGTGTCTTGTAGTGTGAGATTCTCACGGTGCAGAGTGTGATTCTAGTGTTTAAAGATAAGTATTTTTTACACAAGATGGCCTCAAATGCAAGCCAACTCCTTCATCTGGTGCTCACCCAAAGAATGAGCCATCTGTTTGAACACTGAAGGGAAAATTGGCTGTGTTGGACACATTGAGTCTGCCTCCAGCATGGTCTGTAAATGTTGTGTACTATATCTTTTAAAGGTGACTTTGATTTCCAAGCATAATTCTGACTCCATGAGGGTTTTTTTTTTCTTGTGTATATATCTGTGCACGAGATACAACTCCATCATAAATGCTGTTATCTTTCCAATTTTACTCTGTTACTGGATAACATATTTGCAACAGTTCTTTATCTTCCAACGTATATGGAGACCTTTTTAAAAAGTCTTTAGAATCAAGGAATTAAAATAATGACCTGAATATGAAGCAGGGTTTTGAGCAAATATCTTTAGTTTGTACGTGCATGCATGCTCAGTTGTGTCTGACTCTTTTGCACTCCCAGACTGTAGCCTGCCAGGCTCTTCTGTCCATGGGATTTCCCAGGCAAGAATACTGGGGTGAGTTGCCATTTCCTCCTCTAAGGGATCTTCTCAACCCAGGGTTCAAACGTGGGTCCCCTGTGTCTTCTGTACTGGCAGGTGGATTCTTTACCACTGAGCCACCTGGGGAAGCCCTTTCTTTAGTTTATATGGAGTTGTGAATGACCCACACAAAGTTGAGATTATTATAAAACTTAATCAAATTGCATCTTTAGTGAATAAGCCCCAGTCACAGCAACATCTTGATAGGATTGTCCTCTCTCCGGTCCAGTACATGATGTGGTTGACTAGGGTTAGATGAAGATGCATTAGACCAGAGTTTTTTTTTTTTTTTCCTATAAAGCACTGAATAGTATGTTTTTTGTAAAAGACCAAAAAAGGCTTTGAAGACCTTAAAGTCTGTTGCAACTACTTGATCCTGAAGTTTTACCAAGAAAGGAGCTACAGACCACAGGAAAACGAATGAGGCTGCATCACCATAAGACTATTTTTACAAAGAAATTACAGGCTGGATTGGGTGCACTGGATTCTCTGAGCTAGAAAATGATGCCCAAGGCAGTGTTTCTCAAATGTGATTCCCATATCAGCAGCCCTGACATCAGTGCAAACTGTTAGCAGTGCAAATTCTCAGACCCCCTCCTCCCTGTCAGTGATAGCTAGTGAGTTAGAAGCTAAGGCTGAAGTCCAGCAATGAGGGTTTTAACCAGCTCTCCAAGCACACTGAAGTTTGAGAATCACAGCTCTAAAGATCTAGACTCCTGGGACCTCCCTGGTGGTCCAGTGGTTAACAATCTGCTTGGGGGACATGGGTTGGATCCCTGGTGTGGGAAGATCCCACATGCTGTGAAGCAACTAAGCCCATGCACCACAACTGCTGAAGCCTGTGCACCTAGAGAATGGAGAACTAGGGAAGCCACTGCAATGAGAAGCCTGTGCACGGCAACTAGAGAGTAGCCCTCGCTCGCCACAACTAAGAAAGCCTGCACAGCAATGAAGACCTAGCTCAGCCAAAAATAAATTGTACATGTGAGTGAGTGATAACCCCTCAGTCGTGTTCGACTCTTTGCAACCCCACGGAATGTAGCCTGCCAGGCTCCTTTGTCCATGGAATTCTCCAGGCAAGAATATTGGAGTGGGTTGCCAATTTCCTTCAGGGGGATTGTCCTGGCGCAGGAATTGAACCTGGGTCTCCTGCGTTACAGGCAGATTCTTTACCATCTGAGCCACCAGGGAAACCTACTATTAAGAGAGATTTCTAAGTATAAAGACAGGTCAACTTAAAAAGTATCAGCAGATAAAATGCTTGACTTTATCTTATAATCTATAGATAGATAATACATTAGAATATGTAATGAATCCATACACCTTTTCCAAAGGAATACCCGAGGCAGAAGTAGCATTAAAGTTATAAATGATAATCATCAATCAGATGAAATAATTTAGACAAAGCTTATCTTTCTCAAAGAGATGGGGACCAGGCAAGATTTTATATATATATATATATAAAGATCTAGATCCTTAAGGCGAAAACTAAAACTACACCAAGAAGATGTTTTTGGTGGTGTTAGCCCTGCTGCACAGTACAGTAAAGTGATTTGAGCACTGAAATAACTGTGAGTACTCTATTGAGTCAGAAAGTAGTTTTATACTTCTAGTAAGAAGATATTTGTTTTTCAATTGATGAAGTTGTCTTTTCTGTTTAATATGTTGGAGTGTATTCTAAATGTCTCTTGAGAATTTTCCCTTAAATTTGAGACCAGCTTTCCTTTGTGTTATCATCATATAGTACAGTTTACTGTGGTGAGATTCAGTTTAGAGCAGAACCTAATAATGATGATCCCTTAGTTCCCCAACCAGGGATCGAACCCTGGGCCCTGGCATTGAGAGTGCCGAGTCCTAATCACTGGACCGCCAGGGAAGTCGCAGCTGCTTTATTTCTGATTGATGTATCAGCTTGGCCTCCACCCCTGATTCTACAGTTTGATCACGTGGACTAGAGCTGTGCTGACTGTGATGGGGCCTTGCATCACAGTCCTCTCTTCCTGTGGGCTCACCATGGAGGAGTGGCTCAGGAAACCATCATCCTCCCATGGTCAGGCACTCCTCCTGTCTCTGTGGCCTCACCAGACAGTTCTGTGGCGAACATTACATTCCTGGCTCTAGATTCTGTGTCCTGTAATCACAGTGACCGTCCTGTTTCACTAATTCATTTTTAGTGTGGCTTGTAGACGGTGCTCATGAAACAAGTGAAATGTGACAGACTCACAATCCATAAAGAAGCTGGAGTAAAAGCATCATTCTCTAGATGGTTAACTCTATTTGGGCCTTGGCACCAGGTTGATCTGAGGGCCCTGAAAGACTCTCTAGGCTAACTCAGTCTTCTTCTGTTTTGCCTGACACTGTGTGGCAGCTTGGGTCATTATCCACTGTCCATAGTGGGTCAAATATTGGATCAAAAACATCCCCTGAGTGTCTGCTTTCCCAGCATAAACTTTGGAGGCAACATTCTCTCGATGTGTAACATCTCACTGAGGGACTTCCCTGGTGGCCAAAGTGCCTAAGACTCTGAGCTCCCAATGCAGGGGGTCCAAGTTCCATCCCAGGTCAGGGAACTAGATCCAGCATGCTGCAAGAGTTCAGATCCCATGTGCTGCAACTAAAGACCCGGCACAGCCAAATAAACAGACAACTAAAAAAAGAGAAACATTCCATTGACTACAGTCTCAGAGTGGAATTTTTTTTTAATGTAGTTCCTTTTGTCACCCAGTTGCTTCTGTGTTCATCAGTGTAGCTCTTCCTAGGTTGCCCTTTTGGTCTTCAGACAACTCTGATGTTGGGAAAGCTTCTGTCTTGTTGCTTTGGCTTCTGCTTCTCTGTTGCATCTACAGGTGTGTTCAATCGCTTGTGTCCAACTCTTTGTGATCCACTTCTTAACACGTTTTAATGTCTTGGTCTAGCCACATGGCTGCTATTTTTAAAAATTTTAATTGGAAGATAATTGCTGTACAGTGTTGGTTAGCTTCTGCTGTACAACAATATGAATCAGCAGTAAGTATAGGTAACCCCTCCCTCTCACCCCACTTCCCTAGGTCCCAGAGCACTGAAATGAGCTCCCTCCCTGTTTGAAATTTCTTTTCACTGTACTCTGGGCTAGTTTCATTGTTTTCAGATCCTATGTTTGTTTGTTTGTTTGTTTGTTTTTCATAAAGGTGTGTGTCAAAGGAGTCCTTGCATCTCTATAAAACTTAAAAATTTTTCCTTATGCTTGATTCTGCTGCTCTGAATGGTATCTTACTTTCAGTTATACTTTCTAATTGGTGAGTGTTGTTCTGGAGTCCCTCAGTTGTGTCTGACTCTTTTTGTGACCCCATGGATTGCGATTTTCTAGGCAAGAATACTGGAGTGGGTTGCTATTTCCTTTCTCCAGGGAATTTTCCTGACCCAGGAATCACACCTGGGTCTCTCGCCTGACTTTCCTGTACTGCAGATGGATTCCTTACCGCTGAGTCACTGGGTGAGTGTAGAATAACACTATTGATAAATTTATCTAAGAGCTGTGCTCAGTTCTCTTATTATTTTTAAGAGTTGACTGATTTGAAGATTAAATTACCTTCGAATAATCAGCCTTATCTTTTTCCTTCCAGTTCTTATCTTTAAAAAATCTTACTGCCTTGGTCTGGATGCCCAGTACTGAATAATACAGATTGTAGATCCATACCATTTTTTTCTTTTCAATTTTTAAGACATTGTCTTACATTATTCAGGTACCCTGTTGAGAAATCTAGTATTACTTTGAATTCTATTCTTCTGTAGGGAACCTGTTTTTACCCACTAGAATCTTTAGGATCTTTACTTTTTCCTTAGAATTTTGCAACTTGATAAGGATATACCCTGGCATAAATTTCTTTTTATTTATCATAGCATGGCTTTTCAGCCCGAAGACTTATGTCTCTCTCTCTCTCTCTCTCTTTTTTTGGGCTATGTGTGGGGTCTTAGTTCCCTGACTGGGAATTGAACCTGGGCCCCATGCAGTGTCCTAACCACTGGACTCCCAGGGAATTCGCAGGACTTATGTCTTTTTAACTCTAAAATTTTTCTTTCTTTAGTTGGCTTTCTCCCTCACTCCCTGAATTCCTATTTGGCTACCATTGGACTTAGTTTAGTTTGCATTCTTCATCTTTTTTTCATATTTTCCACTGCTTCACCTTTTTGGTTTATACTGCAATTTTTTTCAACTTTCTCTTCTAGGTCTCTGTAAAATTTTAATTTAAATCATAGTTTTGAGTTTTAAGAATCCTTCTGCAGAGCATCATGTCTCAGTTATTGTCTCAGATATTCCTAAGTATACTAATTATATCACGTTCTTTTATTGAAAATGATAGATTTAAACTGAATAAGGATAGAGGTATTAATAACATACTGCTCACAAAACTAGAAAATTGAGTGATAGGCTTACTTTAGATGTAGATTAGTTTGATATGGGAGCTTATATGATTCAGCTCAACAGAACAAAATAGGTTAAGCCAAAGATGAGGAGTCTTAGGCATAAAACATAAGTATTTTCTGCAATCATATAGTTTTGAAAAGTTGGGAAGTTTTTAATATGTAGGGGCAAAAGGCAGATGAGTATTTTATTAAAACAAAGAGTAATGAATTAGGGACTGGCCTGTATTATAAAAATTGTCCATCCTGGAACTGCCCTGGTGGTCCAGTAGTTAAGAGTTCCTGCTCCCAATGCAGGGGGCATGGGTGCGATCCCTGGTTGGGGAATCTAAGATCCCTCATGCTGTGGTCAAAAAAATAAAGAATTTGCTATTAGAGCTGATGGTGGGGAGCAGATAAAGAAGTTCTTAATGACTAAAAATACCTCTGTATTGATGCCTAAAATGTCATCAATTTTGTTAAAACAGGAAAATGTTGCTGGGTGGGTTCAGAAGGTTAAAAACTATTAATCATTTACATTTTAGTGGAATTCTCCTAATCCACTGTCCTAATGCATAAATTGTCCAGTTTTCCTATTTCTAGATGGGATCAGCCCATACTTACCTATATCGAGGAACATGGATGGTTACTGGGGAGACAAGGCAGGATTTTCCCAACATGACCTCAAGGATGTCTTGAGAGGAAGATGTCCTAAGTAAAGGAGGATTTGAAGAAAGGGAAGTGAGAGGAACATGAACAAGTACTCCATTGCTTTGATGTAATTTTACCCTTTTCTCCCAGAGACTGAATCTCTGCTCGATTCTCTCTCCCCCTCCCTGCTTATTCTTTTAAAGTAACAAGTGGAGGAAAGGATTCTTGGCAGTAAATAACTAGCTTCAGTAATTTATGTCAATTTCTACCCTCTATCTGAGGCTTCCCAGGTGGCTCTAGTGGTAAAGAACCTGCCTGCCAAAGTAGAAGACATAAGAGTCTCAGGTTCAATTCCTGGGTCGGGAAGATGCCCTGGAGGAGGGTGTGGCAACCCATTCCAGTATTCTTGCCTGGGGAATTCCATGGACAGAGGAGCCTGGTGGGCTACAGTCGGAGGGGTTGCAAAGAGTCAGACATGACTGAGCAACTAACACATTTAACAGATATTGTGTAGGTTTTAAAGTTAACCAAGAGCTAGTGCAGACAGTTCTGGTCTGTTTGTTTAAAATAAACCTCTTCACTTCCTGAGGGATGAGACCAGGTTCTGTGGGAGGCAGAAGAGAGGCATGAGGTCTGTGCATCCTCTGGATTCCTGCCTACATCACCTGTGTACCACCTCCTCCCTCTACACAATCCCCAATCTTGTTGGCACCAGGGACTGGTTTCGTGGAAGATAATTTTTCCATGGACCTTGGCGGGAGATGATTTCAGGATGATTCAAATGCATTACATTTATTGTGCATGTTATTATTATTCCACCAGCTCCACCTCAGATCATCAGGCGTTAGGTCTTGGAGATTGGAGACCCCAGGTCTAGGCGATGAGCCTGTTCTCTGTCTTCCTGGTGTCAGGCATGGTGTCTGTATGCAGTGGTGTTTACTAAGTATCCAAACTACCAAACTGAATCATTCTCCCTGACATTCAATTTTCTCTGTAATTACAACCATAATGTAATTTGCCTTACTTTTTCTCCCCATAATATTTGGAAAGCTTGTTACTCAGTGTATTTCTTATGCTATTTTGTATTAATTTAGAAATATTAGCTTTATGTTAAAAAGGAATTACCAGTTTCCTTTCTCTCTAGTGGAGATGTCAATTTTTTTTCCCCTTGAGGAAGGGAAAGATTAGGGTTGCTGTATACAATTCCTGGGAGAAGGCAATGGCATCCCACTCCAGTATTCTTGCCTGGAAAATCCCATGGACGGAGGAGCCTGGAAGGCTGCAGGCCATGGGGTCGCTGAGCGACTTCCCTTTCACTTTTCACTTTCATGCATTGGAGAAGGACATGGCAACCCACTCCAGTGTTCTTGCCTGGAGAATCCCAGGGGCGGGGGAGCCTGGTGGGCTGCCATCTATGGGGTCGCACAGAGTCGGACACGACTGAAGCGACTTAGCAGCAGCAGCAGCATACAACTCCTGATGCCCGTTAGAAATTTGAATTTCAGATAAACAATGAATATATTTGTAATACTGGTATGTCCCAATTGCTCTTTTTCTTTTTCTTCAAACTTTAAACTTTTCATTTTGTATTGGAATATAGTTAGTTAACAATGTTGTGGTAGTTTCAGGTGAACAGCGAAGGGACTCAGCCATACACATACATGCGTCTATTCTCCCCCGAACCTGCCTCCCATCCGGCTGGCACGTAACACTGAGTAGAGTTCCATGTGTTGTACAATAGGTCCTTGGTTCTCCATTTTGAATACAGCAGTGTGTACATGACTTTCCCAAAGTCCTTAACTATCTCTTCCCCCTGGCAACCATGAGTTCATTTTCTAAGTTTGTGAGTCTCTTTCTGTTTTGTAAGTAGGTTCATTTGTATCATTGCTTTTTAGATTCCACATATAAGGGATGTCATATATTTCTCCCTCTTTGTCTGACTTACTTCATCCCCAATTGCTTGTTTTGTTAATCTGAAATTTTAATTTAATAGGGTGTCTTTTTTTTTCTCTGCTTAATTTAGTAACCCCAGGCTCTCCTTCTGGTCAATCTAACTTTATATCTTGAAGGCCCAAAAGAAGATTCTAGAGAACCTAAAGGAGAAATAGCATTTCAGAGGCCAGGGCCTGACTCAGAAGCTATGATCTATCAGTCAACACCCTTTTCTTCTCACACAACCATCTACATTACAACCAGAGGTAAACAGATATCCAACTAAGAGCAGATATTACTACCCTGCTTCCCCTCCTTTTACTGTAGTTATTGTGCACAGAGCCCTAAACTGCTGAAAGGTGCTCTTCTGGTAGCGAGTATAGAAATACAGATATTTAATATTAATATAAATTAATATACAGGGGCTTCCCAGGTCGTCCAGTGGTTAAGAATCTGCCTGCCAATGCAGGGGACACAGACTCCTGGTCTGGGAAGATCCCACAAGCTGTAAGGCAACTAAGCCTGTGTACCACAACTACTGAGCCTGTGTTCCAGAGCCGCATACTGAAGCCTGCACGCCCTACAGCCCCTGCCTCACAACAAGACAAGCCACCGCAGTGAGACGCCTAGGACCCACAACTAGAGTAGCCTCCACTGGCCACAACCAGAGAAAAGCTCACGTGCAGCAACAAAGACCCAGTGTGGCCAAAAATACAAATAAATAATTAAGTGAAAAAGAATATACAGCTCAGGAGCAGTTGGATGGCAGAGGTGCACAGCTCAAGGTGTGGGGAGAGGGTGCGACCTTCATGTGTCTTTCCCAGCATCTCAATGTGTTCACCAACATGAAAGCTCTCCAAACCCTGTCCTTCTGGGTTTTTATGGAGGCTTCACTACATGGGTGTGGCTGATGAAATCACTGGCCATTGGCAATGGATTCAACCACCAGTCCCTTAACCTGGTTGGTTCCCTTGGCAACCAGCCCCCATCCTTAGGTGAAGCCCCAAAGTCACCTGATTAATGTAACAAAAGTCACCCTGATCACTCAGGAAATTCCAAGAGTTTTAGGAGCTCTTTACCAGGAAGGGGGCTCTCCTGGTAACTCAGAAGATAAAGAATCTGTCTGCAATGCAAGAGACTCAGGTTTGATTCCTGAGTGGGGAAGATACCCTGGAGAAGGAAAGGACTATAATCCATGGGGTTGCAAAGAGTCAGACATGACTGAGCGACTAACACTTTCACTTTCTTTTGCCAGGAAGGAAATGAAGACCAAATATTTATTTGTTATTATAAATGACACATCACAATACTGTTTCCTCGTTTCCTGCACTCAAGTTTCCCTCCTCCAGATTTTATGGAGGGGGAACAGTTCTGTAGTTATCCTACTCCTCATTCACAGAGTAGAAATCAGGCTTCGGATACTTCTGGAGGGTATTCCTAACTCTATGGCATTGTCACACCACCAGGAAGTTCACAGGTCCTCCCGGAAGTTCAAGCCCTTGGCTTTGAGATAGCTGGTGTTTGCAGATGTTGGGGGAAGGTGCTCAGAGAGCTCAGGCTCTGAATTCCCACTGTCTAAGACCACAAGTTAATTCCTTTTTTTTTTTTAAGATATTTTTTGATGTGGACCATTTTAATAATCTGGATTGATATATGTTACAATATTACCTCTGTTTTATGTTTTTTTTTCTTTGTTTGTTTCTTGGCCAGGAGGCATGTGGGATCTTAGCTCCCTCACCAGGGATCAAACCCTCACCCCCTGCACTGGAAGGTAAAGTCTTAACCACTGGACCGCCAGGGAGGTCCCCTCAAGTTAATTCCTGCTCTGTGTCCTGGAGTCATTTCCCAATGGCATGTGCATTTGGAGAAACTGGAACTGGACCTTAGGCTAAAATGCCACTGATACTATCTTTTTAGACAGTAGATTTTACTCCCCCCCCCCCAAATTTTAGTATTAGGTGGTAGAAATAATGCTAACAGTATATATTAATAACTCATTTTTAAAGGGATCATTGCCTTAACAGAGGAGTATATTTATAATGTATTTTTTATAGTAATTACTGCCTGTGAAAGTGTTAGTCACTCAGTCATGTCCAATTCCTTGCAACCCCCTGGACTGTAGCCTGCCAGGCAAGAATACAAGAATGGTAGTCATTCCTTTCTCCAGCGAATCTTCTAGACCCAGGGATTGAACCTGGGCCTCCAAATTGCAGCTGTATTCTTTATCGTCTAGCCACTAGGGAAGCCCCAATCATTGCCTCAGTTCAGTTCAGTTCAGTTGCTCAGTTGTGTCCGACTCTTTGCGACCCCGTGAATTGCAGCATGCCAGGCCTCCCTGTCCATCACCAACTCCCGGAGTTCACTTAAATTCACGTCCATCAAGTCGGTGATGCCATCCAGCCATCTCATCCTCTGTCATCCCCTTCTCCTGCCCCCAATCCCTCCCTGCATCAGTCTTTTCCAATGATTCAGCTCTTTGCGTAAGGTGGCCAAAGTATTGGAGTTTCAGCTTTAGCGTCATTCCTTACAAAGAATACCCAGGACTGATCTTCAGAATGGACTGGTTGGATCTCCTTGCAGTCCAAGGGACTCTCAAGAGTCTTCTCCAACACCACAGTTCAAAAGCATCAATTCTTCAGTGCTCAGCTTTCTTCACAGTCCAACTCTCAACATCCATACATGACTACTGGAAAAACCATAGCCTTGACTAGACGGACCTTTGTTGGCAAAGGAATGTCTCTGCTTTTGAATATGCTATTTAGGTTGGTCATAACTTTCCTTCCAAGGAATAAGGGTCTTTTAATTTCATGGCTGCAGTCACCATCTGCAGTGATTTTGGAGCCCCCAAAAATAAAGTCTGACACTGTTTCCACTGTTTCCCCATCTATTTCCCATGAAGTGATGGGACCTAAGCAGTGGCAAAAAGTATTTTGTTTCTGTAACAAAGTAACAACATTTAAAACCTAAAAGAAGTTAATATTAACCTGGTTCTTAGAGGTTTAATTAGAAGTAGTTTTCTATATACACTGTTATGTTTGGTCTGTAAAGTATATGAATTTAAATAACCAATAAATCTTTTCATACCTGGTATAATCTGGGGAAATTTGCCTGCTCCTGAGCTTTGACTGCATTACTTAGATAATCCACGAGATGGCAGCAGAGAAATGTTCATTTAAATTTATCATTCAGAGAGCTTGTTTTAAGTGTTTTTTAATAAACTATAGACAAATCATTGTAATTTGGTCCTTTCTAAACAAAGAGTAGCTACTGAGAGCTTTAGAGTGATTTCTCAGGTCTTTTATGAAAGATATAATAAAAGTTTTATTTTCTTTATCTAATAGTCATTTATCATATTTTGCTATGAGAGTCACATCTGAATGCCAATCAGAGTATATGCTGGTCTATGTGTTTCCATCACAGCATTCCAACTAGTCATCTTAGGGAATCTGAGACCAACAGACTGTAGAATCTTACTTAGTGTGTTCTTTGTGGAAATTTATAATGTATTTGTACTATCACTTAGGAACAAGCAAGAAAGTGAAAGTGGTTTTCAGGCTGAGGCCTGAGCTTGTCTGGAGGAGTATGTGGTGGGTAGATTAAGAAAAGAGGGAGCCCAAGGGGAAAAGGATATTTATATACAGACTTCAGTTTTCACCTAAATTTATACTATCTTACATTTTTTGCTTCATTTTTGCTTATTTGTTTCAATGGGTGATTGGACTTTTGAGTCAGAAAGAAAAAAGTTGTTTTCCTATGAATGACCTCAGTTTTCTAGTTCTAGGTTCATGTATTTCTTATAAAGTGATACAAGGTGTAAGTTTGTTCTACAGATATAATTAATAGGAAATTAATCATCATCACTGTGGATCATTTTTTTTTGAATTCCATTACACCCAAAGCTTGGTGAACTTTATACACATACACACAAATATGTTTTTGTTTATAGAAATAATAGATGCTTGCTGCAAAATAAGAAAGCTGTGGTACATATACACAATGGAGTATTACTCAGCCGTTAAAAAGAATTCATTTGAATCAGTTCTGATGAGATGGATGAAACTGGAGCCGATTATACAGAGTGAAGTAAGCCAGAAAGAAAAACACCAATACAGTATACTAACACATATATATGGAATTTAGGAAGATGGCAATGACGACCCTGTATGCAAGACAGGGAAAGAGACACAGATGTGTATAACGGACTTTTGGACTCAGAGAGGGAGAGGGTGGGATGATTTGGGAGAATGACATTCTAACATGTGTACTATCATGTGAATTGAATCGCCAGTCTATGTCTGACGCAGGATGCAGCATGCTTGGGGCTGGTGCACGGGGATGACCCAGAAAGATGTTATGGGGAGGGAGGTGGGAGGGGGGTTCATGTTTGGGAATGCATGTAAGAATTAAAGATTTTAAAATTTAAAAAATAAAAAACTAAAAATAAAAAAAATAAAAAATAAAAAAATTAAAAAAAAAATTTAAAAAATAAAAAACAAAAAAAATAAAATAAAATAAAAAATAAAAAAATAAAAGCAAGAAAAAAAAATAAAAAAAATAAAAGAGATAGCAAGATACGTAAACTAAGAAAATAGTGTCAACCCATCTAGCAGCTAGGAAAGATACACAGGACAGAAGCCAACAAGGATGGTAGAGGGGGGAGCCCCCAACTGCAGTATCCGTCTGTCCCCATGCCACTGAATAGTCCGCTATGGGACTAGCTAACCTTGGTTAAGGCAATTAAGTATTTTGTTACTTATAGCCCAAACCGAGATAACAGAGAAGCTAAATTAAACAAAACCTGAGATAATCTTGGTAAGATAACTAAAACGACAGCAGGTATTTTGGGTTAGCTTATGAATCTTTTTTTGAAAAAGAGTATGCCTTTCATTATATTCACAATTTTTTAACTTCAAATTTCAAAACCCAAAATTGTTTTAAGAGAACCAGAAGCAATGGGAAAACATAATAAATTCCTTTGTAATTAAAAAAAAAAATAATAAAGCAGACAGGAATGTAAAACATAGAAAATGAAGTCTCCCATAATCCTTTGAGGTAGTTTGTTAATATCCTCCTAGGTATTCTTCTAAAAAACATTTGCATTTTAAATTAAATAAGGTCATACAACACTGACTTTTAGGTGCATGCTCAGTCCTGTCTGACTCTTTGAGAACCCATGGACTGTCGCCTGCCAGGCTCCTCTGTCCATGGAGTTTTCCAGGCAAGAATACTGGAGTGGGTTGCCATTTCTTCCTCTAGGGGATCTTCTCAACCCAGAGATCCAACCCGAATCTCCTGCATTGGTAGGCAGATTCTTTACCACCGAGCTACCTGGGAAGCCCGTGATAAAACATGTAAACAGGTAAAACTGTTGAACGTGCACTTCTGCACTGTAGAGGCTGTGTTTCATATGTTCTGTATCTCTATGAACTTTTAACAGTTGCAAGGGCAAAATATAATGTTTGCAGTGCATTAATGCTTTGCTTTCATTCATTCAACAAGTTTACATTGAATACCTTCTCAGGCACTGTTCTTGTCGGAAAAAAGATTTGCCCTTGGCATACCGAACTTTTAGTGGGTAGAGAGAGGTAAGAAGCGAATAGACTGACCTTATAATATTAGATGGTGATTAGTGCCAAGGACAAACAAAGAGATGAACAAAGCAGAGAAAGTAGTTGCATTTGTAAGTGGGGCAGCCAGGGAAGGCCCTACCAATAGGATGAATAAGATGACATTTGAGCACTGATTTGGAAGGATGGATAAACAGGGAGAGAGTGCCCCGAGGAGGAGGAGGAGTGGATGCCTGGACCTCAGGATAGCAGCCTGCCGTGCAAGTGTGCGGTTGGAGTGCACTGACCAAGGGGGAGGGTAGGACATGAGGTCAGAGGGAAGAGGCCACACAACGTGGGGAGTACCTTTACTGAAAACACTGCCATCTGCTAATTACACTATTGGCTATCGTTCTGGGCCCTGGTGTTGTAAGACCCTTACCTGTAATCCTTATTTCAGCTGGACTCTGACTGTTCCCCTACATCCTCTGCTCTTTCCAGCTCTGAACTTTCACTGGGGTATTCCCACCTGAGCACCTTCTTGCAAATATCCCATCCCTTTCAGATGCTGTCTGATCCAGGAGACCTTGAATCATCCCCACCAGTCTGGCCTCACACATATTTGACCTCCTTTAGCACTCCTTGTGTTCAGTGGACCTTCTCCATCACCACTAGCACACGTAACCCTGGATGAAAAGTTCCTTCAGGTCAGGAATGACCTTATGCATATCTGTATCCACTCAGGACTTAGCTCTACATCTTACATGTAGTAGATGACCTTAAATATTTGTGGAACTGAATTTTGTGAGGCAAGCCATTTCCTGTCTTACAGCTATAGAACAAGAGTAAATCCATAGCTGTGAAGGGTTCTGGATCATTGAATGAAAGCTGCTCCTTCAGCAGATCAGAATTGTGCAAAGCTGTTAAGTATATACTTTTGAAGAGCAGGTTTTGCTGTGTTGCTGAGTTCATGTTACCATGACAACCTTAACTTTTGGCGCTTTCTGAATTTTAGTGTCCTACTTAATTTCCTGTGTTGGGCTCTGAGAAACCAACTTGTTCTGTCCCCTTTGCTTATGTGAATTTTTGAACTGAAAATCATTTATGAATTTATTTTCCTTATTAGGTCATCAGTTCATTAAAATTGGGGGACTTGGTCTTATGGTCTTTACAATCCCTCATAGAACCAAAGTATGCCCTATATATTTAGATAGTGAATATAACAGTACGCATTTTAGATGAATCGAGAAATTATTGATGTGATATGTGCACAGTAAGTCGTTTTAGTCGAGTTCAACTCTTTGTGACCCTATGGACCATAGCCCGCCAGGCTCCACTGTCCACAGGATTGTCCAGGCAAGAATATTGGAGCAGGTTGCCTGCCCTCCTCCAGGGGATCTTCCTGACTCAGGGATTGAACTTGAGTCTCTTACCTTCCTGCATTGGTGGGTGGGTTCTGTACCATTAGTGTCACCTGGGAAGCCCATTGATGTGGTAGGTAGGTAAATATGGTTGCCTCAAAGACACCAAATCCTAATTCTTGGAACTTGTGAGTATATCATCTTGCGTATTAAAAGAGACTTTTGAAAATGTAATTGGATTAAGATTTCTTTGATGGGGAGATGATCCTGGAATATTCAGGTTGGGCCAGTGTAATCTCAAGGGTCTTCATAGGAGGAAGGCAGGACCAATTAGTAGTAGGAGGCATGGTGATGGAAGTGAGATGTTGGAATGATGTGGAAAAGGGACCAGAGCTAAGGAATGGAGGAGTTTCTAGAAGCTGAAAATGTCAAGAAAATAACCTAGTACTTTGAGACCAAGTGCATGACTATTGGAAGCACAGTGTCAGACACCCTGGTCCAGGTGGAACTTCTCTGCAAAAGCAGCATTGATTCTGAGCAACTGGAAGAGCCAGCAAACGAAGAAAGTCAACAGGAAGACTAGGCTGCAGTGTTAAAAAAAAAGGTCTGTCCTTCATCTCACAAATCCTAGAATATTCTTTCGAAGAACCAGTGAATTTGTCATGTAACATTTTTCTTTTTTCAGCCATGCAGAAGCAAAGCCATCACAAAAAACAGCAGGATTATGTTCGATTAGGAAAAGGAGTATTTAAGTTGGGACAATTGGAACTTGAGATAAGCATCTTATTTTTGCTTCTAAAGTTATCTGTGCGTGTTCTGGTCCAAATCGACTTCTCAACTTCCCAGAATTATTATTATTACTTTTTTTTGCAACACTGTGAGGCATGGGGGATCTTGGTTCCCACACTAGGGATTGAACCCATGCTCCCTGCAGTGGAAGTGTGGAGTTTTAACCACTTGACCACCAGGGAAATCCCTCAGACTTATTTTCTGTTAGAACTTTACTGATGAGTCATTTGCAGAAAACGACCATGACATTTCAAGGTCTGCAACTAATGTTCCCTTCACCTGTAGCTCAGGCTCGCAAGTTCACATATTTGTTCTTCTGTTAGTATTACTGCCAAGAAGACGGAAAAAACAGAGTTTGTATTTTTCCTTCTTGTCCTACAAGGACTAAAGTTTGAGATTCTTACTTTCTTGGTAAGAAATGGTTTCATACTCCTTGTGACTGAGCTGCCCAGGGTTTCTGCTCATTTTTGTTTTAAGAGAGGAAGATCACTTTTGAAAAATGGAGTCTTAGCTACTTCCATAGTGCAGGACCAAGAAAATCCAATGCGCATGCTTATCACTGATTTATGAACAACCAGGTAAAAACGGGTGACTGCATGCATCAGGCACTCAGGTGAGCAGGCACAACAATTAGAGATAGTAAGCGTCTCTGTTGTGGGCTTTGTGGGGTAAACAAGGCAGCTTTTCTCCTCTCTCTGTCTCTCTCATTTGTAAAATGAGGTCATGCCACTAATCCAGCTCAGAGAGTAGATATGAGATAAATGAATAAATTCAACATCGTTGTTGGATCTTTGTATAAAACGCCTATCCTGAGTTTTTAGACAGATTTATTGTTATTGTTAGAAACAAATGTCCATTTACATACTAGAAGATGCCTTTCATTAAAAGTTGGTAGGGAAATGAAAAACTTTGTTTCAGTAAAAGGTGCTGAAATAACTGGACATCTGCACACACACAGACATGAATCTAGACACAGATCTTACAGCCTTCATGCAAATGAACTTGAAGTGGATCATGGGCGAAAGAATCCGCCTGCAATGGGGGAGACCTAGGTTCGATCCCTGGGTTGGAACGATCCCCTGGAGGAGGGCATGGCAACCCACTCCAGTATTCTTGCCTGGAGAATCCTCATGGACAGAGAAGCCTGGTGGGCTACAGTCCATGGGGTCGCAAAGAATTGGACACAACTGAGCAACTAAGCACAGCAAGACTATAAAACTCCCAGAAGATAACATAGGAGAAAAATCTAGATGACCTTGAGTTTGGCATGAATTTTTAGATATAGCACCATGAATCACTGATGACTGACAAATGAGACCTAATTAAAAATAAAGAATTTTGTTCTGCGAAAGTCACTGTCAAGAGAATGAGAAGACAAGCCACAGACTGGGAGGGAGGAAATATTTGCAAAAAATATATCTGGTAAAGGACTGGTATCCAAAATATACCAAGAACTCTTTAGATTCCACAATAAGAAAACAAAAAACCCAATTAAAAATTTGGCCAAAGACCTTAATAGACACCTCATGAAATCTGCCAAAATATGCAGATAGCAGATAAACATATAAAAAGAGGCCCCACCTCAGATGTCATCAGAGAAATGGAAATTAACACAACAGTGAGATGCCACCATACACCTCTTATAGTGGTCAAAATCCAGAACACATGTAACACCAAATGCCAGGGAGGATGTGCAGTAGCAGGAACTCTCACTCATTGCTGGTGGGAATGGAAAATGGTACAGACGCCCTGGAAGATAGCTTGGTGGTTTCTTACAAAAGTAAACATACTCTTAGGTGATCATGTGATAAGATCGTATTATAGATGATTTGATCTTATCACATGAAAACTATCCTGTTATCCATTCCCAATCATTGCTGCCTGTGTTCCAGAAGCACTGGGCTTGTGAAGTTATGAAGAAAGTCATATTCCTATATGATTTCATGTGTTTTCTCTGTTGATATGTGGTCTTATCCAAAACTCAGTAACGTGATTGCAGGTCTGCACTATGTGACTGTTTGCCCTTAATCTGTGAATAACTTTTTCTTCAGTAGGTTTCCTTCACTTAGCTCTACCTCCTCACCTTCTTTTTTCCCTGCTCCTGCCAAAATAATTTTCTCTGGTTACTGTTTGGAGTTGACAAATGTATTTGTCAGCTGTGGCTGTACAACAAATAACCACAAAATGGTTAAAACAGCACCCAATTGGGACTTCCCTGGTGGTCCAGTGGTTAAGACTCTGCATTCCCACTACAGGGGCTGCAGGTTCCATCCTTCATCAGGGAACTAAGATCCCCCTCAAAGAAAAACCCACAAAAACAAAAAGACCCCAGTACCCATTCATTAGCCCACAATTCTATAGGTCAGAAGTCCAGCACACAGTAGGACTGGGTTCTCTGTTCAAGATGAACTCAAGACCAAAAGCAAGGTGTCAGCCAGACTGAGTTCTTGCCTAAAGATTCTGAGAAGAAAGAAATCAACCTCTAAGTTCATGCTTACTGTTGGCAGATTTCAGCTGTTTGCAGTTTGGGGACTAAGATTCGCATCTCTGGGCTGGTTGTCGGCAGGGACTTGCTATGGACAGCTTGCTTCCATTGTGTTGTGGCTCCTGCATCTTCAGGCCAGCCATGGTGAGAGAATCCCTCTCATGCCCCAGATCTCTGATTTCCTCTTCTGCTCACAGTCCGAGAAAACTCCCAGCTTTGAAAGGTTTCAGGCCGTTAGGTTGTATACATCTTGATAATCTTCCTTTCTTAAAGTGACCCATGTCACATTGTGTAATCTGACCATGGGAGAAAAGCTAAGATTATGGCATCCAGTCCCATCACTTCATGGCAAATAGAAGGCGGGGGAAAGTGGAAACAGTGACAGATTTTATTTTCTTGGACTGCAAAGTCACTGTGGATGGTGACTGCAGCCATGAAATTCAAAGACGCTTGCTCCTTGGAAGGAAAACTACGACAAACCTACTCACCATATTAAAAATCAGAGACATTACTTTGCAGACAAAGTAATATAGTCAAAGCTATGGTTTTCCAGTAGTCATGTATGGATGTGAGAGTTGGACAATAAAGAAGGCTGAGCTCCAAAGAATTGATGCTTTTAAACTGTAGTGTTGGAGAAGACTCTTCAGAGTCTCTTGGATAGCAAGGAGATCAAACCAGTGAATCCTAAAGGAAATCAACTCTGAATATTCACTGGAAGGACTGATACTGAAGCTGAAGCTTCAATTCTTTGACCACTTGATGTGAAGAGCTGATTCACTGGAAAGACTCTGATGCTGGGAAAGATCGAAGGCAAAAGGAGAAGGAGGCAACAGAGGATGAGAGGTTGGATGGCATCACCAACTCAACGGACATGAATTTGAGCAAACTCTGGGAGAAGGACAGGGGAGCCTGGCATACTGCAGTCCATGGAGTCACAAAGAGTCAGACATGACTTAACAATTGAACAACAACAACAAAATATGGAGGAAAAAAGCCGTCAGATTCACAGTACAGAGGATTTGGCAGGGTGTGTATGGGGATGAGTGAAAGAGGCAGGACTTCTTGGGGGTCCATCTTAGAGTCCTGCCTGCACTGCCCTCCCCCCCTCCCTAGAATCCCGTAACAAATCAAATCTGTGAGCTTTAAAAGCCTTCTGCAGAGTCCTATGGACAGCCCAGATTCCTTCTGTCCCCGTCTGCCTCTGTCACATGTCATTATTCTCCTATTGTCAATCCTCCCTTAAGGCAGCATCTCGTGGCACAATTCCCAAATGTTCCCAAATGCTCCCAAATGCTTGCTGAGCTCCATCACACCAGTCCTCAGAAGCTCCAGCTGCTCAAAGCTTGATCCTTGGGGATCCTTGGCTTGTAAACAATCCATGTTGTCAGATATAGGGTGGGGAGTGGTAGGTGGGGGGGACACCCTGCTGATTTTCTCTGAGGACAGCCTATGAATATTAAGATATGTTGCAGTTATTAAGGACAAAGCAAAAACAACCACAAAACTGAGGAAAGCACAATTCCCAAGCCTACAGAGCCTATAGTCACTTGACTGAATTACTTAAAATCTTTAGAGCTGACAGTCCTCAAATTTCTATCAAGAGACCAGAAATTAAGTTTTTGCAGTCTGCCATCTGGGCCTTGAATACAAGAGAAAATTGTATATAATCCTCAGTTCCAGTTTCGTTTGGAGACAGAAATTTAAAAAAAAAAAAAAAGAGGTATTTGGCAGCAAAACCTGAGAAATGACATGATATCCTGTTTTAACCTGCTCATTTGTCATGGCACCTGAGTGTCTTGGTGATAAGAACTGTATAAAATTATGGGCTTAAAATGCTTTATTTAGTCTTTGACCTGAAACTTTTATTTTTTTAACACAATTTTATTTATTTTTGGCCGTGCTGGGTCTTTGTTGCTCTGCAGTTTTTCTCTGGTTGTGGAGAGCGGGGGCTACTCTAGTAGTGGTACGAGGGCTTCTCATTGCAGTAGCTTCCTTTGTTGTGGAGTACAGGCTCTAGGGTGCGAAGGCTTCAGTGGTCGCAGCTCATGGGCTTAGTTGCTCCAAGGCATGTGGGATCCTCTTGGACAAGGGATCGAACCCGTGTCTCCTGCATCGGCAGGTGGATTCTCTACCACTGAGCTACCAGGGAAGCCCTGACCTGTAACTTCTTGATTTATAAAATTACATATTGTTTTCTTTTTGATTTAGATTTTTAATAGGTATAATTCAATTTTTTTCCCCAGGATCTGTCAGTTAGTACTTTTTAAATTGCTGCTGCAAATAACTAAAACCTGTCTCAAACCACATTAAACTTTAAAAAGGCTGATTTTTTAATGTCAATGAAAAATGCAAAGTTAAGTCAGGCTTTGGGGCTTCATTTAGAGCTCAATCATGTTACTAAAGCCATATTTTCCCTTCTCTCTATTCTGCTTTCTAAAATGTCAACTTTTATCCCAAGTCTGATTCCCCCTGGTAGTTGAAAAGTGACTTCCAATAACTCACAGCACAGGGTGCAGTTGTTTACGTTTAGTGGGAGAAAAAAAACATGTCTCAATCAATATTCTAATTTTCATGTTTACTGGATTTTTTTTTGGCTAAATGATGTGGCATGTGGAACTTCTACACAGGAACCTGTGTACAATCTGTGCCCCCTGCAGTGGAAGAGCAGAGTCTTAACCATTGGGCCACTAGGGAAGTCCCTGTTTACTGGATCTTGTTAAAGCCAATGGCCACCCCTGAACAGTGTTATAGCCAGGGAGAGTTGAATCATTGTAGGATGAGATAACAGGCTTCCCTGGTGGCTCAGCAGTAAATCTGAGCCAATGCAGGAGACTCGGATTCAATCCCTAGCTGAGGAAGGTCCCCTGGAGAAAGAAATGACAACCCACTCCAGTATCCTTGCCTGGGAAATCCCATGGACAGAGGAGCCTGGTGGGCTACAGTCCAGGGGGTTGCAAAAAAGTTCAACATGACTTACAGACGGAACTTAACATTTTCCTATATAATAGTCCCCTCTTATCTGTGTTTTCACTTTCTGTGATTTCAGTTACCCCAAGTCAACCAACGTGTGTTAAATGTACTAAGTGGAAAATTCCAGGAATAGACAATTCGTAAGTTAGAAATTTATCACCCTCCTGAGCAGCGTGATGAAATCTTGCCTCCTCTGCAAGGTCCCCACCACTCGGATCCTCAGCCAATGCTGCCCTCCTGGAGTGATGACTCAGGACCATGCCAAGCAGATGGTCCTTCTTCTGATGTATCATCCCAAGGTCAACAGCAGTGAAACTGTGGGTTAAATCCATCAAGGTCATTTCAAGACTCATGTGTCTTGCATGCGGCAGGTAGCCTAAACAGTAAAATGTTTGCCTGAGTTTTTTCCCCCCCAGGAACCTGGAGTTTAAGCTGAGAGGAGAGTCAGCAGTCAGGAGCTGAGCTAGTTAAGACTCACAGGGGAATCATGGACCCTTCAACTGGGAACATACAGAGTGTCCCCTTGGCGCTCTTTTGACATCAGAGGTCCTAAAGCTCTGCCCTCTGAACGTGCACGTGCAGAAAGTCTGCGCAGAACTGCCAATTCTTGTACCTTTTTCTGATCCCTCTTCCCCACGCTCCTGCTCATCTGCTGCTTTATTCTTTATCCCATAAATTCCCCAAACCCTTTGCTTGTGGGGAGGTGGGCTTGAGATGTGTTCTTCCCTCCCTCGCTGGTCTTGCACATAAACCATCTCTTTGCGGCATATCTCTGCATCCACATTTAACTTGCTGAGTGGCTGAGCGAAAGGAAATAACAGCAACCTCCCACTAGATCACAACGCCTACGTCATCCACCTCACATCATCTCATCATGCAGGTGTCAAATCATCTCACGTCATCACATAAATGGTGAGTACAAGACAAGATCCGAGAAAGATCGAGAGAGACCACAGTCATACAACTTTTATTACAATGTAGTGTTATAATTATTGTATTTTATTATTACACTTGTATTTATCTGTTGTTCGTCTCTTAGTGTGCCTAATTTGTAAGTTAAACTTTATCATAGGTATGTATGTATAGTAAAAAACATCGTACATGTAGGGTTTGGTACCATCTGTGGTTTCAGGCATCCACTGGGGGTCTTGGAGCATATTCCCCACAGGTGAGGTGGGATTCCTGTATTTCTAAGGATTTTGACATGTCATCACTTCAGTTATATTTGGTTGAACCACTTATTGGCATTTATGTACTTTTTATGATTTTCATCTAGCTTAAATTTAAACTTTTAAGGAGATTTATGTGCTTTGTTGTCATTTAGTTGCTCAGTCCTTTGCAACCCCTTGGACTGTAGCCTGCCAGGGTCCTCTGTCCATGGGATTCTCCAGGCAAGAATACTGGAGTGTGTTGCCATTCCCTTCTCTAGGGTATCTTCCTTCCTGACCCAGGGATTACAGTCACATCTCCTGCGTTAGTGACGCTTAACCACTGAGACCCCAGGGAAGCCCCTTATATGCTACCTGCCCATTTGAATGGTTCCCCCCCAAAGAGTTTAGAGATACCAAAATATTACTGAAATAATTTCATTTCCCATTAATTAGTAACGTGTAGATGCTGCCCGCAGAATATTCCAGGAGCTTTCTCGTTAGAGGCTGAAATGCCGTTGGTCACTGGAAGCAAAGAAATAGTGGGTAGAGTGGAGGGGCTTGAAGTTGTTGGCAAGCCACAGAGAAAGCCTGACAGTGGATCCATTCTTGTCTAAATAAAGGATTGGAAGTTTTTCAAACTAATACAAATAACAGTATCCTCAAAACATCTCGTTAATTGTAATAGCAGACTATAACTTTTAATAAGCAGGAGAAACAGTACATAATGTGTTTTGCATAAGCTAGTTCCCAAAATGGCCATATTATGCCTTTTTAAATCCAGAAATAGAAGAAGAGATCCATTCCTGCTCTCAGGATTCTCATAACTTGGAAACTCAAATACTCTCCTGGCCTAGAGCGTATATCTTAATAAAAAGAAGTCAGTATCTGAAATAGAGCTGACGCAATGTATGTGTAAGGACCTTTCATGACAGCAGGCTTCTCTTGTTCTTCTGATGAGGGTGCATTCTGAAGCCTTTAAACTATTCGGTGACACCTGACAATAAGCAGGACCTTTCATTTCTCTAAAACGTATTTATCAATTCAAACGTTAAAAAAATGTCAAACTAGTCTCACTTGCTCCTTACAAAGCTGTAGTAATCAGGGAATTTTCTCCCCAATTACCCACAGTTTGGTGTGGCTCTGGTTTCCCTGTAAATGACATCATCTCCTTCCTTCCTCTTTTGTGGCTCTGCTGTCCCCATCATGCTGTATCTTTCAGTGCAGCTTGGTGGCTTCTGAAGACAAAGAATGGCCTAGTGGGGCCGTGGCTTTACCCCTAGGATTGACAGAACCGCAATGTCAAGGGTATGTGTTCTTGTGGGAAGATGATTTCTCAGCATCTTGCCTTCAATTGCTAGGACTTCCTCTTCCATACTTCTTGGAGGTCTTATAAAAGGCTCTACCTCATGTGTTTCTTCCAGTGGGATATTTTATCTGGGTTATTATCACAACTATTTTGCTACGTGCGGTGAAATTAGCGGTGATTCCATTTGTTGAAATCATATGTAGACGGCAGTGCTCTCTGCCTTATTACCGAATGAGTACAGCGTGCCCTTCAATAATTCTTTAAACTCTCAAATGCCTTGGAAATAATATGCTGGAATATTACTGAGCTGTGACTGAAGCACCATTTGTGCTAAATATGACAGCACACAAATGATATTCCTCTATAAAAGTTCAAACTACATTAATCTTTTAGGGAGGTTCATTGACTAAGAAGATGACTTAGATATAAAATAAAGACACTGAGGGCTCACTGAGGAGAGCTTTCCTGGTCAGGATTTCTAGGAACAAATGCAAGGTAAGGTCCACCATTAACCCCTTATGATTAAGGATGTGAGCAACAGTGCAATTCCAAACGGGAAAGATCAGAATGATAAAGCAGTTATTTCAATATGAGGGCAGTGTGTGAGAAATAGAAATTAAAGGACAGGTCTTAAATAGTTGAGACAAGCAGTATGATTGTTGAAGGGAATCTGGACAAAAATGTGGAGAATTCCCAAGTTCCAGAGGTCAAACCCATGCCCCTTACAGTGGAAGCTGAGTCCTAACCACTGGACAGCCAGGGAATTCCTTCCGCGTTGATGTTTCCAGTCCTCCTTATCTGTCTAAGGATACATTTGGAGGCATGGCAGCATCTTGCTATGAAGTCTCTTCAATGCCGTTTTGTAAATCTTCTCGTGTGTGTGTGTGTGTGTGTGTGTGTGTGTTAGTTGTTCCGTGTGTCTGACTCTTTGTGATCCCATGGACATAGAAGTTCATGGAATTCTTCAGGCAAGAATACTGGAGTCTGGGGTGCCATTCCCTTCTTCAAAATCTTCTTAGAGATGTACAGAAGAAATGATTGCATAACTGTCTTATCCTGGGTTTCTCAATGTGACTAATTAGTCAGTAGGGGACTAGTACATATCAAGAGGTGAGAATGGGCAAGACAGTTAGCATTAGCAAAGGCAGTTTCAATGTAAATATGCCTTTGTATTAAGGTTTTAGTACTAGCTTTTATAAAATGTATGGAGTATATGAAAAATATTGCAATTTAAAAAAACTATAAAAGCAATATATATGCAATATACTTGTTTTATAGATTGCTTTTCACTCAACAATGTAATGGAGAAGACGATGGCACCCCACTCCAGTACTCTTGCCTGGAAAATCCCATGGACAGAGGAGCCTGGTAGGCTGCAGTCCATGGGGTCGCGAAGAGTTGGACATGACTGAGCGACTTCCCTTTCACTTTTCACTTTCATGCATTGGAGAAGGAAATGGCGACCCACTCCAGTGTTCTTGCCTGGAGAATCCCAGGGATGGGGGAGGCTGGTGGGCTGCTGTCTATGGGGTCACACAGAGTCGGACACGACTGAAGTGACTTAGCAGCAGCAGCAACAATGTAATGCATTTCTCCATGTCAATAAATAAGTAGGGGGACTTCCCTGGTGGTCCAGTGGCAAGGACTCCATGCTTCCACTGCAAGGGGCATGGGTTCAATCCCTGATCAGGGAACTACGATCCTGCATGCTATGTGGTGTGGCAAAAAAAAGAAAAACCAAACAAAAACAACAAAATGGAAAAAAGTAAGTAGGGTGAGGCTTTGTCCCTCAAATGAAAGCACTTACTGTTAGTTTATTATAAAAATAATTACAGCTAACCCTTGAATAAAAAGATTATATCCATTTGAATGCAGAGTTCCAAAGAGTAGAAGGAGAGATAAGAAAGCCTTCCTTAGTGATTGGTACAAAGAAATAGAGGAAAGCAATAGAATGGGAAAAACTAGAGATCTCTTCAAGAAAATTAGAGATACCAAGGAAACTCATGCAAAGATGGGCACATGTTTATTGTCCTTTATTGGACAGAAATTGTATGGACCTAACAGAAGATATTAAGAAGAGGTGGCAAGAATACACAGAAGAACTATACAAAAAAGACCTTCATGACTCAGATAATCATGATGGTATGATCACTCACCTAGAACCACATATCCTGGAATGTGAAGTCAAGTGGGCCTCAGGAAGCATCACTACGAAGAAAACTTGTGGAGGTGGTGGAATTCCAGTTGAGCTACTTCAGTTCCTAAAAGACGATGCGGTGAAAATGCTGCACTCAATATGCTGGGAAATTTGTAAAACTCAACAGTGGCCACAGGACTGGAAAGGGTCAGTTTTCATTCCAATCCCAAAGAAAGGCAGTGCCAAAAAATGCCCAAACTACTGCACGATTGCACTCATCTCATGCGCTAGTAAGTTCAGTTCAGTTCAGTCACTCAGTCGTGTCTGACTCTTTGTGACCCCATGAATTGCAGCATGCCAGGCCTCCCTGTCCAACACCAACTCCCGGAGCCCACCCAAACTCATGTCCATTGAGTCGGTGATGCCATCCAACCATCTCATCCTCTGTCGTCCCCTTCTCCTCCTGCCCTCAATCTTGCCCAGCATCAGGATCTTTTCAAATGAGTCAGCTCTTCGCATCAGGTGGCCAAAGTATTGGAGTTTCAGCTTCAACATCAGACCCTCCAATGAACACCCAGGACTGATTTCCTTCAGAATGGACTGGTTGGATCTCCTTGCAGTCCAGGGGACTCTCAAGAGTCTTCTCCACTACCACAGGTCAAAAGCATCAATTCTTTGGCACTCTGCTTTCTTTATAGTCCAACTCTCACATCCATACATGACCACTGGAAAAACCATAGCCTTGACTAGATGGACTTTTGTCGGCAAAATAATGTCTCTGCTTTTTAATATGCTGTCTATGTTGGTCATAACTTTCCTTCCAAGGAGTAAGCATTTTTTAATTTCATGGATGCAATCACCATCTACAGTGATTTTGGAGCTCCCCAAAATAAAGTCAGTCACTCTTTCCACTGTCTCCCTGTCTATTTGTCCTGAGGTGATGGGACCAGATGCCATGATCTTAATTTGCATGCTAGTAAAGTAATGCTCAAAATTCTCCAAGCCAGGCTTCAACAGTGCATGAACCATGAACTTCCAGATGTTCAAGCTGGATTTAGAGAAGGCAGAGGAACCAGAGATCAAATTGCCAACCTCTATCAGATCATTGAAAAAACAAGAGAGTTCCAGAAAAATATCTACTTCTGCTTTATTGATTATGACAAAGCCTTTGACTGTGTGGATCACAACAAACTGTGGAAAATTCTTCAAGAGATGGGAATACCAGACCACCTGACGTGCCTCCTGATAAATCTCTATACATTTCAAGAAGCAACAGTTAGAACTGGACATGGAACAACAGACTGGTTCCAAATAGGAAAAGGAGTACATCAAGGCTGTATATTGTCACCCTGTTATTTAACTTATATTCAGAGTACATTATGAGAAATGCTGGGCTGGAAGAAGCACAAGCTGGAATCAAGATTGCAGGGAGAAATATCAATAATCTGAGATATGCAGATGACACCACCCTTATGGCAGAAAGCGAAGAGGAACTAAAAAGCCTCTTGATGAAAGTGAATGAGGAGAGTGAGAAAGTTGGCTAAAACAACATTCAGAAAACAAGGATCATGGCATCTGGTCCCATCACTTCATGGCAAATAGATGGGGAAACAGTGGAAAGAGTGACAGACTATTTTTGGGGGCTCCAAGATCACTGCAGATGGTGATTGCAGCCATGAAATTAAAAGACGCTTGCTCTTTGGAAGAAAAGCTATGACCAACCTTGACAGCATATTAAAAAGCAGAGACATTACTTTGCCGACAAAGGTCCGTCTAGTCAAGGCTATTGTTTTTCTGGTAGTCATGTGTGGATATGAGACTTGGACTATAAAGAAAGCTGAGCACTGAAGAATTGATGCTTTTGAAGTATGGTGTTGGAGAAGACTCTTGAGAGTCCCTTGGACTGCAAGGAGATCCAAACAGTCCATCCTAAAGGAAATCAGTCCTGAATATTCATTGGAAGGGCTGATGTTGAAGCTGAAACTCCTACACTTTGGCCATCTGATGTGAAGAACTGACTCATTTGAAAAGACCCTGATGTTGTGAAAGATTGAAGGCTGGAGGAGAAGGGGATGACAGAGGATAAGATGGTGGGATGGCATCACCGACTCAATGGACATGAGTTTGGGTGGGCTCCGGGAGTTGGTGTTGGACAGGGAGGCCTGGCATGGTGCAGTTCATGGGTTTGCAAAGAGTCGGACACGACTGAGCAACTGAACTGTACTGAACTATGTAGGTCCACTTACATGTAGGTTTTTTTCAGTAGTAAATACTACAATACCATGTGACTGAGGTTGATTGAATCTATTGATACAGAGGAACCACATACACAGGCTGTAAGTTATACATGGTGGGAGCCCTTGACCTTTATTGTTCAAGGGTCAACTGTACAATGTTTTCATAAAAACCCATTTTTCAAAAAAAAGGCAATATAGGAGATCTCTGAAATCCTATCAGCTAGAGACAACCTCAGTGGCCATGCTGAAAACCATTCTTTGAGATAGCCTTACTCTTGCCTAGAAAATCCCATGGACGGAGGAGCCTGGTGTCCATGGGATCCAAAAGAGTTAGACACGACTGCGCGACTTCACTTTCACTTTATCAGAATGGTAAGTGGGTCCCCCCTCAAGCCCTTAGGAATTCCTGAAATTGACAGGAACGCAGTAGGAAAACCAGTGGATTGGAAATAAGACCTTCTTCCACAATCCCTGTGGGGAATGAGGAGAGTGTAAAATAAGACATCAGATGAGGTAAAACCCTGTTCCTGAGGTGAAATCAACATAACATATTGATAGAATGGGAGGAGATGGAGAAGGGACGGTTCTGGTGACTCCTCCATTGCCCACTGGAGTGTGGTCTTGGGAAGAGTCCAACCTCACTTCTACTTCTCTACCCTTCATCCACTCAGGTGAACCAACCAGGGCCTCCTTACCGGCTGGCTTGGGTCTTGTGTGCTGGCCACTGCCTCTGCCTGGCCTGCTTTCCCCACCCCCACAGGTATCTGCTTCACCAACTCCTCCCTTCCGCCAAGTCTCTGCTCCAGTTTTACCCTCTCTTCTCCACAGGACTCCCTGCCACATTGTCTAACAATGTCACATACCTTCCCACGTTATTGTATCCATCCCCCTCACCTCACTCTTCCTTCTTTTTTTTTTTTTTTTTTTGTAGCACTTGTTACCTGGTGCCTGTATGTGCGCTCAATTGCTTGGTTGTGTCTTACTCTCGTGACCCCATGGACTGTAGCCCGCCAGGCTCCTCTGTCCATGAAATTCTCCAGGCAAGAATACTGGAGTGGGTTGCCATTTCCTCCTCCAGGGGATCTTCCCAACCCAGAGACTGAACTTGTGTCTCCTGCCTTGGCAGGCAGATTTTTTACTGATGAGCCATTGGAGAAGCCCCTTATCACCTTTTAGCATGTATAATTTACATCGTGTGCTTCTTATTTGTATATTTTCCCCAGTAGAATGTAAACTCCTTAAGCACGGGGAGTTTTGTATGTTTTGTTCACAAGTACCTAAAATAGTGGGCTTCTCTGGCTTCTCAGTGGTAAAGAATCTGCCTTCCAATGCAGGAAATGTGGGTTTGATCCCTGGGTCAGGAAGATCCCCTGGAGAAGGGAGTGGCAACCCACTCCAGTATTCTTGCCTGGGAAATCCCATGGGCAGAGGAGCCTGGCCGGCAACAGTTCATGGGGAAACAGTTGGACACGACTGAGCAACTGAGCACACACACGCACACCTAGAATAGTGCCTGCTGCATATATAGCTGCTCGGTTAATACATGTTAAGTGAATGAATTAAAGAGCCTTGGAGGGTTTGGAGACTTTGCACTGAAGGGTGAGATAATGAGAGTAGGTATAGGTCAGAAGAGAGGAGGGGAAAGATCTGAGAGCTCTAACAGGGGTAGGCTCTGTAAGACCTAGAGGAGAAAATGAACCAGAGATGTCTCTATGATGTATGAAAGTGATTCTCTGACTTTTCACTGCTGAGTTATCCTGTTAATTTTTTTTAGTCTTTTCCTGATAACGTATAATCATAGCTTACTAATAAAGAGAAGTTCATAGGACTGCGTCCAAAGAGTCTATCATTTTTAGGTTAAATATATATTGAATACTTGGAGCCAGAACCAATTGACCTATTGATTTGAGAACTAAGACAGAAAGTCCATTTGTCTGCCAAGTTCTGATTTTCCAAGTCAGAAAGAATCCCTGCGCTATTGATTAGCTGCTTCTGGGGACCATCAATATATTTCACCACTGGATGTTTCTAAATAAGGATTAAAGTGGAGACAGTGACTTTTAGGTACCAATTAATGCAATGATAACAGAGATCAATATTGTCAATGAAGATCTTCTATTACATGAGCTTATGGGACAGGATGTTGCCTTTGCTGTTCAGCGTCACACGTTAAGGGAAGTCATTGAATTTCCCCCCAAAGCATTTCTGTTTGCCTTTGAGTATTGCCTGTGGCACTAACATGGTAAAGAACATCTCTGCCTAAACTCTTCACTGTCAACGATATGTAATGTGACAGTGCTAATAAGCTACTTGATGATGGGTAAATATTTTGTAATTTTTTTCTGACTTGCATATCAAAGAATCTACTCAGCTTCAATCTGCAAGCTTCATTTTCTCTGCACCCACTGACACCATTCATACTTGCACTTGGATGTTCAAAAAGCCAATAAATCAAGCCTAAAATGTTCATATCTATCGTAGTGATGAGTCCCATACATCCGATACTGTGGTGTAGCTCTGACACTTGTCACACCTTTTTAGTTTTTCAGTCAATAATATCTTAAGACTTTCCTTAAGAGCCTTGTTTTCTCTTTAAGCTTTCTGTTCACTGTGCGCCCCCTCTACATTTTCCATGTCACACTAAAGGCATCATATACCTCTGATTACTTACTTAAACTAGAAACATAACATTTACCTTCACCTTCCATATCCTGTCCAACCAGGAACCATATTTCCCTGGTGGCTCAGTTGGTAAAGTGTCTGCCTACAATGTGGGAGACCCGGGTTCGATCCCTGGGTTGGGAAGATCCTCTGGAGAAGGAAATGGCAACCCACTCCAGTACTCTTGCCTGGAAAATCCCATGGACGGAGGAGCCTGGTAGGCTACAATCCATGGGGTTGCAAAGAGTCGGACATGACTTAGCAACTAGACTTTTCCATATCCTGTCCAACCAGGAACCATATTTCCAGATACCTTAACCCTTAACTTCTTCACATCTCCAGTGTGATCACTTTCATCTTCTAACTGCCTTTATAGCTACGAAACAGAACTCAATAGATACTTGCTATGTCAAAGAATTGGCCTCATTTCCCAAGGAGCAGATCTCTTGAAGTGATAAAAATGTTGTTTCTTTGGAAAGTATCCTTCAAAACACAGCCCACTGCCAGTTCTGTTATTATTCAAATCTTTATAAGATCCGGAACGTCATAGGACACATCCTTTAGTGATGTCAAGGCTCTACATGATGGGATTGGTCACTAGCGCTCACCATGCAGATTTGCTAGTAGAGACATTTTGGCTTGAAGAGAAATTGATATTTGGACCTCAGACATATTTTGCATTCATAGTTTTTGAACTTCCTGATCATGCAGACATTTTGAGGAACTTTCCCGTTAATACTGGTGGTGGCTGTTCAGTTGCTAAGTTGTGTCCAGCAACTTGCGACCCCATGAACTGCAGCATGCCAGGCTTTTCCTACTCCACTGTCTCCCGGAGTTTGCTTGGTTTCATGTCCATCGAGTGGGTGATGCCATCTAACCTGGTAGTAGCTCTCCAGTTACATGGAAATATGTGTACCCCTCCACAATATCGTTCAGTCTCAATCTCTCTCTCCTTTAAAGACTACTATTATGGGGTTAAAAGAAGCAGCATATACATGAAGATTCTGAATCATTTTTTGTAATCAAATGATTTCCTGCTTTGATAAGTTTGTGTTTGGCTCTGACCATATAAACAGCAATATACAATTCCTGGTTTGCATATTGTAATTCTGGGTTACCTCTGGCCATGCTTCAAACTGATCTCTTCCTGTTGTAAGACTGGGTTAAATTTTTCTAAATAGCATTCTCTCATCCATGGTGTTTCACAGAAATGTATCTTAAAATGCCAGCATCTCAGCACATTTAGGTGAATTTGTCCATTGGCAGGGCAAAATAATCACTTTCTTTAATCTTTAAAACCAGCTGTTCACAGACATTAATTGCCATGTCACTTACAGTCCTCGAAACAGTATCATTCAACAAAGACACACATTTTAATTTGTCTGCTGCGTCTGGTTCTATTACCTTTGATATCGGGCCATTGTATGTGGGGGGAGAGTGTCTCAGCAACTGTGGGTGGCTGCCATTGTTGTGTAAAATGCAATGATTCCAAACAGGACATTTTGAGAATAATTACATTCATATGATATTAGTTTGGAATATAAGTCTCTTTTAGTTGAAACTATCACATTTTCAGTGAGGGCACAAACTAACTCAGTGTTGACTTGATTGTTTTAAGCATGGATGCATTTATTTTGAAGTCAGGTGGTATGTGGAGGGTTTTGTACCTTCACTGACCATAATGCACTGACATTTATATAAGAAAATAACTACTTGCATACTTAATACCTAGGTCATATTTTTTCAATTTATTTAAACATTTTTCAGTTTTTTTCACTTCATTAAGATTTTAAGAATCATCCAATAAAGCAAAGAGATGATTTATCATCAGTTATGTTTAGACACTTTCACATAAAAATACGTAATGTATGTAAACCTGTATCTCCTTGAAATACATGAGAATTCTGCAGAATGTTATGACTAATTAACTTATTTTTTTCATTTATTTATTTATTACACATTGATAAAGTAGCTACTCTTTTCCAGGCACTATTCTAGGCTTCAGGGATATAAATAAAAACATCACATTTCTATATATTATAACTTCAGAAACTAGATGTTAAATTTTGTAAAGATGTAACAAAACATTTGTAAAGATGTAATTATAATATAGCATTATTATTATATGAGGGACTCCTCTGGTGGTTCCATGGTTAAGATTTCACCTTCCAATGTGGGGAGTGTGGGTTGATCAATCACTGGTCAAGGAACTAAGATCCCATATGCCTCGTGGCCAAAAAATCAAAAACATAAACCAAAAGCAATATTATAACAAATTTAACAAAAACTTTACAAATGGCCCACATTAAAATAAAAAAGTATTATGTGAATCTAGAATGACTAATGATTCATTCTACCCGATGAGTTTAAGGATTGACATAATGACAGCCTCAGCAGTCAGAATCTGCTCTTTACTCAGCAGGTAAAGAATCTGTCTGCAATGCAGGAGACCTGGGTCCTGGGTTGGTAAGATCCCTTGGAGAAGGAAATGACAACCCACTCCAGTATTCTTGCCTGGAGAATCCCATGGACAGAGGAGCCTGGTGGGCTACAGTCCATGGGGTCGCAAGAGTCGGACACGACTTAGTGACTGAAGCATCACCAGAGCAGTCAGAATGCAAAGTGTTGGTAACCTCTTCCTTCCTGCCTGGCTCTGAAGACAAAAAATTTAACACTGAAAGTTGGTGACCTATATTGAGATGTAGAGATTTAATGACCCTCTCGGCTTACCATAGCCAGAGACCTGGGTAGGACACAGGTAACTTCAATGTCTCACTTACAATGGAGCCTCAATTCCCATTTCCAGAGTCTTGGTTGTCAAATCCCATCCTCTTCATTCAAAGCTCATCACCATTTTCATCTCCTGTCACTTTCCTGGCCTATTCTTATTCATTTTGGACTTGAATAGCTTCTCTTTTTCTTTAAAATTTTTACTGGTGTATAATGGCTTTACAGTGTTCTGGTAGTTTCTGCTGTATAGCAAAGTGAATCAGCTATACGTATACAGATATCCCCTCTGTTTTTAGATTTCCTTCCCATTTAGGTCACCACAGACCACTGAGTAGAACTCTCTGTACTAACAGTAGTAGGTAAATTATCTATTTTATACATTGTATCAGTGGCGTATATGTGTCAGCCCCAATCTCCCAATTCATCCCACTCCCCTTTTTCCCTTTGGTATCCGTACATTTGTTCTCTACATCTGTGTCTCTGTTTCTGCTTTGCTTATGAGTTCATCTGTTCCATTTTCTAGATTCTACATATAAGCGATATTATGTTACCTTTTGGGCTTAGATAGCTTCTTCAGTGATACTTTCCCTGGCCCCCTAATCAAAGTGTCCTCCTCTCAAAATGTTCATCAAACTCTTTAATTTTCCTCCATAGCCTTTATCACAGCTTAGAATCATAAATTTATTTGTGAGTCCTGTGGTCATGTATGGATGTGAGAGTTGGACTGTGAAGAAGGCTGAGCACCGAAGAATTGATACTTTTGAACTGTAGTGTTGTTGAAGAGTCTTGAGTGTCCCTTGGACTGCAAGGAGATCCAACCAGTCCATTCTGAAGGAGATCAGCCCTGGGATTTCTTTGGAAGGAATGATGCTAAAGCTGAAGCTCCAGTACTTTGGCCACCTCATGCGAAGAGCTGACTCATTGGAAAAGACTTTGATGCTGGGAGGGATTAGGGGCAGGAGGAGAAGGGGATGACAGAGGATGAGATGGCTGGATGGCATCACTGACTCGATGGACATGAGTCTGAGTGAACTCCAGGAGTTGGTAATGGACAGGGAGGCCTGGCGTGCTGCAATTCATGGGGTCGCAAAGAGTTGGACACGACTGAGTGACTGAACTGAACTGAAATTGGCCTACATGACATGGATTGTATCTGTTACTGTGTCCTGGGACTCTAGGAGAAGATCGAGGAAGCAGTGGGGCAGAGCACAGAAGAGCAGTTGATATAATAGACACCTGCATTTTATTCACCTTTGTTCTCTTATACTCATGTTAACAAAAGCAGGCAGATACATGGAATAGCACTTTTCAGTGAGACTCTGCCAGATGGATGTAGGGCTTGGTAAAGAGACCTTAGTAGGAGATACTTGAATGTCCAGAGAGATGGAGCAGAAACTAAATGAATTATCTGTGGTTTTCACTGTGCAGTACAAGTACAGATTTTCAGATATAGTCTAAGGTTAGAGACTAATATATTCTAAAAATCTGCAGAATAGTTGGTCAGTAACAGATAGAAATCAAGTTCCATGAGGCTAGTATTGAGTAGAATTGAGTAACTTTAAAGTGAGAGTTAAAATTTGCAATCTAAATTTTGTTATCATGGGAAATATAATGATTATGATTGAACATATCAGTACTGATGTGCAAAATCCTGTGTGAGCTTTTCTAAGCTTTTACATGAAAAGTATATAAATTGGATTTTTATTATTTAGCCATGGATAAACCAAAAGCTAAACAGAGATTAGGTTTCATTCTCTAGATTTGGCTAGTAGATTACTGGACTTTGTTGTTCAATGTGGATAAAATAAGTTGATGGGGGCATTGGTGATACAGATAATTTTAGTGGGAGCTAAAGAACCTGAGAAGATGATTTCCTTGCCTGAAGTGTTTGCCCTTCAGTCTCCTCTATGTCTCTCATTTATTCTACGCTCCAGTCACAACAATTACTCACCCTTCTATAAACAGACTTGTGCTCTGAAAGGGACAAAAGAAGCACGAGAATATGTTTGACTGATTAGCTCTCTCTTTCCTTTGTTTCTGTTTTCTATGAATCTCAACCACTCCAGTCTCTGATGATCATTCTTGAATCTGTTTCCTCACCTATCCCTCTCTTTCATGTTTCAGTTCCCAATTCTCTCTTCCAGTTCCGTCACACACCTCAAACACAACATATTTAACATCAGTTTAGTTTTTTTTCTCTGATTCATCACCTTCCAAGTTCCTCCCATCTTAACATGTTAACATGAAATTCCTTTAGCAAATTAAGGCTTTACCATCCAGTAACTGGCTTCCCAGGTGGCTCAGTGGTAAAGAATCTGCCTGCCAATATAGGACATACAGGAGATGTGGGTTCGATCCCTGGGTCAGGAAATTTCCTTGGAGAATGGCAATCCACTCCAGTATTCTTGCCTGGAAAATCCCATGGACAGAAGAGTCTGGTGGGCTGCAGTCCATGGGGTCGCATAGAGTCAGACATGACTGAGCGTGCACCCACCAACTCACTCTACATACCCATCTGGAAAACTTTCTCCTATTTCCCATTTTGAATGGGTCTCAAGTCCAGTCAGTTTTTACATGGTCTACCCAGGTTGGCTAACTGAGTTTGAATATCACCAGCAAACACTTAACAGAGATCATGTCATTTCTACAAAAATCAATGAAAATTCCTGTGGTAGCCAACGTGTGGGAAATAACCATGATCCGCCATCAGTATCGTATGAGTTTTAAAGTGTGTGTGGTTCTCTGAGGAGGCAGGCGGAATGCTCCCACACCTGGGCCACCCAGGCCGTCACCTGGCTGAGGTATATTCTCTGGGAAGTGAATGTCCTGAGAGAGAGGTGGTAGACCTTACTGCCCAAGAGAGAAATATGTCAGGTTAGACAGAAGGGATAATCGACCTGAATGTGCCAGTTATAATTTAGCAGAAGCACACCTCCAAAGTAATTTACCTCCAAAATCAATGGAATGTCAACTGGGGCAAACATTTTTGTGTTCCTGAGCATGACCCGGCGAATAGAGTTACTGATGAGAGGGAGCAGAAGGGAGAGTCCTGGGTACAGGCCCTGCAGAAAAACTGCTGGGTGAGGACAGGTCTGGCCTCCAGGTTGATCTTAACAGAAAAAGAAGGTCTCTGGCCTGGTTAAATTAATATAATCTTATGTAGGTTGAAAAGAAATAAGTGTTAGTGACAGAACTGATGCTCTGGATGCTGTCAGAATCCTGTCCAGAGATGACAGGGAGGTCTTGTGACTGAGCCAGCAAGTGACTGTAACTGACGGGTGGGACAGTGTTTGGATACGAAAGACAGCTTTAAAGAAGCCGGTTAACCAGAGTCCACGAGAACAGACTTAGCATAAAGGGCTTGCAGTCTCCCTCTGTGATGACATTAATACTAAATGTCTTGTCAGTTTCCAAATAGTGGTTTAACCCTTAATGATGGGCAGAATTCTGTTTCTCAATTCCAAGCTCTCAGTGCATCAACTTTACACAAATCCCAATTGTTCAGGAATAGCTACAAAATTCGTTGGCACTAGGAACCATCCCACAGAACCTATATCCTGGGCTAAGGTGCTAATGGCTTAGTTAAGGTCTCTGTTGAGAATGTGTGTGCGTGCTTAATCATGTCTGACTCCTGTGACCCCATGATCTGGGGTCCCTGGTGGAGGACCCACCAGGCTCCTCCATCCGTGGGATTTCCCAGGCAAGAATACTGGAGTGGGTTGCCATGCCCTCCTCCAGGGGATCTTCCCAACCCAGGGATCGAACCTGCGTCTCCTGCACTGGCAGGCAGATTCTTTACCACTAAGCAACCTGGGAAGGCCAGTAGTGTTTCTGCTGGTATTTAAAGTCTTTAAGAACATGGTGGTCTTCTGTGTATATGATGGGGATTCAGTCCATTATCCAAGAGGCCCTTGTAAGATATTTCTTAGGTGATACTCTCTTTATTCTTGGCCTCTGTGGAGATGGCTGAGGGATTTATGAGGTACCCACTTACTCTTTTCAAGAACCTTTTCTGTGATATGTGACTAAATATTCTGACCTTATGATTGATCTGAGGTATTAGCAAAAGTTTATATAGCCACACACTCAGTTTTTTCTCTCTTGACAGTGAATACTTTAAATTTCAGTGTCTTTGGCAATTGGAAAGACTGAGGATTTCTCAAACCATCAAGCCCTGTTTTTTTTTTTTTCCTTTTCTTTTTCATTTGACAGTTTCCCCCTCATTCTAGAGGTCTGTTAACAATCATTTAGAAATTTTCTAAGGCAACGTATGTTTTATCTGCCATGTTTCCTTACTCTTTCTGAGTCATCACTGGCAGAGTTGTTAATATCCTTATTTCTGCTAACAGTCTGTTCAAGGCGATCTAGGCTTTTCCAATCATGCTTCTTAAAAGTTTTCCAGTCTCTGCCTCTACTGCTCAATTCAAAAGTTACTTCTAGGGGACTTACTTGGTGATCCAGCAGTTAAGACATTGTGTTCCTAATACAGGGCGTCCAGGTTCAATCCCTGGACAGGGAGCTAGATCCCACATGCCACACTGAAGACCCAGTGCAGCCAAATAAATAAATAAGTAAAAGTAAATATTAGAAAGGTTACTTCCACATTTTTAGGTATTTGTTATATCAGCATCCCACTCTCATCATCATAGTCTCTGTTAGTTTTCTGTTGCTGTCATAACAAAATGGGCACAATAAAGGACAGAAATTGTATGGACCTTACAAAAGCAGAAGATATTAAGAAGAGGTGGCAAGAATACACAGAAGAACTATACAAAAAAGATCTTCATGACCCCGATAATCACAATAGTGTAATTACTCACCTAGAGCCAGACATCCTGGAATGTGAAGTCAAGTGGGCCTTAGGAAGCATCACTATGAACAAAACTTGTGGAGGTGGTGGAATTCCAGTTGAGCTATTTCAAATCCTAAAAGATGATGCTGTGAAAGTGCTGTACTCAGTATGCCAACGAAATTGGAAAACTCAACAGTGGCCATAGGACTGGAAAGGGTCAGTTTTCATTCCAATCCCAAAGAAAGGCAATGCCAAAGAATGCTCAAACTACCACACAATTGCACTCATCTCACAGGCTAGCAAAGTAATGCTCAAAATTCTCCAAGCCAGGCTTCAACAGTACGTGAACCGTGAACTTCCTGATGTTCAAGCTGGATTTAGAGAAGGCAAGAGGAACCAGAGATCAAATTGCCAATATCCATTGGCTCATTGAAAAGCAAGAGAGTTCCAGAAAAATATCTATTTCTGCTTTATTGACTATGCCAAAGCCCTTGACTGTGTGGATCACAACAAACTGGAAAATTCTTCAAGAGATGGGAATACCAGACCACCTGATCTACCTTCTGAGAAATCTGTATGCAGATCAAGAAGCAACAGTTAGAACTGGACATGGAACAACATACGGGTTCCAAATAGGAGAAGAAGTACGTCAAGGTGCTGGACTGGATGAAGCACAAGCTGGAATCAAGATTGCTGGGAGAATATGCAGATGACACAACCCTTATGGCAGAAAGTGAAGAAGAACTGAAGAGCCTCTTGATGAAAGTGAAAGAGGAGAGTTAAAAAGCTGGAGAGTTAAAATTCAACATTCAAAATACGAAGATCATGGCATCTGGTCCCATTACTTCATGGCACATAGATGGGGAAACAGTGGAAATAGTGACAGACTTTAGTTTTGGGGGCTCCAAAATCACTGTAGATGGTGACTGCAGCCATGAAATTTAAAGACGCTTGCTCTTTGGAAGAAAAGTTCTGACCAACCTAGACAGCATATTAAAAAGCAGAGACATTACTTTGCCAACAAAGGTCCATCTAGTCAAAGCTTTGTTTTTTCCATTAGTCATGTATGGATGTGAGAGTTGGACTGTGAAGAAAGCTGAGTGCCAAAGAATTGATGCTTTTGAACTGTGGTGTTGGAGAAGACTCTTGAGAGTCCCTTGGACTACAAGGAGATCCAAACAGTCCATCCTAATGGAAATCAGTCCTGAATATTCATTGGAAGGACTGATGCTGAAGCTGAAACTCCAATACTTTGGCCACCTGATGTGAAGAGCTGACTCATTCGAAAAGACCCTGATGCTCGGAAAGATTGAAGGCAGGAGGAGAAGGGGATGAGAGAGGATGATATGGTTGGATAGCATCACTGACTCAGTGGACGTGAGTTTGAGTAAGGTCTGGGAGTTGGTGATGGACAGGGAAGCCTGGTGTGCTGCAGTCCATGGGGTCGCAGAGTCAGACATGACTGAGCGACCGAACTGAACTGAACTGAATTTGTCACGTAAAGCAATACAAATTTATTATCAAGCAAATACAGGTCTCAGGAGGCTAAATCAAAGTGTCATCAGGATTGACACTATTTATGGAAAAATATGTTTCCTTGCCTTTTCCAGTTTCTAGGGGCTGCCTGTACTTGGCTTTTGACCTCTTTCCTCCATTTTTAAGCGATAGGGGGTTCTTCTCATATTGCATCACTCTGTCTTCCTCTCATATATATTGAGGACTCTTGTAATTAACAGGGTCTACCAGAATAATCCAGGATAATCTCCCTGTTTTGAGGTTAGTTTATTAAAACCTTAATTCTGTGTGCAACCTTAGTTCTCCTTTGCCATGTGTCTTAACATAATCATAGGTTCTGGAGGTTAGGAGATGGGCATTTTTGGGGTGCCACAATTTTGACTCCCACATGAACATAATTTGTTGTAGATCTACTCAGATTTTCAATTTCTTTCTGAATCACTTTTGGTAGTTTGTGTCTTTCTAAGAATTTGTCCATTTTGTCTAGGTCGAGGCATATATTTGTCTAAGATATTCCCTTGAAATCATTTTTATTTTTGTAAGGTTAGTGGTGATGTTGTTTACTTTTATTCCTGCTTTTAGCAACTGGAGTCTTCTTTTATTCTTTGTTAGTTTAGTTTTGTCAATTATTAAAATCTTTTCAAAGAGCTATCTTTTAGTCTTGTTGATTTTTCTCTGTTGTCTTTCTATTTTGTATTCCTAAAACTAGGAAAGAATAGTTTCTTGATTAGATTACTAATTTGAGATCATATTAATTTTTGAATATTGATGTTTACAGCTATAAATTCTCCTCTAAGCAGTGCTTTAGCTGCATTCTTAACTTTTGGTATAGTGTGCTTTTATTTTCATTATTTAAAATATTTTCTAATTTCCTGTGTGATTTCTTCTTTGACTTATTGGATCTTTAGGAGTGTGTGATTTAATTTCTATATATTTGTGAATTTCCTTCTGTTATAGATTGCTGATTTTATTCCTTTGTGACGAGAGAACATACTTTGTACTCTCACTTTTAATCTACCTAAAAGTCTTGAGACATGTCTTATGGCCCAACACGTGGACTGTGTTTGAGAATATATCATATATGCTTGAAAAGAAGGCAGATGTCCTACAGACGTGTGTTAATTCTAATTGGTTTATAGTATTGTTCAAGTCTTATGTTTCCTTGTCGATCTTCTATTTGTTCTTCTATCTACTGTCAAAAATAGAGTATATTAGATTCTCTAACTATTGTTTAATTGTCTCTTTTTCTCTTTAGTTCCGTCAGTTTTTGCTTCGTGTATTTTGGGGCTCTCTTGTTAGGTATGTGCTGCTGGGCTAAGTTGCTTCAGTTGTATCTGACTCTTTGTGATCCTATGGACTATAGCCTGCCGGGCTCTTCTGTCCATGGGATTCTGGGGCAAGAATACTGGAGTGGGTTACCATGCTCTCCTTCAGGGAATCTTCCCGACTCAGGGATTGAACCTGCATCTCTTATGTTTCCTGCACTGGCAGGCAGAATCTTTACCACTAGTGCCTCCTGGCAAGCCCCCTTGTTACATGTGTATAATTGTTTTGTTTTCCTGATGGACTGAACTTTTTATCATTATAAAATGTTCTTCTTTCTCTCTTGAAACGCTTTTTTCTTAAAGTCTATTTCATCTGGTACTAGTCTAGTTACTCCAGCTTTCTTTAATTATTATTTTCATGGTATATCTTTTGCATCCTTTTACTTATTTGTGTCTTTAGCTTTAAGTGAGTCTCCTGTAGACAACTTATAATCGAATCATTAAAACAATCCATTCTGCCAATCTCTGCCCTGATTAGAGTCCATTTATATTTAATATAACTACTGATAAGATTGACACCTGCCATTTTCCTATTTGTTTTCTGTATATATTATTACTTCTTTGTTCCTCTATTCCTATAATACTGCTTTCTTTTATGTTAAGGAGACATTTCCTAGCATGCCATTTTAATTACATTTCTGTTTTCTCACTATGTGTTTTTGAGTTATTTTAGTAGTGGTTGTCCTGGGGATTATAATTAACATCTTAACTTAAAATAAACTAGTTATATTAATACCGATATAATTTTTATAGTTTATAACACATTTGTTCCAGTATCACTCTCTTCTCCTGTATATAGTTATTGTCATAAAAATTACATCTTTATACATTATAATTTACAACACAGTTTATAACTCTTTCTTAGTGTGTGTGTGTGTGTGTGTGTGTGTGTGGTGGGGCACACTTTCAGTGCTATGGCAGGTTATTTTTAAGTCTGCCTTAGCCTTCACTTTCTGCTTGGGCAGAGTGTCATGGTCAACCAAGGGTGCAAAATCACGCCCTTCTTAGATATTTTCTGGACATGTTCACAGCCCTCGGTACATACACACAGCCTTGTTTAGACACATGGCTTTCTTGCTTGCCAGAAATATTCAGAGTTTTCAAAGCCTGTATGGACATGTCACCCCCAAGTTTTCCTTTTAAGTTTTTTGGTCTCTCCTTGTTAGTCACAGTTGGTGATGCTGCCTCAAGCAGCGGCAATGGGAAACAGTTGCCACTGATTATTTTCACAAATATTCCATAAATAGGGTTGTTTTCACAGAGTGAGTTCTGAGTCATGTTAAAGAAAGGCAAGCCTGAGAATAAAGTTTTTCAATGAGCTTCCAGACAGATCAAATGGTGACAGTTCTCTGGGGACAGAGCTTTTGGAGCTCCAGACCCCTTCTGTTTCTGCTAGACCGTCAGTGTCTGCTAGACTGCTGTTTTTCGCTGATGATAGAGCTTTTATTCTCATGGTTTCCATCTGATAGCTTTCTTTAATGACTAGAGAAAAGATAAAGATGAAGTTGTCACTTATTGTATTAAAGAAAAAATACAAAGGAGGTATTATGTCTTTAAAAAATTATGAGTATTCTTGTTTACAAAGGATTTTATGAAAGAAAAATTAACATCATCTTTCACTTCTACCAGAGACCAATAGTGATTTCTCCACAATTCTGGGTGAATGACTGTCCATGAATTGCAGAGAATCCTTGTTCTGAAAGATCCAACCCTCTCCATATTGATTCAGGTATAGGAATAGTCTAGGTTGATATTATTTTCTGGAAGCACTTGGGTTTGCTCCATAGTACATGAGTTAAATGCTTTCACCTGAGGTGAGTTTTCTATTACTGAATTGGAAAATACCACAGGAGTAGCCTGAGTGTATAAGGATGGTCATGACAGTTGGGCTTTTGGGTGTATTGCCAAACACATTTGATAAGGCTGACATCTGAGTTCTCAGCTACAGACCAAAATTTCCAGCCAGCATCATCTTTGGTTTTGTTGAACTCAGTAGACAGCAACTATAAAAGAACACACACACACAAAGCAAATATACATACAAAAAAGCCAAGCATAGATATTTGAACTTTATTAGGATGAAGCTAGAATAATTGACAATTCACTTTATTCTGAAGCTAATTTCATGGGGGTTGGAATTTAATTCAAACTTGTACTATTTGGCTTTCTATCTTTTTCTTTAAAGAAAAAGACTGTTCTCCTCAATTGAGTAAAAGATGATACCACTGAGGGCCTGATATTGTGGGTTAAACCTGATATATTTAGCTTTAATCAGTGATTAAAATTTTTAGTCAGTCAAAAGAAAAGTTATTTATGATTTCATTATTCTTTTTGCCTTTTTTAGACATAAGAAGAACTGGTTGTTTTGGGTTTTTTTCCTCTTATTTCTTTGGTGCTTTAAATCTTTATAAGATAAAGTTTGAATAATAATAAGTCTTCCATGATGGGGGTACTGATGTAAACTAAAGTGGTCAAAGTTGGTATGTTTCAGAGAAAGAAAGGGCCAGATGCAATGTTATTCAATTCTCTTATCAGATCTGGGTACTGGGTAGCTAGGCATGCTTCTTTGTACTAGGAACCTTAGCACACCTGAAGGTCAAGATTGCTTTTCTGCTGTTACCATGGTTTAGGCTCAGTGCAAGTTGGAGTGTCTGTTTCCTGGTTAGTGCGACTTTGTACTCACCACTAGAACTGCTAAGTATTTGCCTAAGTTATTAAGGAGAGCAGCAACACTTTAGAAATGTATGAGTCCCCTGGATTTACCCATGGGTGTGTCTTACCATCGGTGTTGGTGAGGTGAACGATAGTTTTGGTTTTGTAGAAAACCTTACGTTACATGGTCCCTTCCCCAGCCTCTCATAGAAACACGTGAATGTGGCTGCTGGTTTATGGAGTGGGGAATATCCATTAGTCTCTGGTGGCTTGAGCCAACATAAATGATTCCTTAGAGCAGTGAGACGGAAAACTAGAAATCTAACTAGCTATATGGCAGACAAGGACTAGACTTCGTTTTATAATTAACGTGTGAGGTGGGAGCATTGCTCCTGGTGAGGCTTGATGGTCTCTCCATGTCTCGTAGCTCACTGGGTGTGAATGATGTCTGCTTGTTTATCTGGAAATGTGAAAGTTTGCCTTTGTCTTATCTTTACACCTCATTGCTCCTCCATCTCCTTTTCAAATCTCATTTAAAAGGTATTTAGATATTTTCTCCTTGCTCATCTTTCTTAATTTTACTCTGCCTCCCTTGATGGCCTTGTGATTTCAATTTCTAACATTATTTTTTCCAGGGTATTTGCCAGTCTTCTTCTTCTTCAAGTCAACCTTTGCTATAAAATAACTTCAAGTTTGACTTATGAAACTCCACCTCGTATGTGGAAATATAATTGTAAAGATAAGTCCAGAAAATAAATTGGTCTCTTATGAAATTGCATGGCTTCCCAGGTGGTGCAATGGAAAAGAATCTGCCTGCTAATGCAAGAAATGCAAGAGACCCAGGTTCAATTCCTGGGTCAGGAATGTACCCTAGAGAAGAAAATGGCAACCCACTCCAGTATAAGAATACTGGAGTATTCCATGGACAGAGAAGCCTGGCAGGCTACAGTCCATGGGGTCACAGAGAGTCTGACAAGACTGAGCATGCATGCACATATGAAGTTGTATTAACTTAGTTATTAATAGTTTCATAAACTAAATTACTAGTGCAGTGTGCAAAAAAACTTATTAGGGAATATTTATAAATTACAATTTGTAAATATTCTGAAATAAAATGATCCTTTTTAGAATTTGGTCCCTCTCTTTACAGTAGGGAGTTATACTAGCCAGAAGAGGTGAGGGGGTTAATTAGTTTGTGAGAATGTTAGGCAGGTAGGAGGTTCCTGAGGAGTATGGAAAGGAATTTAGAAAACTCTGACCAAGATTTCCTGCCATGAAGTTGAAAGAATAATACTATAGCAGTGTCTGCCAATATTTAAGCCTCTTGTAGCTTCTGCATGTGTGTCTTTTCCTTGTTAAAAAGACTGTGGGAGGAGCTTCCTTGGTGGCTCAGTGGTATAGAATCCATGTGCCATTGCAGGAGACACAGGTTCAACTCCTGGTCCAGGAAGATTCCCCATGCTGCATGGCAACTAAGCCCGTGGACCAGAACTACTGAGCCTGTGCCCTAGAGCCCAGGACCTGCAACTACTGAGCCTGTGTGCCTAGAGCCCCATGCTCCATGACAAGAGACGCTATCGGAATGAAAAGCCCTTGCATCACAACTAGAAAGTAGCCCCTGCTCTCTGCAACTAGAGAAAAGCCTTTGCAGCAATGAAGACCCAACATAGCCAAAAAAAAAGAGCTGAGAGATAGAGGTCCGGAAGGGGACCATGATAGTCACCTCTGTTCACACCCCTGCTCTCTTCAAATGCAGGGGCACTTGAAAGATTGGTGAGACCAACTTTGAGTTAGCTTCACCAATTTTGTGCATTCTACTGGATCCACACTAAGGTCAGTTATTTAGTTTTATTTGACTGGTTGAAGACCCTTGTCCTTAGTGTTTAACTTCAATCACAAAATAGAATATCGGCACTGGCAGAATCTGGTCCAGCATTGTTGGAAGGTACCATTCTAAAAAAAAAAAAAATCAGATTTTCCCCCAAGTCTCCAACTCTTAAGAATGAGCTTTTTTTTTTTTTTCCAAAGGCCCTTTATTCCTTGAGCTAGTCTCTGTTCACTTGTAATTGGCTTGCTAAATCTCTCAGGTATGTTGTAGGTAATCCAGACAAAGAAGTGAAGTGTGTTTGTCTTTCTCTACTGTGAGTAAGCTGAGCACCTCAGTTTCTGGGCTACCTTCAGTTTGTGAGTGCCAGCATGTTTCTCTGTATTGTTCTTGGCAATATTGGTCCTGGAGAGACTATTTCTTGGCTGGATGCTGCACTGTAGGAAACAAGGGTTTCTGGCCAATGTGGTGCCATTCCAAGGAGCTCTGCCTTCCAGGGAGAGGCTTTCTGTGAAATGCAGGGTACTACTGCCTTGAGAGATGTCTGTCAGCATTTCAAGGAGACTGAATCTGATCAAGCAGAGCTTTAAGAGCAGGTGAGAAAGTGAGGTAGATTTTCCTCCACACTACTTGCAAAAGGATTTCAGAACTTGGATCTAGAAACTTGTGTATCAATTTTCCCCAGTGAAAGAAGGCACAACTTTAACTTAGGCTTGCTCCAAAGTGTTATTTATTTGATTCATTGGTCTTCTCTGTGGGGAGAACTACGACATAGGATTTAATTTTCTTGCTTGTAGTGGGATTGAGGGGAGTCCCTTTTGGAGCAGATCATCTCCAGTGTTTCTTCCTCGTAAAAGAGCCTAAAGAAAGGCCAACAAGTTGAAATGAAAGAGACTGACATATACTCTGGTATGTTGTCGTGGTTTTCCAAATTCAGTCTGTTGAGTTCCAGGATCCTATGGGGGTCTCCCTAAGGATTTAATTTTTTTTAATTCAAGTATAGTTGATTTGTAATATATTAGTTTCAAGTTTACAGCATAGTAATTTGATATTTTTATAGATTGTGTTGTTTAGTGGCTGAATCATGTCTGACTTTTTGAGACCCCATGGACTGTAGTCTGCCAGGCTCCTCTGTTCTTGGGATTCTCCAGGCAAGAATACTGGAGTGGGTTGCCATTTCCTTCTCCAGGGGATCTTCCCAACCCAGGGATAGAACTTGCGAACCTGTGGCTCCTACATTGGCAGGCATGTTCTTTTACCACTGAGCTACCAGGGAGATTACAGCCTGTATAATTTACTAAAAATATTGACTATATTCCCTGTGGTGTACATTCTATCCTTGTAACTTATTTATTTTATACCTAGTGGTTTGTACCTCTTAATCCCCTTCACTTATTTTGCCCCTTCCTCCACCCCTCTCCCCTCTGGTGACCACTAGTTTGTTCTCTGTATCCCTAAGGGTTTCTTAAAGGAAGGTTGGCTGATGTTTAATCTCTGTCTGCTCTATTATCTTCAGATCTCATCATCACTGTTTTTAGAGATTCGGTTTTAAGTCATAACTTCCTGTCCTCAGAATAACACAATGATTTGATGTCTGGTCTTCATCCCCTTCTTTTGCTGATCAGTGTGTATTGACACCTATTCTATGGAAACAGAAGTGCCTGAGTTTCCCTCTGCCTCAGTGAGAGAACGCTTTGTGCCTTTGTTACTTCACTCCCTCTTTGGTACCTGGTGCCTCTTCAGAGAATGAAAGGTCACTTTGCTAACAGCAATAGTGTGAGGGCTAGTTTGTTAAAAGAATCTGGTTGCTGGACCACAGATTATTTCTCGTGCTGCTCTGTCTGGAGTGGTTTTTCTTGCTCAGGATAAGCTTTCATGAATTACAACGATTTCCCAATGGTCTGTCTTGTCTCCTCAGAGTATCTTTCAGTTCAGTGCCCTCAGATGATGATGAGTATGCCTGGATATGAAAGCTTTTGGCTGAGGCTGAATAAGCTCACTCTAAGACAGATGTTCAGTCTGTAGAAATGTAATAGAAAATCCATTCGGTATCTCATCAGCCCCAGGTTGATGATGTGATTCAACTTCAGGTGCTTTGTCTTCAGTGTAAACTTTTTCATCTATTGCTTTGAAGATGGAATGATGGTTTCAAATTGGATTTGGGATACTGATGGAAACCTGTGCCTACTTCATTGCTCCTGGTGGCCAGCACACTTGTCATTCTTGTCACCCAGAGAAAAGGCAACCTTTTACCTGCTGAATCCCCTCAGGTTTCCCTTCTAGTCAATATTTCTTCCCTTTTCTCAAGATCCATGCTGTTGAGTCCTGTAGTTGCTGCGATAGGTTATAGTCATCCTTGAACTTCTCCCTTCTTTCTTCTCTTCTTCCTCTCCCACGTGCCCCATTGTGTTCTGACAGGAAAACCTCAAGTGCATTTGATCAGTGTCTCCATTTTTGATGCAAGTCACCGGTCTCTTTATCTATCTATCTACTTATTTATTATTTATTGGCTGTGCCCCACAGCATGCAGGGTCTTAGTTCCCTGACGAGGGATCAAGCCCACACCTTTTGCAGTGGAAGCACAGATTCTCAACCACTGGACCACCAGGGAAGTCTCATCAGTCTCTCTCTTAAAAAAAATAATTAGTTTATTTTAATTAGAGGCTAATTACTTTACAATATTGTAGTGGTTTTTGCCATACATTGACATGAATCAGCCATGGGTGTGCATGGGTTCCCCATCCTGAACCCCCCTCCCGCCTCCCTCCCCATCCCATCCCTCAGTGTTGCACCAGCTTTGGGTGCCCTGTTTCACACATTGAACTTGGACTGGTGATCTATTTTTATGGTAATTTACATGTTTCAATGCTATTCTCTCAAATCATCCCACCCTTGCCTTCTCCCGCAGCGTCCAAAGTCTGTTCTTTACATCTGTGTCTCTTTTGCTGTCTCGCATATAGGGTCATCGTTACCATCTTTCTAAATTCTATATATATACATTAATATACTGTATTGGTGTTTTTCTTCCTAACTTGCTTCACTCTATAAAATAGGCTCCAGTTTCATACACCTCATTAAAACTGATTCAAATGCGTTCTTTTTAATAGCTGAGTAATATTCTATTATGTATATATACCACAGCTTTCTTATACATTCTTCTGCTGATGGACATCTAGGTTGCTTTCATGTACTAGTTATTGTAAACAGTGCTGCGATGAACATTGGGGTACACGTGTCTCTTTCAATTCTGGTCCTCGGTGTGTGTGCCAGCAATGTGGGATTGCTGGGTCATATGGCAGTTCTATCGGAGAAGGAAATGGCAACCCACTCCAGTGTTCTTGCCTGAAGAATCCCAGGGATGGGGGAGCCTGGTGGGCTGCCATCTATGGGGTCGCACAGAGTCGAACACAACTGAAGTAACTTAGCAGCATGGCAGTTCTATTTCCAGTTTTTTAAGGAATCTCCACACTGTTCTCCATAGTGGCTGTACTAGTTTGCATTCCCACCAACAGTGTAAGAGGGTTCCCTTTTCTCCACACCCTCTCCAGCATTTATTTTTTGTAGACTTTTTGATAGTAGCCATTCTGACTAGTGTGAGATGGTACCTCATTGTGGTTTTGAATTGCGTTTCTCTGATAATGAGTCCATCAGTCTCTTTTAAAAACACTTTTCCTCTAGGTCTAGTCTAGAGTGATAGATATTTCATAGAGGAAAGAACAAGGCTGATAGGAATCAGTACACACTGGTGTATCTATACCAGTTATAACATTGAAATGCATCTGAACTGGGCAGTAAATAGCCCTTTTATTTGAGATTTTGGGTACTCCTGCCATTTTGACTTCCTTGCCCCTACCCTGGAACTCATCCCTTGGAACATCCCATCAAGAGGCATTTCAGGGCATCCAGGAATCCACTATGGTTGGTTATTGCCCACACAAACCAGTTATGAATATTTTGAGCATTGCCTCTGGTTATACACAAAACATAATTTATTGGTAGAACTTTCTAGACTTTAACATGGATATCTCTTCTAGGGACCAAAATTTTTTCTTGAGAGGCTTGACTTTGGGGATAGAATACCAGTCTCCTTCAGGGGATGAAGGTAAATGTCATATTAGAAAAGAAGCATCATGTCTATATCAATCCAGTAGTCATTTAAAAGCAGCTTTTCTGACCTAGGCTAAAGCCTTCATAGTTTTCTTGATATCATCCTAAGATCTCTCCTCCAAGCAGTATTTGAAGACAATTTTACTTTTGTAGTTTTGGGCAATGGGAGATTGTATATTTAAGAAAAGTTACCTCCATGTCATTAACAAAAAGTTCTAATCTTCCTGAGAAATTTTTGGAGAGCTTCTTAGTTATGACTTCTTTGTTTAGTGGTGTGGCTAGAGGAGATGGATTTTACCAACTTCCAGGAATTAAAAGGGGCTTCCCTGGTGGCTCAGCGTTAAAGAATCCGCCTGTCAATGCAGGAGACACAGGTTTAGTCCCTGGGTAGGGAAGATTCCCTGGAGAAGGAAATGGCAACCCACTCCAGTATTCTTGCCTGGGAAATCCCATGGACAGAGGAGCCTGGTGGGCTATAGTCCAGGGGGTTGCAGAAAAGTTCAACATGACTTAGAGACTGAACTTAACATTTTTTTCAACTAAAAAAATGTGTCCTCTGTTTGGCGTTTAAAAAAATGTGATTCAGTCTGCACTGTACCCATAAGCTCTAGAGTTACATTTCAGAAATGGAACAAACTCACTTTTGTGTGTCAATATGTGATTTTATGGATGGGAATGGACGGGCACATGCCCGTTGCAAGCCCATTCGTTCCTCTCAGTTCGAAAGCTTCATTCTGAAAGGCCTTTAACGGAAGATGTTTGTGTGATATAGAGGTGCTTGTTCACTGTACCATCACTGATGGGCTGCATTTTGACCAAATGACTAACTTTGCAAATAGACTATTTATGTCCAGTAGGAGCACAGCTTCTCCACCAAAGTGCATTTTTAACGATCTACTTTAAGAGTAAGTGGGTTGAGAAGTAGCTGTCCAGGAATCTGATTGGCTGGCACCAGTGTCACTTCCCATAATTACCCAATAAACCATAAGGGCTTTGTTGGCACATTTATTCACGCCTGTCATGTCAGACCAGCTGCCACCCAGCATCCCAAGTCTACTGCTAATATTCGCTTTACAATCTTTTCGGAGAAATGTGGTGCCTACCTACCTTTGAAAAATCTTTGTGGGGAAATTTGGTATCCATGCACTGCAGATTTCACGATGGTCTGCTGTGCTGTTAAAAAAAAAAAAGTTTTCCCTAAATAGCAAAAATTATGAAAATCATGATCTGGACTAAGCTGCAGTATTGAGTTATTTTTTAGAAATGTTTCACTTTTTAGTACATCTAGGATCTGAACTAAAGCACGTAGATAGAATCTAACCTAAAAGATGCAAATTGTGAATTCCATCTTGAAACCAACTCTTGAAACTTGTGGCAACAATCACTTAAAAAAAAGAAATATAAAGAAATTTAAATTTTATTCTGGAGGGAGGAAGTAACTTGCCCTGTTTCTATGGTAGAAAGAAAACAAAGAAGCTATTGATATGGCTCAGCAGATAAAGAACCCACCCGCAATGCAGGAGGCACGGGTTCGATCCCTGGGTTGGGAAGATCCCCTGGAAAAGAATATGGCAACCCACTCCAGTATTCTTGTCTGGGAAATCCCATGGGCAGAGGAGCCTGGTGGGCTATAGTCCATGGGGTTGCAAAAGAGTCGGACATGACTTAGGGGCTAAAGAACAACAAGAAATCAGAGAAGCATCCATACACTAAGTATAATTACATTTTCCAATTTATATGAAGTTTTTCATGTGTATCATAGACCAAAGGTATTCTAAATGATTCTTATACCATTTTCTGAGAAGGAACAGAAAACTCCCAAAACTATAGTCAGTATAGTATATTTAGGGGAAACATATTTCTTTTCTTAGGAATTTAGATAATTTGGATCTTTCACTTATGCCTTCAGATCTTTCTCCTAAGATTTCAGTAGCTTTTTTTTTTTTTTAATGGAGGGTGAGTAAAGAGCATTGTCTATGGAGCCTGCCACTTGTTGCTGACATTGAAAGTAATTCTACCTATTTTCTCAGACTACTGTGGCACTGTCTGCATTATCACATAATTAAGTGGAACATGGGAACAGTGACATACTGAATAAAGAACGTGAACATGAAAAGCTAAAAGAGCCAGCTCTCTCAAGGCTGTCTAAGCCTTCCTGAATAGAAGAGCTTCACTTTCAGGAAACTTATTGAGTGACTGTGCATTAGTGTAAAATAAAAGCCCAGTGTTTCTCCAGCAGGATATCAACCCTGTGGGCACGAGACTACTGGCCATGGGCTAACATGAAACAGAAGCGATTAAATGCACTTGACAGTTATTGGCTGAAGAAAATTCAGGAGATGTGATAGCACTAGAGCCCCCAGAAATAACACAATTAAGCACACATTAACCATATGTCTCAAGTATATTGAGAACATAGCAATAGAAATGACCAGGAGATGACCTTCACCCCAAACTGGAAGGTGGATGACAAAGTCCATATTGGTTTGGAAACTAAAGGTGGAAAAAGAGATTAAAATTTGTAAGGCACAGGGATGGTGGTGGTTTGCAGCATGGGGCCCCATGAGGACTTGATAAATAAAGGGCCATACTAGAAAAATGATCTCAGTATCTCCTATGGAGTAAGTGAAATTAAAAGTAGCTTTTGTGATGGACCTAGAGATGATCGTACTAAGTGAACTAAGACAAAGACAAATATCATATGATATCACTTATATGTGGAATCTAAAACAGTGATACAAATGAATGAGATTTACAAAACAGAAACAGACTCACAGACTTTGAAAACAAATTTATGGTTACCAGAGGGGAAAGGTGTGTGGGGAAATAAATTAGGAGTTTGGGGTTAACATATACAAACTACCATGTATAAAATAATCAACAAGGGCCTACTATATAGTACAAGGAACTCTACTCAATACTCTGTAATTACCTGGATGGGAAAAGAATCTGAAAAAGGATGTGTGCATGCTAAGTCACTTCAGTCATGTCCAACTCTTTGCCACCCCATGGACTGTAGCCCATCAGCTCCTCTGTCCATGGGATTCTTCAGGAAGAACTCTGGAGTGGGCTGCTATTTCCTTCTCTAGGTGAATCTTCCCAACCCAGGGATTGAACCCACATCTCCTGCATAGGCAGGCAGATTCTTTACTACTATACCACCTGGGAAGTATAACCTTTTAAAATTGTGAATCACCATATTTTACAACTGTAGCTTGTAGAATATCATTTAGAAAAAGAAGTAAAGGACTTCCCTGGTGGTCCAGCGGTTAAGACTGTGCTCTCCCAAGTGGTTAAGACTGTGCTCTCCCAAGTGGTTAAAGCTCAGCTTCGATTGCTGGCCTGGGAACTAACATCCCACCTGCCACACAGCAAAGGATAAATTAATGAAGCAGTTTAATTTTAAGAAATGAAATCCCCAAAGTATTCTAGTAGTAATGGCAGGGTAAAACATTTTCTTATAAATATGTTTATAAAGTTGTAGTTTTGGTAAATCCTACAGAAAATTAAATAACATATACATACACATATATGTATGATGCTTAATATCTACAGATACCTGATTGAATATTATTGAATGTAGAATCATAGATTTTCTGCTCTCATTTACCACATAGTCTGCCTCCAGTTTTAATATGAACCCTGGTTGTACAAGCTTTCCAGCAGTGGGAAAAATTTCATGTTTTATATTAACTCTGCTTCATTTCTATATAATTTCTGTTTTGTTAGCAAATGGAATAAAGATTTTTATTTACTTTGTAATAGGTGCCTGGTACAGCTTAAAAATACTTGATCTTTGAGTTTATATTGGGTTTTATGTGAAACCATTTTTCTGCTGTGTTTTATATTCAGGTTTTTTTTTTTTTTTTTTTTTTTTAGTAGAAAGGGATAGTCAGGTTTGCTTACTGGAATATCAGTCTCAGGTTTAGTTATTTGCCTTGGTACCTCTGGGGCAAACACATGGCAGAGGTGGAGAAAGCTGACTATTTTGAGGCAGTGAGTCTATACTTAGATTCCAGCTTCTCCCCTTACTGAGTAATCTCAAGTAAGTTACCCAACACTGCCAGGCCCCAGCCTTCTCATTTGTATAGAGAAGATGATATATTAATCCTGGGTTTGCTGTGATGATATAATACAGTACCACAAAAATATTCAATTAGTGATAGATCTTTGTAGGATAACACTTCTTTTTTCCTTTAAGCATTTACCTTCATAGTTATTTAGTGGGAGAGTTGGCATTTTATCTCTTGTTACCATATTTTCTCTGTGACAGTGTTAACAGTCAAACATTAATAGAAAATACTATTTATTAGATTGATTTATTTTATGATAGGCTTTCCAGGTGGCTCAGTGGGTAAAGAATCCACCTGCAGTGCAGGAAATGCGGGAGACACAGGTTTGATCCTTGGATCAGGAAGATCCCTGGAGAAGGGCATGGCTACCCACTCTAATATTCATGCCTGGAGAATCCCATGGACAGAGGAACCTGGTGGGCTACAGACCACAGGATCACAAAGAGTCTGACACGACTGAAGCGTCTTAGCACCCTTGCGTACATTTTATGCTAGGACTTCCTCAGGCCCAGTGCAACATAATGCATTTAAAGTGAATGAATTCTGATTCTATTCAGAGTGAGGTTCCTGTTTTTGTGACTTATAGGCAGGATGGAAGTACTAGTAAAGATTATTTATTTGAATTCTTTGACCATCAGAATTATATTAAAATTATGTAAAATTTAACATTTTCTATTTATACATATATTTATATTACCTTAATATAAATTATACAAAATAACTCAATATAAAATTATATCAAAATACATCATCTCAAAAATGTCCACTGACTCCACATCATTACTTGCTAAGGGAAGTATTGGGCATTTTGTGCTGGTTTGACTTTGGCACAACCCAAGGATGTAAGTAGGTATATATCATTTCCATTTTACAGATAATAGAATTGAGGGACAGGTAGTCTAAACTTTTCTAAGGTCGGAGCTGGATATAAACTGAGATCAGTGTCACTCCAATACATACTCACTAAATTGTTGAGTGGTCATTGTCATTGTTGCTATTTTAACATGTACATTGTTCTTAGGCCTCCTAAGAGTGTTTAAAATGTTACAACATAGCTCTAGATTTCTGAAATTCCAAGGGACTTCCTGGGATGAGCTTACTCTGTTTCCTGAATATTACAAGCTGTTTCATGTGCATGTGTGTGTGTGTGACCTTAATTGATAGTACTTACAACTTAAAATTCAGACTCCTTTGCTGTAGCTTGTCCAGGATGTGCAGAAAGGCTGATCAGTTACCTCAAACTGAAGACCAGGAAGGGATAGTTACATCTGTGTGGTCCTGAATCCTGCGACATGATATGTCAGTTGCATGAGGCTGGAATTTGGTGTGCCTTTGTCCCAACTCTTATCCATTTACACAGAATATCTTTCTTAACTGAATTAAGTCTGGGTTCATGAAATGAATTAATTCCTAGTTTGGGGGTTAAGGTAAAGGGTTTTGGAAGTAGAATTTCATGTGGGGTAGTTTAATTTTTCTATTAAGCTACACTTCATACAAATGTATATTTTATTCCCTTTGGAAATATTCAAGCCATACTAGGGCATTCTGATGCTCAGAATTTATCCATTAAATTAGGTGGAAGGGTCATAAAGCATTCTGTAGAAGCCATGCTGATATATCACTCTTGAAAGGTGTTAATTTGGTTCTCCAGCTCTGATTTGTTTAGTAGAACATATTAATTGCTTGGTGGACAGAACTAAACCATTTTAGGCTTCAAAAAATTGGAAGCTCTGAAAAATAAATAGCTTGATCATTGCAGAACATTCATTCTGATTACAGCAGCTTATTTGATCAAAGACAGTTTAAGTTTATTCTCAGAATTCTTCACAATTGCTTTTAAAATGGGATTCGATGCTGATACAGTAGTTCAAATGAAATCCAGCTTCCTCTCCAGCTAAATCAGAATGGTAGGGACGACAATACCGTCACTCTCCTTTGAAGGCATTATCACAAGAAATGTAACAGTCAGTAGGAAGGAAGATGTTTTGGCCCTAGTCATCAGCAGAATATTAAAATAATGAATTCTTAATATTGATACTGGCCATTTGTTGTGTTTTTAACATATGTGTACCCACCTGGCTCCTTGTGAGTCTTGGCACGTTTTAACTCATTTAATCCCTGTGAGACTCACCTACAGACGTATTATTCTCATAATACAAGTGAGAGGGTAGAGAGATGTGCTTTGCCAAATGACAAAGACCTACTAAGTGACAGGCCTTTCTTTTTTTCTTTTCCTTTATTTTTTGTTTCTAATTAATGTTTCATTTATTTTTTAATGAATTAATTTTTAAAATTAGTTTTGGCTGTACTGGGTCTTCGTTACTGTGCGAGTCGGGCTACTCTCTAGTTGTGGTGTGCAGGCTTCTCATTGCGGTGGCTTCTCTTGCTGTGGAGCACAGGCTCTATGCATGTGAGTTGTAGTAGTTGTGGCTTATGGGTTCTAGCGCTTGGGTTTGATAGTTGTGGTGCATGGGCTCAGTTTCACCACTGCATGTGGGATCTTCCTAGACCAGGGATCAAACCTTTGTCCTCTACATTGGTAGGCAGATTCTTACCAGGGAAGTCCTCCTTTAAAAAATTAAAATTATTATTTCTTTGGCTGCACTGGGTCTCGGTTAGTTTTGGCCTGCTAATTCTCTTAGCTGCAGCATGTGGAACCTAGTTCCCTGACCAGGGATCAAACCCAGGACCCTGGCATCGGGAGTGTGGAGTCTTACGACCGGACCACCAGGAGAGTCCAGCTTTCTGATTCCCAGACCTATCCTTTCAACCCCTTGATCTCCCCATCTTTATTCACTCCATCTCTGCAACAACAGTCTCTCCAACTCACTGTTGAACATAGGCACACCGTTTCTGCTGTCTAACATTCTTTAGGCAAAATTTTTAAGTAACTTAAAAGTATTATTGAAATGCGGAAAATGTTTTATATTTTTATTTTCAGCTTTATTGAGGCATAATTAACAAATGAAGCTCTTACATATTTAGTGTACAATGTGATGATTTGATATAGGTATACATTGTGATGTAAATTAACATCAAGTTAATTAACATATACATATTCACCTTTTTGTGTGTGTGTGTGTGTGTGTGTGTGTGAGAACACTCAAGTTCTACTCTGTTAGCAAATTTCAGTTATACAATACAGTGTTATCTACTACGATCACCATGTTTTACTTTAGATCCTCAGACATTATTCATCTACAACTGAAAGTTTGTAACTTTAATACCTTTTACCTTTTTTCTTATTTACCCCAACTCCAGCCCTGGCAACCAACATTCTGTCTATTTCTATGAGTTTGACTTTTTAATTTTATTCCATATGAAAGTGATGTCATGTAGTATTTGTATTTCTCTGGTTTATTTCATTTATCATAATGCTCTTCAGCTTCATCCATGTTGTTGCAAATGTCATGATTTTCTTATTTTTATAAGTGAATAATATTTCTCTGTGTGTCCATTGTCACATTTTCCTTATTCATTCATTGCTCTGCAGATACTTAGGTTGTTTGCACATCTTAGCTATTGGAAATAATGCTGCAGTGAACACGGGAGCACAGATATCTCTTCAAGAAAGTCATTTTTTTTTTCCTTCGGATATATACTGGTGGTAGTTCTACTTTTAATTTTTTGAGGAAATTCAATACCATTTCTTGTAGTAGCTGTAGCAGTTTAAATTCCTACCAACACGTACAGGGATCCTTTATCCCTACCTCCTCCTCATTTGTTATCTCTTGTGTTTTTGATAACAGACATCTGCAGTTGGTGATGGACAGGAAGGCCTGGCGCGCTGTGATTCATGGGGTCGCAAAGAGTCGGACATGACTGAGCGACTGAACTGAACTGAACTGAACTGAGCAGGTTTGAGGTGCTATCTCATTGTGGTTTTGCTTTGCATTTTCCTGATGATAGGTGATTTTGAGCTATTCTTGTGTCTGCTGGTCTTTTGTATGTTGTCTTCGTAAAAGTGTCTATGCAGGTCTTTACCCATTGTTTAATTGTGTATTTTGCTTTTGGACTGCATGGCTTCATGATATATTTTGGATGTTAACCTCTTTTGGATATATGGTTACACATATTTTCTCCCATTCCAGGTTGCCTTTTAATTTTGTTGAGAGTTTTGTTTGCTATACAGAAGCATTTTAGTTGGATATAGTCCCACTTCTGTGTGTGTATTTTCTGCCTTTGCTTTTGATGTCAAATCCAAAAAATCATTGCTAAGATAACGTCCAGGAGTTTATCCCCTATTTTGTTTCTCCTAGAAGTTTTATGGTTTCAGGTCTTACATTTAAGTCTTGAATCCATTTTGAGTTGGTTTTTGTCTATGGCTTCAGATATGAGTCCAGTTTCTTTCTTTTGTATATGGCTGTCTAGTTTTCTCAATACCACTTATTGAAGAGACTGCCTTTTTCCTGCTGTGCAGTATAATGGTTGGCGGTTTTTTCCCTTTAGCACTTAGTTTATCATCCCACTCTCCTCTTGCCCAAAGGCTATCTGCTGTAAAGAATCCACAAAGGTTCAAGAGACAACCAGGACCTCAGGACACAGTGGTGGATGAGGTTTACCTCTTGGTGATTGTCTAAGTTGCCATCTTTGTTCTTAGTGGCTCCCAGTAGCTGAGGGTGTGACACAGCTCATCAGTGTCCTCTAAGAGATGATCACCGTCAACACTTTTTTGCAGGCTGACTAGAAGCCAGACTTTCAAGCAGCAGCTAGGAAAGTATCTTGTTAAGCTTTTTTCCAGGGAAAAAATGTGAGTGGACTCTTTGGCCTGTTGCCTCTGTGCTGAGCTTAAGTGCTCAGTCATGGAGTGAGGGTGCTCCTGTGCCAGTTTAAACGCAAGTGCTTCATTTACTGTTTCTCTGTGAATGCACGTCCCATCAGCTGTCAGAACAAACTGATGTGGAGGCCTGTCCCTCAAGTGACAGAACTGGGGTATAAAACTGGGGGTGCTAGATGTGTGGACAAGCTCCTTCAAGGGAGACACTCATGACTTGGTTTGCTTGTTATAGGAGCTATAGGAAGAAGGCAGGGAAGTGCCTACTAGCTCCTTCAGGTTCTAGGGAAGATATGTCAGCCCCCAAATACAAGCTTAGGGCTTCCTTGATGGCTTAGTGGTAAAGAGTCTGCCTGTTAATGCAGGAGACATGGGTTCTATCCCTGGGTTGGGGAGATCCTGTGGAGAAGGAAATGGCAACGCACTCCAGTACTTTGCCTGGGAAATGCCTTGGACAGAGGAGCCTGGCAGGCTACAGTCCATGGGGTCACAAAGTCAGGCATGACTAATCAACTAAGTAACAAAAACAACAAAATATGCTAAACGTATCAGAGGAAACAGAGATCAAATTGCCAACATCTGCTGAACCATTGAAAGAGCAAGAGAGTTCCAGAAAAACATCTATTTCTACTTTATTGACTATGCCATAGCCTTTGACTGTGTGGATCACAATAAACTGGGAAAAATTCTTCAAGAGATGGGAATACCAGATCACCTGACGTGCCTCTTGAGAAACTATATGCAGGTCAGGAAGCAACAGTTAGAACTGGACATGGAACAACAGACTGTTTCCAAATAGGAAAAGGAGTATGTCAAGGCTGTATATTGTCACCCTGCTTATTCAACTTCTATGCAGAGTACATCATGAGAAACGCTCAGCTGGAAGAAGCACAAGCTGGAATCAAGATTTCCGGGAGAAATATCAATAACCCCAGATATGCAGATGACACCACCCTTATGGCAGAAAGTGAAGAGGAACTAAAAAGCCTCTTGATGAAAGTGAAAGAGGAGAGTGAAAAGGTTGGCTTAAAGCTCAACATTCAGAAAATGAAGATCATGGCATCTGGTCCCATCACTTCATGGCAAATAGTTGGGGAAACCATGGAAACAGTGTCAGACTTTATTTTTTGGGCTCCAAAATCACTGCAGATGGTGATTGCAGCCATGAAATTAAAAGACACTTACTCCTTGGAAGGAAAGTTCTGACCAACCTAGATAGCATATTCAAAACCAGAAACATTACTTTGCCAACAAAGGTCTGTCTAGTCAAGGCTATGGTTTTTCCAGTGGTCGTGTATGGATGTGAGAGTTGGACTGTGAAGAAAGCTGAGCACCGAAGAATTGACGCTTTTGAACTGTGGTGTTGGAGAAGTCTCCTGAGAGTCCCTTGGACTGCAAGGAGATCCAACCAGTCCATCCTAAAGGAGATCAGTCCTGGGTGTTCTTTGGAAGGACTGATGCTAAAGCTAAAACTCCAGTACTTTGGCCACCTCATGTGAAGAGTTGACTCATTGAAAAAGACTGATGCTGGGAGGGGTTGTGGGCAGGAGGAGAAGGGGATGACAGAGGATGAGATGGCTGGATGGCATCACTCACTCGATGGACGTGACTTTGAGTGGACTCCGGGAGATGGTGATGGTCAGGGAGGCCTGGTGTGCTGCAATTCATGGGGTCGCAAAGAGTCGGACACGACTGAGTGACTGAACTGAACTGAACTGATCAAGTTATCAGTATTTTGTTTTTTAATATTTATGGAAGTATGACATATAGAGCAAAACACACAAGTCTGAATTGTGTAGCTCAGTGCAGTTTTACACAATTCAGCACCCATGGAACCACACCCAGAGCAAGATATTTGTTTGGCAGGGATCAAGATGGTGACATAGGAAGCTCCTGGACCTCCCTCCTGTCATGACACATCAAATGTACACCTACACACCTACAATTCCCTCTGAGACAATACTCAGAAACTAGCTGAGTGGCTTTTACACTTAGGGGGAAATATCCACATGAAAACAAGTAGGAAAATCTGAGACACACTTTTTACCGTAAACCCTACTCCCATCACTCAGACAGTAAAGAGTTTGCCTGCAATGCAGAGGATCCGTGATTGATCCCTGGGTCGGGAAGATCCCCTCGAGAAGGGAATGGCAACCCACTCCAGTACTCTTGCTTGGAGAATTCCATGGACAGAGGAGACTGGTGGGCTACTGTCTGTGGGGCCACAGAGTCAGACAAGTAAGTGACTATCACATTCATTTTCTGCTGCCAGCTTAGCACCACACAATCAGGAAAGAACCACCAATGCCCAGGTTCTTCCCAAGAGCAAAGAGACACACCCTCAAAACACTGCGCTCTGGAAGCCACTGAGGGCAGGGCTCACCATCTCTCCTCCACAGAGCTGTTCTGATGACTCAAAAAAGAGTATGTATACAGCACTTAGCACAGTGACTGCACACAGTCAACTCTCAGTGAACACTAGTCATTATTGTTAATATTCAGTTACCTGCAAACTTCACTTTATGGCAAATTGATGTGGTTTGTTAATGCCTGGGACATCATTTGTTCTTTTAAGGGGAGCTGAGAATTTGAAGAATGATATAGGATATAGGAATGATGTGAAGATGAGTCAGAGAAGTACTATTTATTTGTTTTGACTTATGGGACAAACACTGTCAGTTTCTCCTGATGGCTGGGTTTGTTGGTATATTTTCCTTTCTCTTTCCCCTTCTTCCCCTCACCCATCTCCCCTTCTCTTCTTTCTCTTGTGCTCCCTTTCTTCCTCCTTCTTCTTAGTAGGAAGTAGGGGGAAGTCAGGAAGAAACTAGCATGTTGAACTCATAGCTAAAATACAACTGTCAAATAAAAAGAAATTGACATGAAGTCCAAACCAGGTTTTACCATTGTTTCTTACTTGATACATATATTAGTATTTGTCTCTTTTAACTTTATTATTTGTAAATAATAAATTATTTGTAAATAATTTTAAAGCCTCTTAGGAGCTCACAAAGAGTCAGACATGACTGAGCGACTGAACTGAACTGAGGAGTTTATCAAAATAGTGAATTCATGTTTGTGAAATGCATAGAGGATCATGAAAGCCCTTACCTTTTGTAAAAAAGCAAAAATGTAAAATCCTAGGAAATAGGAAAAAAATCCCACTTATTTCTGAATTAATCACTTTTTATGAGTCCCTTTCAGTCCTCTAAAGACCAAAAGAGTAATGTTTCCTCTTTTGATTTGGCACAATAGATAACTGTGTTATTCAAAATTCTGGTTGTGTAAGTTGGGAGAAAAAGTGACATTTATCATTTAATTAGTTCTTTCAACTCAGGATCCAAAATTACAGTCCAAATTTTCTAATAAGCTGAAGAATGTGAGCAAATGATAACATCTTGCTATTAATAAAAAAAAAAAAACCTAAGGGATACCAACAGCTTGTGTTCTGATTTAATTATTAATAGGATATTTTTCTAATGTACAGTGGCCACTCTGATGCTTCATTATTTTATTTATAATATAGAAGTTTCTGGTGGTTATAAATGGACCAAAGCTATAGATTAGGAAACTATTTTTTAAAAATTTGGCTGTTTTATCCTTGCCCAATTTTTTTTTTTTTTTTTTTTTTGCGGAGGGTGGGGTGGATGTTAGTGTCAAGTCTCCTTTAAGATGAAAAATTGTCATGATTTTGTGATTCTTTCTCACTTACACGTTTTCTGTTTACAGTCAGAGAGTGGGTGCTTTGAATGGTGGGGGATGGTGGTTGGCATTTGGGACAGTTGTTTCAGAAGGGAGATAAAGTCTGAAGAGATTATTAAGGATGCTGTCTGGATGCTATTTTGAAAAACATAAATAAAATTAAAACAGATGAAAAATAGGTCTGTAGGATTAGGTGGATTCCAAGGGATTTTTTTTATTGGAGTATAACTGCTTTATAATGTCGTGTTAGTTTCTGCCATGCAAAGAAGCGAATCAGCTCTAAGTGTACACATCCCCCTCCCTCGCGGACCTGCCTCCCTGCCTTTCCAGCCTCTAGGTGATCACAGAGCCCCGAGCTGAGCTACCTGTGCTGTACAGCAGCTTCCCACGAGCGGTCTGCTTTGCACACGATGGTGTATATCATCAGTGCTACTCTCCCACTTTGTCCTGTCCGCCCCTTCCCCGCATGTGGCCACACTTCCAGTCTCTGCATCTCTGCATCTCTGCCCGGCAAATAGGTTCATCAGTACCATTTTTTTTCCTAGATTCCATATGTGTTAATATATGATATTTGTTTTTCTCTTCCTGACTTACTTCACTCTGTGTGATGGACTCTAGGTCAGTCCACATCTCTACAACACCTTTTACCTCTTTTGGGTGATATGACGTGCCTTGCACGGGCTAAGGACTGTCAGCCTGGGGAATAAGACTCAAGTTAGATATTCAGAAACAGGCAAAGCGTGTAGCAGTTACAAAGATCCCCCAATCCTAAGTAGTTTAGAACAGAAAAAAAAAAAAGATTGTTCGTGGGGTGAGTAGGTGGGTTCCACTTTCAGTTTCATGCCACTTGTGACTCCACTAATCAGTGTGATACTTCAGGGTTTACTGTGGCTGAGAAAGAGTAGAGTGGAATGTGTCACCCCAGCAGTGGCCATTGGCTAGAACTGCTGCTATTGCCCTATACACATGTAGGGTGACAGGGAAGAGTTCATTCACCCATATGCCAAAAGCAGAGCAAAGCTGAGTTTGGGTGATGCTAGGGTGTCTCCACTTCAGCACTCTTCATTTATAAATCATATTATGCATTCACAATAAGTATATTTTATAACCTAGGTATTATTCAGAGTGTCTGTGAAGTAAACATTTCCCATAATACATCTATGCTCCAAACATACACACCAATTGCATGCTACTGATCCATCTTTGATACAGCTGATGCTTTAAATGGCTTTGGTAATTGGTGCTAGATTTACACTGATCCAATTGCATTCTGTGAAGTTGCTCAGTTGTGTCCGACTCTTCGTGACTCCATGTACTGTAGCCTACCATGTTCCTCCGTCCATGGGATTTTCCAGGCAAGAGTACTGGAGTGGGTTGCCATTTCCTTCTTCAGAGGATCTTTCCAACCCAGGGATCGAACCCAGGTCTCCCGCATTGTAGGCAGACACCTTACTGTCTGAGCCACCAGGGAAATTTGCAGTTTATCCCATCAGTTCTGATCACGGGTAAATCTGTGAGGTGAGTAGTTTCCATTGGGAACAGGCCACAGCCTGAAGATAGCTGTTGGCCTGTCTGAGACATGAGCCAGTTCTTGGTTGCATTTGGGTTTTGTTATGAGGTAATGCAAGGCTTTCCAGGTGGCACTAGTGGTAAAGAACCTGCCTGCCAGGACAGAAGACATAAGAGACTTGGGTTCAGTTCCTGGATCGGGAAGGTCCCCTGGAGGAAGAAATGGCAACCCACTCCAATATTCCTGCCTGAAGAATCCCATGGACAGAGGAGCCTGGTAGGCTGCAGACCATACGGTTGCAAAGAGTTGGACACGACTGAACCACTTAACACACATGCCTGACAAAGTGCATCCATCCTTTGCCCTAGCCTGGTTTCAGGGATCTTAGGATGTCATGTGACCATGAGTCGAGGTCTTTAACCTTCCGTTTATTTATTTATTTCATTTTTTGGCTGTACCTTGTGGCATGCTGGATCTTAGTTCCCTGACTAGGAATTGAACCCTCAACCCCTGAAGTGGATGCATGGAGTCTTAACCACTGGACCACCAGGGAAGTCCCCTTCCTTCTTTTTATTGGAGTGAGGAGGTGGTAGTTTCTGAACAGAACATTTTTCTAGGCTTTTTCATGTAAGGAGACCAATGGCTAGGAGGTGACCCCTGGCTGTCCAGAGAATGGGGTGAGCTTTTTACTCCTGTCCCTGAAGCTACAATATGATATTTGCAAATTGGAGAGAATCTTGCTGGCAAATGGAAGTTTCACTCTTCTAATTTTTTATAACTTTTGGGGTATAAGAAAGGTCATCCAATTTTTCAGATTCATCCATCTAAACTTTTTTGGTCCATCTGTTTTTGTCCTGGCACACACAGTGGTAAATTCTTCATTTCAGGGCTGCTTCACTGCTCTTCCAGAACAGAGAAAAGAGAACACTCAGAATTATTATTAATCTCTAAATAAAATGGGCCAGGTCTTATGTTCTCCTAAAAATGGAAACTTTTTTTTTTTTCCCACGAACCATACAGGGGGTAAGATTTTATGTCGTTTGTGGGAGACTGGCTGTCAAACTCTTCGTAGGGAAAGGCAATTAACTGTTTGTGAAGCTGGCAGTGGGGCCTTGGAGAAGGGGGAGGAGGGGGAGAGGAGAGGGTCAGCTTCTGATTCCCTTCGGCAGTCCATGTGGCTCTCTGCTGGCAGAGCGCCCCTCGATGTCAGAGCGAGCTGTATGCGCCAGGAACGAGGCAGAGTGAGGAGAATCAGATACCAGGGCTGAGCCGTTTGCCTGTCTCCTCCTTTTTCTTTTCTCCCCCTTTTGTTTTTGACAATGACAGTTTTCAAAATAAAGGAATGTTGCTTTCTGCGCAGAATAAGTCTTACAAAATTTTGGAGATATGCTGCATGAAGCCCCAGGGACAGTGTAAAGCTAAGTTCAGAGCTGAAGTTGAAAATAGGACTTGGTGTTCTTATTATAATTAAGACTTGGCTAAGTTGGGGCTTCCCCTCCAGTTTGGTAAGTTTAGCTGGTCACTTGGAACCAGAGGGGAAGCAGGGTCAGCAGTGACTCTTTAGGTATTTGTTCATGTCTCTGCCATCAACCTGTTCTGTGTCCTTGAGTGAGACTGTTCAAATCAGTTTCTTCCTTTACAAAGGATGCCAGAGGAGCCTGGGAAATGCAGTGTTTAATCAAGCCTTCACAAAGTTTTGGTGGGGTGGTATACACTGTACTGTGCCAAATAAATGATTTTTAATCAGGAAGATGCTTATGAAAGGGCTGAGGAAATATGGTAATTAGCTCTTTGGGACCAGACATAATTAAGTACAAATGGCACCTCAAGGTCATCTGGTCCTAACATTTGCTTCATGGCAGGAGCAATTCCAACCATCTGACTGAGTCCTTTCATTTGACTCTCCCGATCATATGTACTTGCCAGTGGGGTGAAGAATGTGTGTGCTTGTAACTTAAAGTTGTAATATATTGTGCTATGCATGTGTGTATGCTAAATCGCTTCAGTCATGTCCGACTCTTTGTGACCCCATTGACTGTAGCCTGCCAGGCTCCTCTGTCCATGGGATTCTCCAGGCAAGAATACTGGAGGGGGTTGCCATTTCCCCCTCCAGGAGATCTTCCTGACCCAGGTATTGAACTCACAACTTTTATGTCTTCTGCATTGTATATTGTGCTATGTATAGCTATATTTTTAGGGTCTTGCCAGGCATTGTGCTGAATGCTTTTCTAGGTTATTAACTCATTAATTGTTATAAGAACATTTTGAATAGAGTTTAGAAATAGATACACGGTGTGTGCTCAGTTGATTCAGTCATGTCTGATTCTTTGCGATCCCATGGACAATAGCCCACCAGGCTCCTCTGTCCATGGAATTCCCTAGGCAAGAATACTGGAGTGGGTAGCCATTCGATTCTCCCAAGGATCTTCCCAACCCAGGAATCAAACCTAGGACTCCTGTGTCTCCTACATTGGCAGGCAGATTCTTTACCACTGAGTCACTGGGGAAGCCCACAGTGTTTATTGGCCTCATAATAAATAATAATAATAATTTTTAAAGTAACAACTATCTTTAAAAATAAAAATAATTTCAAGCTTAGAGAAAAGTTGTGAAAGTAGTACAAAGAATTTTTCATGAACTATTGAAGAGCAAGTTGCTGGTGTGATGCTCCATCTCTCTGGATATCCTGTGTATTACTTGACCTTCCATCGCTATAGATGGTACATTACAGCCAGGGAACTTCCAGATACACTCAAGTCTGCTGTTCTTTGTAGTGAAGGGATTCAGTCCAGGACCATGTGTTGCAGTAATGGTTATGTCTTTCTAGATTCCTTCACTCTGGAACTTTCTTTTCTTGACTTTCATGATCTTGATATTTAGGAATATTATTGTCCAGTTGTTTTGTAGACTGTATCTGTTAACCTGTGTTTGTCTGATAACTGCTCATGGTTAGATCTAGGTTATACTGCTTTGGGTATGGAATATCACAGAATTGATGCTGTGTTCTTATGGCATCCTATCAGCTGGTACACAGTTTTATTTGTCTCTTTGCTGTTGGTGGTAACCTGGATCCCTTGATTAAAATACTGCCAGGTCCATCATAAAGTTACTTCTGTCCCCTTTGTAACTGGGAAATATTTTGTGGAGGTGTACTTTGAGATGAAACATTCCATTCCTCATCCAATTTTCACCTACTAGTTTTAACACATCTATTGATATTTCTTGGCTGAGTTAGCTAGTACTATCATGGTTTCTAAATGGTGATTTTCTGACGCCACAATTCCTTCCACCTTTGTTAGACAGCATTCCATGGTAAGGAAAAGCTTTCTTCTCTTCCCATTTCTTTCTTTCTTTATGTATAATAATGTAGACTCACGGACTCTTTTTCTGCTTATTGCATTATAATCTGTTGCTATCATTAGATGAGTAAATGACAGAGTTGGGATTAGAGGCAGTCTGGCTTCAGAACTCAGCTTTGTAACAACCACCAACATCTCAAGCTACTTAAGCAAATTCAGACTCAAATGTAATTTACCTTAAAGACCACAACTATTCTTAAGGTTTTGCTCACATTGCTTTATATGAATTATGGCTCATTTTGGGTCAGTAGTGCTAATCTCACTTAAACTGATACCTTAAAAAGATAGACAGACATATTCATCAAATGTTGATTTTGCACAACAGCTACATTTTGAATAATTTACCCTGACAAACCTGTGGACTGTCGGTTTTCCATGTCAAATAGCATTATTTTCTGATTCATCAAACTGTAGTTATGAGATCCAGACGTACGAACAGGAACTCAAACTGGAAAGGGGATAGGGCAGTTCACGGAAGGCCAAAACCAGGGGAAAAAAATCCCTATATTTAGGAAGCAAAACCAGAATATTTTCGGAGTAATTTTAATTACAGATGTCCACAGGCTCCAAACATATTGCTGTGAATGTTTATGCATGACTTTTATGTAAAATGACTTCACACAGTGAGGCATCATGTGCCTTTATGCTTATTGCGACATAACCAAATCATTGGTAGGATTCGTTAACATAAAAGGCTTTAAAACTTTGGGAAATCTGAACTCTGCCTTGATGATCAGTGGGATAGATGCTAGTCTTGGTGTTTCCATCAGGGAAAATCTGTTTCTATTTTCTGTGCTTGCTTCCAACTAGTTAGATGGAAGTGATAGTACCAGCTTCATTTTTTGCTCAAGTACGTTACTAAAATAGGATTTATTAGTGATATGAGGGATGTTAGAGGTCATCTAGTCTATGGTTTTCCAGATTTTTGAAAACAGTAGTTGTCTGTTTTCTTAAGAATCCATGCCTTTTTGGGACTTCCCTGGTGGTCCAATGGTTAAGACGGTGCACTCCCAGGGGGCCCAGGTTAGATTCTTGGTCAGGGAGCTAGATCCTACATGCTGCAACTAAGGCCTGGCATAGCCTGCCTCCCCCTCACCACTTCCCCCATCAAAAAAAAAAATTCCATGCATTTTCATGAAAGTTACTGCTGACAGGGAAGGCTTCCCAGGTGAGGCTAGTGGTAAAGAATCTGTCTGCCAATGCAGGAGACGTAAGAGATGGGGGTTCAATCCCTGGGTTGGGAAGATCCCCTGGAGGAGGGCATGGCATGTCCATGTCCATGGAGAACCGCATGGACAGAGGAGCCTGGCAGGCTACTGTCCATAAGATAGCACAGAGTCGGACACGACTTAGCACGTAGACACTGCTAACAGGGAACTCTGCTTGGTGTTATGTGGCAGCCCGAATGGCACCGGAGTTTGGGAGAGAATGTATACATGTATATGTATGGCTGAGTCCCTTTGTGGTCCACCTGAAACTCTCACAGCATTAATAGGCTATACCAGAATACAAAATAAAAAAGTTAAAAAGCAGTTCCTATGAAAAAGTTAGAGTAGTCTGTTCTGCTGAAAACACATGTGGGTCTGGGCCCTGAAGCCTGGCCTGGTGGCCTCACCTTTCCTCCAACAACCCCTGAGGCCCTCAGAGCACAGTGTGAGGTCACTGAGCTCACCCACCTCACCCCCATTTCACAGTTGAGAGTCACTGAACGGAAGCCAGAAGGGACTTACACTGGAGCTAGTGTTTTGACTCCTACTCAAGCATCCTTCTGTTAAGCTCTATTATTGCTCTTCATTTTTCACTCTCTTTAAAAAGATCATAATTCTCTAAAAAAAAAAAGATCATAACTCTCTGGAATTTAATTATTATCTGTATAGAGATGACATCATCATTTTTGCCTGCCATCCTTGTCTGTCTCATTCTGTGCTAAGTAGCTTATGTCCAGTTATGTCCGACTCTTTGCGAGTCCATGGACTGTAGCCCACCAGACTCCTCTGTCCGTGGGATTCTCCAGGCAAGAATACTGGAGTGGGTTTCCATTTTCTCCTCCAGGGGATCTTCCCCACCCAGGGATTGAACCTGCATCTCCTGTGTCTGCAGGCAGATTCTTTACCACTGAGCCTTTGGGGAAGCCCCTTCACCAGCCATGCCCTCATGTTATTTGTTATTTGTCAAGTCATGCTCTTTGCTAGTCTCTTTCACTCTTGCTTATTATCCAGTGAATTAAAAGCCACGTGCTGTTGTGTTTAAAGGCCCTCTGTGGTGTTTCCCCCTCCTCTCCCATCCCAACGGGAGCATGTGTGCCCTCTTTCTACCTCCTTTTAACTCTGCTCCTTAACCAGACTCTCCCATAGAGTCTCGCTTTCTTTTTACCAAGGAAAGTTTCTTGTCATCCTCACCTCTTAGATCGCTTGTTCTCATGTATTTTCCATCATGCTTTGTCCAGAGACATTGATTTGTATGTCTACCACCCTGGATCCTTTCTGGTCTTTACAAAAATAACCCCAGATCAGTTCTATAGGAAGCTTTGATTAATCCAGTTTAACCTGTTCCCAAAATAAGAGTGTTGTAATCTTGGCCTTGCCCAGGAATTTCTGTTTTTTATTATTTAAAATGTTTATTTATTTGGCTGCTCTGGGCCTTAGTTGTGGCACATGGGATCTTTGATCTTTGTGCAGGATGCAAACTCTTGGTTGCAGCATGTGGTATCTAGTATTGGGAACTGAGTCTAAGCCATTGGCCCACCAGGGAAGTCCCTCAGATTTGCTTTTGAAGTTGGCTTACGTGTGCGTGTTATCTCAGCTTCGCCTACCACAACTAAGTCTCTGCTGCCGTGAATTCAAGCTTGCTGTCTCCTCATGTCGAGGCATTTGCAACTGAAAAAGTAGAGTTGTGTCGATATTAATCAAAGAGACAACGTTTCATTGAAAAATGACAGCAGATGAGCAAAAATTTTAGGGAGACAGCTAGGAAGCTTGAGACTGAAAAAAGAAACACCACTTATTCATTCAATCAACAAGCCCAGAGCATGCATGGTGTATAAGGAGTTTTGCTGCATATGTGATTTATAGCAAGTGAGTTATACCCCGATGGTATTTCTAAGAGGATTTTCTACATTTGCATGCTGAAGAGCAACTGGAAATAATGACTTTAATTATTCAGTAAATGATAGGCATTAAAAGTCTAACCTTATCCAGTGAAAACAGTTCTGAGCCAGAAAAAGATTTGTCAATATCCCACAAGCTCTGCTATCAGACTGTGTGGGTCAGATATTGGGTCTTGGAGCTATGCTGCCCGGAGAGCACTGCCGAAAAGTTATGGACCCCTGGGCTGTTTTAAGTGCTATAGGAAATGTTTCAGCCAAAATATGAACGGGAGATCATGATGGTAGTGGTGATGATGATGGTAACAAGAGAGCAGCCGCCGTTTTCATAGCCTTGCTCTCTGCCAAAAATGCTTTACCTCTGTCACCTCACTTAAGCCTCACATCAACCCTATGAAGTAGGTTCTAGCATTTTCATTTTTACCAATGAGGAAATGGAATATTAGGGAGTCTATTAGACAGGCTAGGCTAACTGCTCCTAATACCGCAACATCTGTATTGTCTAACACAATCAAGGTTTATTTCTCTCTCGATGAAATGAGAGCCCAGGAGATGAATGCTCTGCTCCATGCAGCTATTTGAGAGCAGGTTCTTTTTATCTAGTGTCTCTTCCATTTTTAGTGCCCCAGAGTCCACCCCGGACCCTCTTGGCTGGGTGCCCAGATCAGGGAGGCTGTGGAGAAAGAAAGGCTTGATTTTTTTGTAAAAAGCTTTTGAGTAGAGTTGATTTACAGTGTTGTGTCAGCTTCAGATATATAGCAAAGTGAATCAGTTACACATATGCATATATTCACTCCTTTTTAGATTCTTTTCCCATATAGGCCATTACAGAGTATTGAGTATAGTTCTCTGTGCTGAACAACAGGTCCTTATTAGTGATCTGTTTTATATATAGTAATGTGTATATAGTCTGTCCAATTTATCTCTCCTCTCCTTTAGTCCAATTTAGTCTCTCCTTGGGACTTCCCTGTAGCTCATACAGTAAAGAATCTGCCTACAATGCAGAAGACCCAGGTTCAATCTCTGGGTTGGGAAGATCCCCTGGAGAGAGGAATGACTGCCCACACCAGTATTCTTGCCTGGAGAATCCCGTGGACAGAGTAGCCTGGTGGGCTACAGTCCTTGGGGTCAAAAAGAGTCAGACACCACTGAGTGACTAACACTACCACTACTAACTCCTTGTTAGCTGTAAGTTTGTTTTCTATATCTGTGACACTATTTCTGTTTTGTAAATAAGCTCATTTTTACTCTTTTTAAAGACTTCACATTCAAGCAGTATCATGATATTTGTCTTTCTCTGTCTGACTTACTTCACTTGGTGTGACAGTCTCTGCTGCTGCTGCTGCTGCTAAGTCGCCTCAGTCATGTCCGACTCTGTGTGACCCCATAGACGGCAACCCACCAGGCTCCCCCGTCCCTGGGATTCTCCAGGCAAGAACACTGGAGTGGGTTGCCATGTCCTTCTCCAATGCATGAAAGTGAAAAGTGAAAGTGAAGTCGCTCAGTTGTGTCTGACTCTTAGTGACCCCATGGGCTGCAGCCTACCAGGCTCCTCCGCCCATGGGATTTTCCAGGCAAGAGTACTGGCGTGGGGTGACAGTCTCTAGGTCCATCTATGTTACTGCAAATGGCATTGCTTTGTTATTTTTATATGGCTGAGTAATATTCCATTGCGTATATGAACCACATCTTCTTTATCCAGTCCTCTGTCAATTTGGGTGGGTTCCCAAACGACATTTAGGTTGCTTCCATGTCCTGGCTATTGTAAATAATGCTGCTATGAACAATGCAGTACATGTATTTTTTTGAATTATGGTTTTCTTGGGTATATGCTCAGGAGTGGGATTGCTGGGTTCTACTTTTAGTTACGGAGGGCTTATTTTTAATTGCTGTGAGCAGGTGACACACATCACTTTTGCTCACATTTCATGGGCAAGGACTCAGTAACACAGCCATTCCTCACTTCCAAGGAGGCTGGTACTTATGAGGTCCCAGGAGGAAGGAGAAACAGGTATGATGAGCATCTAGCCAAGGTTTGTCATGAGATGTGACTAAGGTCACATGGGTACTAACGGGGAGAGCTGAGATGCAAACCCGAAGGAGTCTTCCTCTCCAGGAAACAAGCACAAAGACCCATAAAGCAAAAGTACTTCTAGTTAAGGAGGAAAATTACACTGTTGATGTAAGGTTTATGTTGTAATTTGGAAAAAGAAAGAAATCTAGAGCAATAGATTAAATCTACCAGTGCTGAGATGTTACTGTTCAGTCGCTCAGTTGTGTCCGACTCTTTGTGACTCCATGGACTTCAGCGTTCCAGACTTCCCTGTCCTTCACCGTCTCCCAGAATTTGCTCAAACTCATGTCCACTGAACCTGTGAGCCATCCAACCATCTTCTCTGTCGCCCTCTTCTCCTCCTGTCCTCAGTCTTTCCCAGCATCAAGGTCCCTTCCACTGCCAAGATGAGAACATTAATTACTTCTATGAAATGAGCTTGAAAGGATCAAACAGGATTGCAAGAAAGGCTTCCTTATGTGGCCAAGATTCTTACAGCTGAAGTCAGCCTCAATTAGAATTTTTGCCTTAAATTACCAACCTTATGACCCCTAGCTCTTTTACAGAGGGCATTTTGTAGAAAGCCCTTTGCTGAACCCATTCACTTTCAAGAAGACATGTCTTCCAGTAACACGCAGATTTATGCGATCACAAATGGTAAGAAAAATGGTAGATTTTTATTAACAAAAACACAATATAGCTATGTGTGTGTAATAAACTAAATGTGTACATATGTTTATTAGATCAAACCAAATTGAAAAGCCCATATTTGACAATTTCTTACCTTCAAAAAGGCCATTACTCATGATTCAACCTAATACAGGAAATGATTGTCTAAAGTAGCTGGTAATCAGTTCATTTCATAATATGAGCTCAGTAATAGTCAAGTAGTTAAAAAGACCCTGAGATATACCAAGTAGGGTGACTGCCCGGCCTCTGCTGGCCGGGTGATAAGTTGCATGAATAGAATCGTTCCTGAATGGTTTCAGCAAGACCTCTTGCATACGCGTGTGCTTGTCCCTTTTTTCACTTCTACTGTGAAGCTTTGCCATTGTTCCAGAAAATCCCTGCTGTATTCATTTTAATCCATTTTGTAGTTTTGAGAAAAAAAGAAAGAAAGTGAAGTTGCTCAGTTGTGTCTGACTCTTTGCCATCTCATGGACTGTAGCGTAGCCTACCAAGGTCCTCTGTCCATGGAATTTTCCAGGCAAGAGTACTGGATTGGGTTACCATTTCCTTCTCCAGGGGATCTTCCCGACCCAGGGATCAAACCCGGGTCTCCCACATTGTAGGCAGACGCTTTACCGTCTGGGCCACCAGGAAAGCCCAGTTCAGTTCAGTCGCTCAGTTGTGTCCGATTCTTTGCAACCCCATGGACTGTGGCATGCCAGGCCTCCCTGTCCATCACCAACTCCTGGAGTTTACTCAAACTCATGTCCTTTGAGTTGGTGATGCCATCCAACTATCCTATCCTTTGTTGTCCCCTTCTCCTCCCACTTTCAATCTTTACCAGCATCAAGGTGAAGGGTGAAGTCGCTCAGTCATGTCCGACTGTTTGTGACCCCATGGACTGTAGCCTACCAGGCTTCTCCATCCATGGGATTCTCCAGGCAAGAATATTGGAATGGGTTACCATTTCCTTCTCCAGGGGATCTTCCCGACCCAGGGATTGAACCCGGGTCTCCCGCATTGGAGGCAGACGCTTTAACCTCTGAGCCACCAGGGAAGTCTCAGGGTCTTTTCAAACAAGTTAGCTCTTCACATCAGGTGGCCAAAGTATTGGAGCTTCAGCATCAGTCCTTCCAGTGAATATTCAGGATTGATTTTCTTTAGGATGGACTTGTTGGATCTCCTTGCAATCCAAGGGACTCTCAATAGTCTTCTCCAACACCATAGCTCAAAAGCATCAATTCTTCAGTGTTCAGCTCTCTTTATAGTCCAACTCTCACATCCATACATGACTGCTGGGAAAGCCATATCTTTGACTAGATGGACCTTTGTTGGCAAAGTAATGTCTCTGCTTTTTAATATGCTGTCTAGGTTGGTCATAACTTTTCTTCCAAGGAGTAGGTGTCTTTTAATTTCATGGCTGCAGTCACCATCTTCAGTGATTTTGGAGCCCCCCAAAATAAAGTCCATCACTCTTTCCACTGTTTCCCCATCTATTTGCCACGAAGTGATGGGACCAGATGCCATGACCTTCGTTTTCTGAATGTTGAGTTTTAAGCCAACTTTTTCACTCTGCTTTTTCACTTTCATCAAGAAGCTCTTTAGTTCTTATTTGCTTTCTGCCATAAGGGTCTCCAGGGGCTCTTCCTCACCCAGGGATCAAACTCCTCTATCTCCTGCACTGGCAAACAGGTTCTTTACCACTACAGCCATCCGGGAAGGAGAGAGGAATTGCATGCCAAATCCCTGTCTGAAGATAGCACCTTTGCTGCCTAGCGGAGTGTAAGAATATAAAGTCCTGAGACACAAAGCAGGTCAGATTTTATGGATAGGAGTGATGTATATGAATTGTATTCCTTAGAAATCTGTATGCAGGTCAAGAAGCAACAGTTAGAACTAGACGTGGAACAACAGACTGGTTCCAAGTCAGGAAAGGATTACGTCAAGGCTGTATATTGTCAACCTGCTTATTCAATTTATATGCAGAGTACATCACGAGAAACACTGGGCCAGATGAAGCACAAGCTGGAATCAAGATTGCAGGGAGAAATATCAATAACCTCAGATACTCAGATGACACAATCTTTATGGCAGAAAGCAAAGAACTAAAGAGCCTCTTGATGAAAGTGAAAAGAGGAGAGTGAGAAAATTGGCTTAAAACCTCAACATTCAGGAAATGAAGATCAAGGCATCTGGTCCCATCACTTCATGGCAAACAGATGGGGAAACAGTGGAAACAGTGACAGACTTTATTTTGGGGGGCTCTGAATTCACTGCAGATGGTGACTGCCACCATGAAATTAAAAGACGCTTGCTCCTTGGAGATGTTGGGGAAGAAGCTGAAACTCCAATACTTTGGCCACCTGATGTGAAGAACTGACTCATTTGAAAAGGCCCTGATGCTGGGAAAGATTGAAGGTGGGAGAAGGGGACGACAGAGAATGAGATGGTTGGATGACATCACCAATGAAATGGATATGAGTTTGAGTAAACTCCAGGAGTTGGAGGCCTGGTGTGCTGCAATCCATGGGGTTGCAAAGAGTCAGACATGACTGAGCGACTGAACTGAACTGAACTGAAAAATCACTGAAGATCGTGACTGCAGCCATGAAATTAAAAGATGCTTGTTCCTTGGAAGAAAAGCTATGACCAACCTAGACAGCATATTAAAAAGCAGAGACATTTCTTTGCCAACAAAAGTCCATCTAGTCAAAACTATAGTTTTTCCAGTAGTCATGTATGGATGTGAGAGTTGGACCATAAAGAAGGCTGAGCGCTGAAGAATTGATGCTTTTGAACTGTGATGTTGGAAAGGACTGTTGAGAGTCCCTTGGGCTGCAAGGAGTCAAGCCTAAGGGAAATCAATCCTGAATATCCTTGGAAGGACTGATGCTGAAGCTGAAACTCTAATACTTTGGCCATCTTATGTGAAGAACTTCCTTAGGTCTTTCACTGGAAAAGACCCCGATTCTGGGAAAGATTGAAGGCGGGGGGAGAAGGAGACGACAGAGGATGAGATGGTTGGATGGCATCACTGACTCTATGGACAGAGGTAAGCTCTGGGAGTTGGTGATGGACAGGGAGGCCTGGGGTGCTGCAGTCCATGAGGTCACAAAGAGTTGGATGTTACTGAGTGACTGAACTGAACTGAGTGATGTATTAGGAGTTTGGGGCATCAGAGGTATTGGATTGGGGTCAGTAAAAGGTCACTGTGGACCTGCAGAGATTGAAGATTTGGGGGTCACTGGATGGAGGAAGGGATAGAGAGAGGGACTTGGCATCATCTTGGAGATGAAGCTCACCTTCACAAATTTGCACAGGGCCGGTTTTTCGACTGTGGAGTTAGTAGGAAGAAGGACTTAACTCCCTGTCTCTTCTGTCTCTGCTGATTCTGAAAATGTCCTTTGGATTCTAAGAGATTTCTGAAGTGTGCTGTGCTGATGGTCCCAGAAATAGCTAAGGAAATGCGAGATTGGGATTGACATATATACACGATTAATGTTGTATATGAAATATATAACTAATAAGAACCTACTGTATAGCACAAGGAACTCTATTCAATGCTCTGTGGTGACCTAAACGAGAAGGAAATCCAAAAAAGAGGAGATACATGTATACTTATGGCTGATTCATTCACTTTGCTGTGTGGTAGAAACTAACGCAAATTGTAAAGCAACTATACTCCAGTAAAATTTAAAAAAAAATCTAAATTTTATTATTAAAAAAGCTCCCCCTCAAGTCCCTCCAGAACATCCACTTCTAACTCTGAGAAAATAGAAGAGCCATGTGGAGAGAGGTAAAGTATCTGGCAAGAAGCGGCTAAAAAAGTAAACAATTATTGGCCCTGTTTCCTGTGTTTTCCTGATTTCTTATATTCTCTCCTGTTGTCCTCCAAGTGGCCTCCAATGAGCCTTCATTCAACTTTTCTTTTTTAACTCCAAAATTAGCAATTAAGAGTGATATTGGGATCTCTTAATGTTTGAGTGCTCTCAGTTCTTGTTATCTTCTTTTTCTCTATTTTTAGTCCCCCAGGGAATCTCATTAAGTCCCATGGCTGTAAATAGAAGCTGTTAGCTTATAGGTTTCAAGCTTCTATTTTCAGTTCAGATTTCTCTCTTCATCTCCTGATTCAAATATCTGACTTGGACGTATGTCTCCATTGTCTGGTTGACACGTCAAACTCAACCCAAACTGCCTTTCTAGTCTCCCCCAGGGCTGTTCCACCCTCTGCCTTCTCCTTCTCAGTAGATGATAGATCCATTTTTCTGGTGGCTCAGAGCAAAAATCTTTTTTTAAAAGAAAATTTTTGGCCACACTGCACAGCAGGTGGGATCTTAGTTCCCTGACCAGGGACTGACCCCATATTCCCTGCAGTGGAAGTGTAGAGTCTTAACCACAGGACCACCAGGGAAGTCTCCAGACCAAAAATCTTAAGACTTAAACTTGCATCCTTTTATCTTTTTTTCCTCACACTCCACATCTAATGTATCAGAATCTTTTTGATTGCCCCTTGAAAATACATGCCGAGTGTATGGAGACAGTGCAGTCTGTTTTCTGTGTTGCTTCAGGGGCTGCTATCTGGCCTCCTGTTTTTCCTTTCATTTGTCTCCAACACCCCACCCAGAATAGTCAAGCCTCTTCTGTGTTCAGTATAATGCTCCCTTTTACACTCAAGGTGAAAACTGAAGTGGCCATGAGGCCCTGTAGAACCTGCCCCACACACTCACCGTATCGTCTCTTAACTCATCCTTTCTTCCTCCTGCCCCCTCTTATTCCCCTTTAGTCCTATGTTGTTATTGTTGTTGAGTCGCTCTGTTGTGTCCAACTCTTTGGGACCCTATGGACTGCAGCATGTCAGGCTTCCCTGTCCTTCACTATCTCCTAGAGTTTGCTCAAACTCATGTCTGTTGAGTCAATGATGCCATCTAACCATCTCCTTCTCTGTCACTCCCTTCTCCTCCTGCCCTTAATCTTTCCCAGCAACAGGGTCTTTTCCAATGAGTGGGCTCTTTGCATCAGGTGGCCAAAGTGTTGGAGCTTCAGCATCAGTCCTTACAATGAATATTCAGGGTTGGTTTCCTTTATGATTGACTGGTTTGATCTTCTTGCTGTCCAAGGGACTCTCAAGAGTCTTCTCCAACACCACAGTTTGAAAGCCATATGGCTTCTCTGAAGTTTCATAATCCAGTGGGCACAGTCTTAGCTTAGGGTCTTCCCACTAGCTGTTCCCTCTGTCCCAAGATGTACACATGGGTAACTCCCTCACCACCTTCAAGTCTTTGCTGAAATTTCATCCTTTTGATGAAGTCTACTCAGATCACCTTGTAGAAATTTGTAAGTCATCTTCTTGTCCTAACTCTCCAAGTCTTCTCCCAAGGTCTACTATTTTCTGTAATACCTACCACCTTCCAATATTTTATACTAATATATAGTAGACTGGGTTTTCCAGGTGGCACTGGGAAGAATTTGAAAGCATCAGTTTTTTGGCACTCAGCTTTCTTTGTAGTCCAACTCTCACATCTGTACATGACTACTGGAAAGACCATAGCTTTGACTATGTGGACCTTTGTTGGCAAAGTGATGTCTCTGCTTTTTAATATGGTGTCTAGGTTTGTCATAGCTTTCCTGCCAAAGATAGTAAATAATTATTTTACCAAGACCTGGAAGAAGACAGAAATTCAGAAACATGATCCTGGCATTGAGATCACCTTTGCTTTGTTGGGGAGCATTTGCCAACCCACAGTAGGTGGCCAAGAGGCTAAGTAGTGCTTGCAGTAACCTCACAGTGCCCAGGGGTCAAAAGCCCCACTCAGAGCCCAGTGATATCAAGAGGAAGGAGTCTGTGGGAGCATCCAAGTTATGGATGGGACTCTCCAGAAGCCTGCACCCCAGGAGTGAGAGTCAATCAGACATAAACCTTCTCTTGCATGGATTCCAGCCAGGAATCCGGTTGTGCAGGGAACCCCCCAAACTTCAAATGAAGCAGATGAAATTCTTTTGGAGGCAGACAAAGATTATCCTCAGCTTCCAATGGTTATGGTAGTTGTTTTTTTTTTCAACTATGATGTTTATTACACTACTAAAGATTTTCTAGGCACACAAGGAGACAAGAAAACATGACTAAGAACCAGTATAAACAACAGAGTGCAGAAGCAAATCCATGGGACATCTGGACACTATAATCCCCAGAGGCAGACTGACATAAACCATGTTTCTTTGTGCTTTTGAAGATAAATCTCCATCTGAAACATTTCATTAGGAGACTGAAAATGATGAAAAGTGATATTGCAAATTTGAAAGAGAGTGAACTAGAAATTCTAGAATTGAAAAGTATAGTTCAAACTGGAAGTGGTTTTATCCCCACTGATATGCTCTAATAATAAAATATTCCTTGTTGAAGTAATGCAGTGTTGGTGAACATTCCTATTTTATTTTCACTTCTTCTGGCCATGGTTTTATCTACCCTTGGATTTTTCCTCATGGATTTCTGGTTTATCAAATTTAAGTTGAGATACTAAAAAGCTTCTTGATGAAAGTGAAAGAAGAGAGTGAAAAAGTTGGCTTCAAGCTCAACATTCAGAAAATGAAGATCATGGCATCTGGTCCCATCACTTCATGGCAAACAGATGGGGAAACAGTGGAAACAGTGGCAGACTTTATTTTGGGGGGGCTCCAAAATCATTGCAGATGGTGATTGCAGCCATGAAATTAAAAGACACTTACTCCTTGGAAGGCAAGTTATGACCAACCTAGATAGCATATTCAAAAGCAGAGACATTACTTTGCCAACAAGGGTCCGTCTAGTCAAGGCTAAGGTTTTTCCAGTAGTCATGTATGGATGTGAGAGTTGAACTGTGAAGAAAGCTGAGTGCCGAAGAATTGATGCTTTTGAACTGTGTTGTTGGAGAAGACTCTTGAGAGTCCCTTGGACTGCAAGGAGATCCAACCAGTTCATTCTAAAGGAGATCAGTCCTGGGTGTTCTTTGGAAGGAATGATGCTAAAGCTGAAACTCCAGTACTTTGGCCACCTCATGCAAAGAGTTGACTCATTGGAAAAGACTCTGATGCTGGGAGGGATTGAGGGCAGGAGGAGAAGGGGATGACAGAGGATGAGATGGCTGGATGGCATCACTGATTCGATGGACGTGAACTCCGGGAGTTGGTGATGGACAGGGAGGCCTGGCGTGTTGCAATTCATGGAGTCGTAAAGAGTCAGACATGACTGAGTGACTGAACTGAACTGATAAAGTAATTGTTTAATATGATCATATTTTTATTCTCAATGTTATGTTTTCATTCTCAGTGTTCCTTTGTGGCAATGTAGTGAAAGCTACCTGTTTAGAATACTTTGTGTTTTGTTTTTTGAACTCTTTTGCCATTGCTTCTTTGATTTAACTTCCTTTTCTTCATTTCTTGATTGCAGTATTTCCTTTGAGAGAATCAAATTTAAACAGACTTCATGAACTGTAGACATAAAACTTTGAGAATAATATTTTCTTAAGTCTTCATTTTTTTACTTTTTGCAACTTTAAAAAAATTTATATTTTAAGAACTTGGTGTCTCTTTAAATTAAAAAAAAAAATTTATTTATTTATTTTGACTGTTCCATGCAGTAGGCAGGATCTTAGTTCTCCATCCAGGGATAATACCCAGGTCTCCTGTATAAGGAGCTCAGCATCTTAACCACTGGACTGCAGGTAAAGTCCTTTTTAGGTCCTCTTATATTTTTCCTTTGGTTTTGGCAGTACTGAGAATTTCAAGACTAACAGGATTTTAGAGTGAGAAGTGTTAGTCCCTCAGTTGTGTCTGACTCTGTGACCTCATGGACTGTAGCCCTTCAGACTCCTCTGTCCATAGAATTCTCCATTCAAGAATACTGGAGTGGGTTGCCGTTCTGTTCTCCAGGGGATGCTTCCTGACCCAGGAATCGAATGCAGGTCTCCTGCACTCCTGGCAGATTCTTTACCGTCTGAGCCACCAGGGGAGCCCCTGATGCTGGGAAAGATTGAGGGCAGGAGGGAAAGGGGCCGACAGAGGATGAGATGGTTGGATGGCATTATCAACTCAATAGACATGAGTGTGAGCAAACCAGGAGAATAGTGAGGGACAGGAAAATCTAACTTGCTTCAGTCCACGGGGTTGCAAAGAGTTGGACATGACTTAGTGACTAAACAAAACAAGAGCGAGAAGAGGAGCCAAGGCCAGAAGTCTCAGGCCCTTCCTCCTGATTTTAGAGAATTCTGTACCTCTGGAGTTTCTTGGCCCTCTAGATTGTTCTAATTATTGATATCAGATTCACAGCTGACCCATATCACTGATATCTGAAGGCTCAGAAACCCTTTACTTGTCCTTTAAGGCATTCATTTAACTGTGGCATTAGTTAGTACATTTTCAGAGAGTTGTATAACCCTTAGATTGCATATTTGAAAGAGACAGTACTGATAGAAGACACACCAGATGGCATCAAGGGGGAAAAAGCCAATCTAATCTAAAATGTGGTAATAAATGAATTTTTATTTAATTAGTATGCTAATGATTAATAAGAAAGTCAATACAACTGACACCAAAGATATATTAGACATGCATTATAATAAAAACTCAGATTTGTGCTGCTATAGACTGTCAGAAAGACACAGCTCCGCTTGGGTATCATGTGACTGAGGAGCAGAGAAAGGAAAGAATCCACTGTTGATGGTGCAGCACTGGACTCTTGTTTTATTTGAACAACTCCCATCTTTCTTCCTGAGGAGCAGCAATGTAGTCGCCAAGGGCTTTGAAGGATGTGATGTAAATAACATGAGTTTCCAGGTAGAGCCAGTGACCATGCCAGGTGAGTGGTCCCTATGTGGCTGCAGATGCTCTCTGTTTGAAGATCAAAATCCCCATCAGTGGCTAAGTTTAAAAGCAGAGGCCATGCTCCCAGGAGGAAGAGGCCGGAAACCAAACAAATTAAGGTTTTGGGAGTCCAGGGCAGAGGTCGGGTTCAGAAGAGGGGGCCTGCATTTGGTGGGCAGGTAGGAAGAGGACACTCGAACTCAAGGACACAGAAGCACAGGCACACTGATGGGAAACATACAACTGGGGCTTCCCAGAGGAGCCTCCTCCAGAGGCCTCCAAGCTGGGACCATTCATCCCAGGGAGTGCGCACGGTGACTCACTGGCACAAAGAAGAGAAACACCTGCACTACCATTTATATTGGGGTTTTTTCTTATTAAAAAAAATGTATTCTTACATATGTCTTATGATGTATATCATACAGAGCTACAATATAACTTGTAGGTAATTTGCATATAAATGAAGGTACAGGTATAGGATGCATGCTCAGTAATTTTTCTTTTCTTTCTCTTTGCATTCTTCTTTTAAGGGATAATTGATTTACAATGTTGTATTAGTTTCAATTGTACAGGAAAGTGATGCATTTATATGTACATACATACTTTTTTCAGATTATTTTCCATTATAGGTTATTGCAAGGTGTTGAATATAGTTGCCTGTGCTATACAGTAAATCCTTGTTTATTTTATATATAGTAGTTTGTATATGTTAATCCCATGCTCCCTACTTTATCCCTTCCCCCCTTCAGTGACCATAAGTTTGATTTCTGTGTCTTTGAGTTTGTTTCCATTTTGCATATTTGTTTATTTGTCTTATTTTTTAGATTGCACATATAAATGACCAGCATATAATATTTGTCGCTCTCTGTCTAACTTGCTTCACTAAGTATAACCTTTAGGTCCATCCCTGTTGGATGCTCAATAATCTTTGCAGATGGGGTGCCATCATCTCATGCCTAAAGACAAGGAGATTTGTCCACTGGCTAATCTAGTTTTGTACAGGTGTATGTGGTTGGCTCAAAACCCAGTAGGACCGAACCTACAAGTGATAGACTGTTCAGTGTTGAGCAGAGATGAGCAGAGCAAGGAGGCCAACTGCTGGCAAACTCAAAATCTTACACAGTTTACTTTTTTAAAAAAGTTGAACTACAGTTGATTTATAATGTTATATTAGTTTCAGGTGTACAACTCAGTGATTCAGTGTTTTTATAGATTATGCTTCATTAAAAATTATTACGAAACAGTGGCTTTAATTCTCTGCGCTCCACAATGTATCCTTATTGCTTATCTATTTTATACGTAGTAGTTTGTGCTCAGTCCCATACCCCTTGTTTGCTTCTCCCCCTTCCTTCTCCCCTTTGTAACCATTAGTTTGTTTTCTATATCTGTAAGTCTGTCTTGCATACATATACATTTGTATTATATTTTACATTCTGCATGTAAATCATACAATATTTGTCTTTGTCTGACTTATTTCACTAAGCATAATATTCTCTAGGTACATCCGTATTGCTGCAAATAGGAGAATTCCATTCTGTTTTAGAGCTGAGTAGTGTTCCTTTGTATATATAAACATACCCAACATTTTCTTTATCCTGTCATCTGTTGATGGGCATTTAGGTTGCTGCCATGTCTTCACTATTATAAAGAGTGCTACTGTGAATGTGGGTGCATGTATCTTTTTCAATTAGTGTTTTCATTTTTTTCTGGATAAATGCCCAGGAGTGGAATTGTTGGATCATATGGTAGTTTTATTTATTTTATTTTTCTTGAGAAACTGTCATATTATTTTCCATAGTGACTGCACCAATTTATATTCCCACTAAAATTGTACAAGAGTTACCTTCTCTCCATATCCTTGCCACCATTTGTCATATGCAGACATTTTGATGATAACCATCTGACAGGTGAGAGGTGTTGTCTCCTTGTGATTTTGACAGGGCCTTTGGAAGAGTCTGGGAATCAGGAGAAAGGTCAGGGTGTCTGAGTCCTAGGAGCAGAGGCTGGTTTGTATGCAGCCAACCTTTATGCAGTTGTTTAGGCTGTCGTATTAGGCATCAGAGAAACAGAACCAATAAGATAAATCTCTAGCTAGCAAGAGGCAGACCTCAGAGATATTGCAGGTTCGGTTCTAGACCATCACAATAAAGTCAACATTGCAAAAAAGCAACCCATATGAATTTTTTTGTTTCCTAGTACACATAAAAGTTATGTTTATACTATAGCCTATTTACTGTGCAACAGACTTGTGTCTAAGAAAACTAATGTACTTATCTTAAGTAAAAAATTGTTCAGTCACTCAGTCATGTCTGACTCTTTGCGACCCCTTGGACTGCAGCATGCCAGGCTTCCCTGTCCTTCACCATCTCCCAGAGTTTGCTCAAACTCATATCCATTGAGTAGGTGATGCTATCTAACCATCTCATCCTCTGTTGTTCCCTTTTCTTGCCTTCAATCAAGTAAAAGTGAAAAATACTTTGTTAAAAAATGCTAGCCGTCATCTGAGCCTTTAGCAGGTCTTGATAGTAACTTTTTGTTCTGTTCAGGGCCTCAGTGAATTGTATGATTTCCATTCACATTGGGGAGGGCAGTCTGCTTAACTGTACCCATTAATGTACTAATCTAATCTAGAAACACCCTTGCAGACATACCCAGAATAATGCTTAGCCAAATATCTCAGTACCCTGTGGTCCAGTCAAGTTGACACATAAGATAACCATCACAATTTTTATCACAGATTTTATTGCAATGGATTGAGAAGGTATTATGCAGGCAAGAGATATAAATAGGGTTGTGTTTTCAAAAATTCCCTCTGGCTGCTGTGTGTAAACTTAAATGGGAGACTTGTTAGGAGATTTTCTTTCAGGATGTATCTCTTCTTTAGGCTGCTATATAATAATTTCCAAGGGCATTTTTTGTTATTATTTTATGTATACTTAGATGTTTCCTTAAGTATTGTATGTATGTACAGAATATCAATTAACCCCAGTTCTAACATGTGTGGATTTTGTGTTTAGGGAGCAAAGTTCTGAGTGGAATTTTTGTCATGGTTTTGATCCTATCTATAGTTCACATGTGTGCATGCTCATTCACTTCAGTTGTGTCTAATGATGTATAGGATAATCTACCGCAAAGCATTATCCTGCTCAAAATAGTGCTGAGGTTCAAAACGTGTTAGCCCATCAGCAGTGTCTGACTCTTTGTGACCCCATGGACTGTAGCCTGCAAGGCTTCTCTGTCCATGGGATTCTCCAGGCAAGAATATTGGAGTGGGTTGCCATGCCCTCCTCCAGGGGATCTTCCTTTTGTCTCCTGCATTGGCAGGCGGGTTCTTTACCACTAGTGCCACCTGGGAAACCCCCTATAGTTCATGGCTGTCTTCACATAATTCTGGACACTTGTGATATACACATCATGCGCTTTCCTATGTGCATAATACACATTTTGATATTGGCTCAGTATATTTCATTGAAAAGTGAAAATGTCAGATAAAACACAGTTCAAATTTCCTTGTATATTTGTTAGTATTAGATTTAGAAAACCATTCAATGCCCCTGATGTTGAATAAACATACAAAACAGGTTGTATTTTTCAAGCATCTTGTCTCTGTACTTCAAATTGTATCTGGCACATAGTAGGTATTCAGCAGATATTAAGTGAACCAGTGATGACAGAATTTCTGAATAGTAACCAGGCACATTGTGAATATGTTAGTTGCTCAATTGTGTCTGACTCTATGTGACCCCATGGACTGTAGCCTGCTAACCTCCTCTCTCCATGAAATTCTTCAGGAAAGAATACTGGAATGGGTTGACATTTCCTTCTCCAGGGGATCTTCCTGACCCTGGGACTGAACCTGGGTCTCCTGAAATGCAGGCAGACTCTTTTAAGTCTGAGCTATCAGGCACACTGTAGAATTCAGTGGACTTTCAGAAACTGGAGAAGAATGTTAAACTGATGACTTAGAATAAATGTGTTAATATTACGCATATTTAACACTTAATATTGAATGCTTTCATAGAGCCAAGTTATATGTAAAACTCTTGACATGTTTTTATCCGTTTCGTTTAGTTTCTCTACACCTCAAAAAATGTTTTTGTTTGTTTGAAACTGAACCCAATGGAGTAAACCATCTGCCTACTGTTTTCAAAATGAAATAATTATTTTCTCCCAAATGAATGAGATACCCTAGAATGTAAACCTTTAGAGGGCAAGAATCAATATTTTCATGTTATTTAATATTCTGCAAAGGAAAATGCAAAGCTATGCACTCAGGAGACACTTAACAACACAGACTGACTATGGTAAAACCTCTTGAAATCAGACTTACATGGTTGTTTGTTTTCCAAGTTGTCAAAATATTATCTCTACTTAGCAGCGTGAAATAGAGACCCAGAATAGCTAATACTGAATACTGAAGGAAAAGAATAAAGTTGGAAGACTAACATTAGCTGACTTCAAGACTTACTGTGAAACTACAGTCATAAAGACAGAGTGGTATTGGTGAATGATTAGACAAGCTAATGGAATAGAATAGAGATCCATATAAATATGATCAACTGATCTTTAACAATGGAGCCAAGGTAGTCTTTTCAATAAACACTGCTAGGACAACTGGACATTCATATAAAAATATCTAACCACAGGCTTCAACAAAAAATAACTCAAAATGGATCATAGGACTAAATGTAAGCTGCAAAACCATAAAACTGCTTGATGGCGACAGAAGAGAGAATCAAGATGACCGTGAGTATGGTGATGACTTTTTAGATGCAATACTAAAGGCACACTCCAGGAAAGAAAGGATTGGTAATTTGGACTTCATTAAAATAAAAGTCTTCTGCTCTGAAAAATACAATGTTAAGAGAATGAAAAGACAAGCCACAGACTGGAATGGAGAGAACACTCACAAAAGACACATCCGATAAAAGACTGCTTGCCAAAATATGCTAAGAACTCTTAAAACTCAACAATAGGAAAAAAACAGCCTGATTTAAAAAACTGATCAAAGACCTCACCAAAGAAAGTGTACTCTTACATACGTATACAGTGTATACAAATGACAAATAAATATGTGAAAAAAATGCTCTACCTCAAATATCATCAGGAAAAGGTCAATTAATACAACAATGAACTATCACTATACATCTATTAAAATGGCCAAAGTCCAGAACACAGACACCACCAAATGCTCATGAGGTTTTAGAGTAACAGGTACTCTTGCTCTTTGCTGGTGGGTATGCAAAAGAATCTGCGTGCCAATGCAGGAGACACAAGAGACGTAGGTTCGATCCCTGGGTTGGGAAGACCCCCCCCCCCCACCCCGGAGAAGAAAATGACAAACCATCCAGTATTCTTGCCTAGAATATCCCATGGATAGAGGAGCCTGGTGAACTATAGTCCGTGGGGTCTCAAAGAGTCAGACATGACTGACAGAGCACGCAGATGCAGGTGGCCGCCTTGGAAGATGATTTGACAAAACTAAGCATACTCTTACCTATCTAGCACTCGTGCTCCTTGGCATTTACCCAAAGGAGCTGAAAGCTTATATCCCCACAAAAAACCCAAACATGGATGTTTACAGCAGCTGTATTCATAATTGTCAAAATTTAGAAGCAATGAAGATGCCTTCCCGTAGGTGAATGGATAAATAAACTGTAGTACCTCCAGACCAGTAGGTAGTTGTTCAGCACCAGAAAGTGATGCACTGTCAAGTCATGGAGGGAGTGTCAATGCTTATTACTAAATGAATGAAAACGATCTGAAAAGGTCACATTTGGTATGATTCCAACACTATGACATTCTGGAAGAGGCAATAAAGACAATAAAAAGATCAGTGGTTGTCAGGATTTAGCAGGAAGGATAGATGAATAGGGTTTTCCCTGATAGCTCAGCTGGTAAAGAATCCACCTGCAATGCAGGAGACCTTGGTTCGATTCCTGGGTTGGGAAATCCCCTGGAGAAGGAAGGGATAGGCTACCCACTCCAGTATTCTTGGGCTTCCTTGGAGGCTCAGACGGTAAAGAATCTGCATGCAATGTGGGAGACCTAAGTTCAGTCCCTGGGTTGTAAAGATCCCCTGGAGGAGGATATGGAAACCCACTCCAGTATTCTTGCCTGGGAAATCTCATGGACGGAGGAGCCTGATGGGTTACAGTCCAGGAGGTCACAAAAGAGTCAGGCATGACTGAACGACTAAGCACAGCACACGAAGATGAACAGGTGGAGCAAAGAGGATTTTTAGGGCAGTGAAACTACTCCGTATGGTGCTATAATGCTGTCTGCTGCTGCTGCTGTTTAGTTGCTAAGTTGTGTCTGACTCTTTTGTGATCCCATGGACTATAGCCCGCCAGGCTCCTCTCTCCATGGGATTTCCCAGACAAGAATACTAGAATGGGTTGCCATTTCCTTCTCCATGAGATATTCCCAATCCAAAGATCAGATCTGGGTCTCCTGCTTGGCAGGCAGATTCTCTACCACGGAGCCACCTGGGAAGCCCATAATATATATATATTTATCCAAACCAATCGAATATACAATACAAAGAATGAACTGTAATGGGAACTATGAATGTTTGGTGATAGTGGTGTCACTGTAGGCTCATCAGTTGTAACAAATGTACCCCTTGGTGAGGGGATGTTGATAATGGAGGAGGCCATGCCTGAGTAGGGGACACTCAGTTACTGTGAACCTAAAATTGCTTCAAATAATAAAAGCTATTTAAAAAATTAAAAACATGGTGCCTCAATAGACACTATAAAGAAGTGAAAAGATAATCTACAAAATGGAAGGAAATAATTGCAAAAATAACATTTGATAAGGGACTTGTACTGAGAATTTATAAAGAACTCTTACAAATGAACAACAAAAAGACAAATAATCCAATTTAAAAAAATAAGCAAATGATTTGAGTAGACATTTCTCCCCAGGAGATATAGAAACATCCAAGAGGCACATGAAAAGATGCTTCAGATTATTAATCATTACAGGAAAGATTATCAAAACCACAGAAGGCCCTTCACACTCACTAAGGTTGCTAAAACAACAGAGATGGCAACAAATGTTGGCAAGGATGTGGAGAAATTGGTAATTTCATGCATTGCTGGTGTTCTCAAAGCAGTGAAAAGCTCAGAGATCACTTACCACTCTAGTTTTCAATTTTCTCTTTATTTTTGTCCCCTAGAGGTTTTGCTTATTTCTTTTGTGAACTTAGATATTCCTTTATAATGACTAAGAAAAAAAATGATCCATATTTCCAGATGTTTTGTGGTGATAAGTCTTCTCAGGAAATATGAGTCACCAAGCTGAGAGAAACGGAAGTTATCATTCTGTAAGAGATGCTACTTTAACAAAGGATATCTGTGCTACTCCATTTATGGATATCTGATAAATAAAGATATCTAAATCTTCACTATAACAATATTTTGACCCCTTTTAATCCAGTTTTCTAAGTAAAACATAAACTTGAATGAATTATTGGGTTTGAAAAAGAACAAATATGAATAAAGCATAGTTTGAGATGAGAACTGTGACACTTTGCTGAAAAATTATATTAAATAAAATTATGTACAGTGTATTATGGATGGCATACAGTGCTGCTGGTTTAACCTGCCAATTTCTCCTCATCCCAGAATTGGAGTAAATCCTTCTGTAAGTATAACTAAGTGAATAGTCTGTACAAGCTTAGTCAGGGCTCCTCTTTCATTGTCCAAATATTCTTGACCCTATCCTAAAGCCTACCCTCAATTATGCCTCAAACCGTTCTCTGCTGACAGGTTACTTCTTACATCAAGAGCCTGCACTACCAGAAAATGCCCAGATCCATTTCTGTACTTGTTGAACGTTCCCCTTACAAACATTCTTGATCTGTTGTACTTTTAGGAGGATCTGTACTCTGGTCTGTAGAACGTGGCTTGATGACTTGATAATCTGGGAATGTCGTTGCTGTTGTTTCGTCGCTAAGTCTTGTCTGACTTGTTGCGACCCCATGGAGCCCAACAAGTTCCTCTGTCCATAGGATTTCCCAGGCAGGGATACTGGAGTGGGTTGCCATGCCCTCTTTCAGGGGATCTTTCCAACCCAGGGATCAAACCTGCATCACCTGCATTGGGAGGCAGATTCTTTATCACTGAGCCATCTGGGAAGCCCAATCTAGGAATATGTGCCTCATATATTTGCCTATGGTGTGCAAGGAGAGATCTCTGTCTAGGGTACCTCAAACATCTCAACTTTGATTGTGGAGGCACTCCTTGACACAGATCTGATCTAAAATTACATTTTCTATTGGGCAGAATGAAGGCTATCCAGACCTTTATTAAAAATAACTATATAACATTTTCTTTGTTCTCAGAAGCTCAGAGGAGTGTTGCATTAGCCATTTTATTATCCTCACTGACTGGGCAACATAAACTCTCGGCCTTTAGGTTTTTATGGCTCTTTCAGGTCATAGGAGCCCAAATATTCATGCAGAAGGGAATTATAGTCAGACGATAAAGTAGTCTACAGTCCTTTCAGCAGATAGGGAGGGTCGACTGTAGTAAGGTTTCTGTTGGTGTCTTTGAGAAAATCAATTACCTCGTAGCTTAAATTATTCACATTGTACCTTAAAAAGTTCAGTGAACTGAACATCTTTACTTCTAGATATGAACACAGAAGGACTAAGTGTGAGCCCTGGTAATGACTTTAGTGACAATGTTTTTCTCCCGTTATAGGCAAAGGATGGGGGTGGAATTTACATTGCAACCAGAAGCAAAAAGAGCAATATTTAGTCTGAGCTAACAGACTTTCCCGAAGCCCTATGGTAACTTAAGTGCACTGGTGGCAGCTTTTTAACTCATAAAAAATACTTGTTACAGAGCGGATACCAGTAAATGAACCAAAACGTACGAAGTGGGGTTTTCTGTTTAAAATAAATAAGCACCACTTGACATCTGGTGAAAATATCTCCTCAGCACCCTTTGTTCTCTCTCGCTTACACTGATGAGGTTTGAAAGTTGAGAAACTGCCCTGTTAGGAAAGGAAGCACATGAAGAAACATGACTATTAGTTTTCCTTTGCTGCAAATGTCTGAAAATTTCACATCTCGAGCCTGTAGTTATTATGGGGTTTGGCGTGTGGGTGGCTGAAAATATGGTACTTGGCCTTTTGGTGCCAAACTTTCAGGCGGCTTCAGCTGTCTGTATACAAAAGACATGGCAGAATGTGTCACTTTACTTTTAATATTCGGAATTGTTCGTCTTGCCAGTGGAATAGTGAGTATGTGGATGGTACTGTTGATCTTGGAGCCTGCCAGTCTCCAAGAATCTTAATTGATGAAGATGCTGTTAGGAACGGAGTGAGCATGTGGGTGGGGACGACGGCTCAGTGAAAGTCTGCAAATGTGAAAAATGCTGTCCTGGGGCACCATCTCCTCTCTAGTTTCGTCCTCACCCTCCACACCTAATTTTCTAACTTTCCCTTCTCCTGCCTCAGTTTAGCATCTGTGATTTACCCTGGCCCCTGATCTTCATGTAAATAGAAATTAAATGACAAATTTCCAAGACCCCCCCAAAGGCCATTCTTCTATTGAAATTTCTTAACATTTTTTGTGTTAGTCACTCAGTCATGTCCGACTTGTTGCAACCCCTTGGACTGTAGTTCACCAGGCTCCTCTGTCCATGGAATTCTCCAGGCAAGAATACTGGAGTGGGTTGCCCTTCCCTTCTCCAGGGGATCTTCCCAACCCAGGGATCGAACCTGGGTCTCCTGCATTGTAGGCAGATTCTCTACCATCTGAGCCACCAGGGAAATGGAAGAAATGATCCTTCACCCACTCCACAAAACTGGATGACCTTCTCTAGAAGTTTGATGTTGTAAAGGCCTTGGACTTGACGGGAACTGTAAGCTCTGGTTCATGAGGATTGTTTTTTCTTCCCGACTGGTTGCATTCCTGTCTTCTTTGCTTAACTTTCTCCTTCCTCTTCTCTCAAGCTTCTTCCAGCTCTCTTTCCTTTCTGTGAATTTCTGTCTAGTCAAATGGAGAACTCTTAAAGCCTTACCTCCCAGGGAAATTGCAAAGAATCATGGGATGGCTGGCTATATTACCTAGGGAATTTGGGAAAATCATATATCTGATTAATTAAAAAAAATCAATAATGATTTGCCTGGGATGAATACATGTGTAATTCTCTTTTTTTTAATTGTTTTTTTTCCCTAAAGTCTTTCTTTAATTTGTTACAACATTGCTTCTGTTTTATGTTTTAGTTTTTTTGGCCACGAGACACGTGGGATATTAGCTCTCCAACTAGGGATTGAAGCCACAGCTGCTGTGTTGGGAGGTGCAGTCTTAACCACTGGACTGTCAGAGAAGCCCCATGATTCTCTTTTGAAGTGGCAGAGGCATGACCACTAGAGTTATGGGTGCATCATACCCCACACAGTAGAGTTGGTTTCTGTGTGTGGATCCCAGCCTGGGAGAGAGCAAGGGACGTGTGTCTTCTTTGTTCTTGGTCACATTCATGAGCCTTCCCCCTAGACCCCCCTCTCCCTCCATGAAGCCTGCTTTCCTACTTTTGCAGGCTTTTTTCCTGCAGTAGGTTTGAGATAGTGAATTCAAGGAAAGAATATTTCAGTTCAGTTCAATTCAGTCACTCAGTTGTGTCCAACTCTTTGCAACCCCATGGACTGCAGCATGCCAGACTTCCTTGTCCATCACCAACTCCCGGAGCTTGCTCAAACTCATGTCCATCGAGTCCAATGATGCCGTCCAACCATGTCATCCTCTCTTGTCCCCTTCTCCTCCCACCTTCAGTCTTTCCCAGCATCAGGATCTTTTCTAATGAGTTTCTGTTCTTTTTATCAGGTGGCCAAAATATTGGAGCTTCAGCATCAGTTCTTCCAATGAATATTCAGGACTAATTTCCTTTAGAATTGACTGGTTTGATCTCCTTGCAGTCCAAGGACTCTCAAGAGTCTTCTCCAACACCACAGTTTGTTCTATAAAATAAATGGCCTCCTACGGTTTCTATCATTTGTACAATGTATTTATTGACTATGTCCTATACAGTCAGGCAGTCTTCCCTGGTCGCTCAGCTGGTAAAGAATCTGTTTACAATGCTGGAGACCTCTGTTCAATTCCTGGGTAGGGAAGATCTGCTGGAGAAGGGGTAGGCTACCCGACTGCAGTATTATTGGGCTTTCCTGGTGGCTCAGACAGTAAAGAATCCACCTGCAATGTGGGAAACCTGGGTTCAATCCCTCAGTTGGGAAGATACCCTGAAGAAGAGAATGGCTACCCATTCCAGTATTCTGTCCTGGAGAAGTCCATGGACAGAGGAGCCTGGTAGGCTATAGTCCATGAGGTCACAAAGAGTCAGACATGACTAAGTGACTTTCATTTCACATACAGTCAGGCACTGGGGTTGTGACTGGTGATGCAGCAAAAAAAAAAAAAAAAAAACCAACCAAAAAACCAGACATTCTTTTCCTATAAGATACTCACTGTATGGTAGAGGCAAGACCAGTTCCATAATTTGCCTTTTTTTGTGGCCATACCATGAAGCATGAAGGATCTTAGTTCCCCAATCATGGATTGAACCCATGCCCCCTATTGGAAGTGCATGGTTTTAACCACTGGACCACCAGGGAAGTCCCAAGACCAGCTACATCATTTGTGAGTTACACATGATGATTTTGGGTCTCCTTGTTTTAAAAGTTATTTAGAAATTCAATACTTGAGAGCAGGGCACTAAACCAAGCATCCCTTTGAAGCTGGATTTCAGTGAGAGTCCATAGGGAGAACACTCATGGGAGGTTGGGTCTCGGGGGGAGAGATGATGTCTATAAAGGGATAGAATCCTGGTGGAAAAGGCCCAGGAGGGCTCCAATAGTCTTGGTGGCCCGAGGAGACAGCGGTTGTCCCCTGACCCAAGGAGGAGTAAGAAGGCAGCTTTGCCTCGCAGAAATTTCCTGTCTCATCTCTCTCTCACTAATGGACTTAAGAAAACTGTATTTCTCCCTTACTCTCTCCTTGAGATACAATCATCAACAGCTTTAGAGATGTCTTGCCAGAATAAGTATATTTTAATATGGAACTCCTTCTTTGTTCTGCCAAGAAAAAAGGGGGATGCAAATCATTGTAACCCAGAACATAACACACAGCAATAAAACAATATTTCTAAAAAAGTGAGGAAAATAAAGCTAATGGAAAGATAGGAAGAATAAAGGGAGGCAGTAATGGGGCCAGTATATAATATACCTGCTTTGAGATCCTTTACCTCTGCTAGAGGTTGGCTGCAAAATTTAGATTTTATTGTGGCAAAATATACACCACATAGATTTTACCATTTTAACCTTTCTTTTTATCTACTCTGTGAGACTTGTGGGATCTTAGTTCCCCAACCAGGGATTGAACTCGCATCCTTGACAGTGAAAGCACAAAGTCCTAAGTACTGAATTGCCAGGAAGTTCCCTCATTTTAGCTACTTTTAAGTGTATAGTTCAGTGGCACTAAGTACAGTCACATTACTGTGTAACCACCACACCATCCATCTCCAGAACTTTTGCAACATCCCAAATGGAAACTCATGCGTGTGTGCTTAACGTCCAACTCTGCGACCCCATGGACCACAGCCTGCCAAGCTCCTCTGTCCAGGCTTCTCCAGGCAAGAATACTGAAGCGGGTTGCCATGCCCTCCTCCAGGGGATCTTCCACGACCCAGGGATGGAATCCGCGTCTCTTATCTCTCCTGCATTGGCAGGCAAGTTCTCTATGGCTACTCTGTGTCCATTAAACAATAACTCACTTCTGCATCTCCCCAGCCTTGGGTGATTGTTTTCTGTCTCAATCAGTTTGACTATTTTAGATACTTTAGAAAAGTGGAGTCATATAATGTTCATGTTCTATTGGGAATGGCTTATTTCACTTAGCATGGTGTCTTCACATGTCATCCATGTTGCAACATGTATCAGAATTCCCTTCTTTTTTTTTTTTTTAAGTAGTTTCATTTTATTTTATTTTATTTTATTTTTTTATTTTTTAAATTTTAAAATCTTTAATTCTTACATGCATTCCCAAACATGAACCCCCCTCCCACCTCCCTCCCCATAACATCTTTCTGGGTCATCCCCATGCACCAGCCCCAAGCATGCTGTATCCTGCGTCAGACATAGACTGGCGATTCAAGAATTCCCTTCCTTTTTAAGGCTAATATTCCAATGCATGTATAGACCACATTTTGTTTACCCATTCATCTGTCAGTGAACACTTGGATTGCTCTTACCTCCTGGCTGTTGAGAATAGTGATGCTACGAACATGGGTGTACAAGTATCTGAGTCCCTGCTTTCCATTCTTTTGGAAATTCATACCCAGAAATGGGATTGCTGGATCATATGGTAGTTCTATGTTTAATTTTTTGAGAAACATCAAATTTAGTTCCGAGGCTTCTAGGGGCCATCTTAAGATCGGAAACAATAAAATACACAATTCACAGTGCCTCCCAAGTAAATGCAGATCAGTTGTTTGTGAGACTAGAAAAACCTGGCTTTCTCCCTCCGGTCTGCATAGAGAAGGTACCCTGCAGTGCAGTGAGCCACATGACCGACTTACAGCAGAAGCAGTGTGTTTCTGGGGAGGCTGATGAGAGCACAGGGTGAGGAACGCAGGCCATGCGGTCCAGGCTCAGAGTGGGGCTGCCTCCTCTTAGGATGCAAATTCCAAAGAAGAAAATGATAAGCAGGGGAGAGAAAAATGAAAGAACATATCCTGGGGAAAAGGACGTTTCCTTTGAGAAAGCTTTCTGAGCACTTTGCAATTTAGACAAGACTCTGACGCTGGGAAAGATTAAAGGCAGGAGAAGGGGGCAACAGAAGATGAGATGGTTCGATGGCATCACTGACTCGGTGGACATGAGTTTGAGTAATCTCCAGGAGATTGTGAAGGCCCGAGAAGCCTGGCTTGCTGCAGTCTGTGGGGTTGCAAAGAATCAGACACAACTGAGCGACTGAACTGGACTGATTCTTTTTCAGCATATGCTGCTCCTTATTTCTCTCTGTAGCAAGCTAGATCGCTGCTTTCATAAATTTCAAGCGGGCCATTCGAGGTGCCTTACCGCCACTTAATGTCCTGTACTGAGCCCCGCTCTTCATGCAGTGTCTACCTCAGTGTTTTGTTTTTATTAGAAATTCACCTCGCCTTGTGTACTGAGGGGAAAGAAAAAAGGAAATTAGACCCTGGAGCTCAGCAAGCCCATAAAATGGCAAGAGATTCCTGAGGAAGGCCGCGCTGAACCCCTAGGCCCCGGCTGCCTGTGCGGTAATGAAATGCATGACTACAGGAGATGATAGTAATTGCAGCAATGGCTCGTTACAGCTCCCGGGTGATTTGGTGCTGTCAGGAGTGCGCTGTCCTCCGACATCCCAGGAGGCGACCGGCATCAGTGACTGCGGGCCCTGATTGGGGCAGTGAAATATTGCTGGCAAAAATTAAAAGGTCCCCGTGTCAAAATAATTCATGATATGCATATCTTCCATTCTGATGAAACGGCTGATATCCGGATTAGCAAGATAATAAAACTGATCAGGCTACAGTTAAACAATTTAAGTTGGAGAGCTGTTCATTTTGTAGGTGTCACTTGTCAGATCAAGGGGTCAACGCGGAATGAAAGGCTCTTCCCGGTAACCTTCCGAAGATGTGGATCCAGTGTGTTCTTCGCTATTTGTCCAAAGTTTTCATCATCCGGCTGCCGACCAGCATTACCGCGGCAGGCTGTATTCTGACATTCAAATCCCCGGAATGACAGGTTATTAGGAGCCGAGGACTGGCTCTACATACATTAAGCACCGTATCTCTGACCTGTAATGTGAACCGATAGTGATATTGTAATTGAGTGAGTCTGCAAAAAGAGGAGGGGGGAGTCTTTATTAAAACACGGGGAGAGAAAGGAAAGCATTTCTATTTCTGATGATTTGTGGGATTGGAAAGGAAGCTTTTGGGCGATGATTTATTTTTCGTTTCAAAAAGGTAGAGTGACGTGCGGAGTGTTTGCTGGGTGTAACGGTTATTTGACAAAGATAAGGCAAGCTCTCTCAGCCTCCTCTCCATGTGCTGAGCAGACACAGATCAAAAGAGATTTGTTCTATGAAAGGCAGTAGCTTTAAAGTGAATACAATGGGCCCACATACCTCCTGAGGCTGTTCTCAGGGTCTTGGCCCTGCAGCTCTGGCTTCACTTCTCGCCCCTCCTAGGTCTGAGCCCCTTCTCCTCTGCGTACCAAGGCGGGTAGCAGAAGGGGGCATCTATTATTGGTGTCAGTGACTCCATTGTGGGGTGCCGCTGTGCACAAAGTGACTCATTTAATATGCATTAGTGGGATCTCAGTTGATCCTTTCAGGCTTCTCCTGAAAGACTTTCATCCAAGGGAGTCAGACAGGGAGGTCACTGAATTCAATCTTGTCCAACTGTTTTTGACCCCATGGACTGTAGTCCACCACGCTCCTCTGTCCATGGAGATTCTCCAAACAAAAATACTGGAGTGGGTTGCCGTTTCCTCCTCCAGGGGATCTTCCCAACCCAGGGATTGAACTTGTGTCTCTTACGTCGCCTGCAGTGGCAGGCAGGTTCTTTACCATAGCACAACCTGCTGCTGCTCCTGCTAAGTCGCTTCAGTCGTGGCCGACTCTGTGTGACTCCATAGACGGCAGCCCACCAGACTCCCCCATCCCTGGGATTCTCCAGGCAAGAACGCTAGAGTGGGTTGCCAAACCTGGGAAGCCCTCAAATTCTAGGATAAGTTGTGGAAACCCTCCAACAGCCTGAAGAAGCTCAGTATTGTGTGTGTGTGTGTATGTGTGTGTGTGCACCCCTGTGTGTACAGGTGCATATGTGTGCAGTGAATGTGAATAGACACACATTTCCTAGGGTAAGAATTACCCAGCGAGTTTGGGTTGAACATGTACACACTGCTGTATTTGGAGTGAATAACCAACAAAAACCCACTGTGTAGCACGGGGAACTTGGCTCAATGTTATGTGGCAGCCTGAATGGGAGGGGAATTTGGGGGAGAATGGAAACATGTATATGTGTGGCTGAGTCCCTTTTCTGTTCACTTGAAACTGTCACAGCATTGTTAATTGGCTGCTGCTGCATCGCTTCAGTCATGTCTGACTCTGTGCGACCCCATAGATGGCAGCCCACCAGGCTCCCCCGTCCTTGGGATTCTCCAAGCAAGAACACTGGAGTGGGTGGCCTTTTCCTTCTCCAATGCATGAAAGTGAAAAGTGAAAGGGAAGTCACTCAGTCGTGTCTGACTCTCAGTGACCCCATGGACTGCAGCCTACCAGGCTTCTCCACCCATGGGACTCTCCAGGCAAGAGTACTGGAGTGGGGTGCCATTGCCTTCTCCTGTTAATTGGCTATACCTCAATAAAAATAAAGAGTTAAAAAAAAGAATTGCCCAGTGAAAATTCTAATAGAAGGTACGCTGTTCCAAGCATTGGGAAATTGAGATTCTGGGATGAACTTCAGCAACGACACCCTTATGTGACCTTGGGCATGTTGACCAGCATCTCTATCTGTAAAGTAGTTGTCCTGATGCTGTGGTAGTGAGAAATGACATAACAGATACATGTGCTATTATAAACTGTAGCATGAACATAAAATGTCATTAATCTTAAGAATAGGACTGATGAATGTTTAGCCCCATGCAAATATAAGGGTTTATAATATCTACATTTGGTTACTATCAAAGGAACTCACATTGAGATTCTTCAGTATTTGAGGTATGTTTTATAAAAACACCCAAATGGGGCTTTCCTGGTGGCTCAGTGGTAAAGAATCTGCCTGCCAATTCAGGAGACACAAGTTTGATCCCTGATCCGAGAAGATCCCACATGCCGTGGAGGAATTAAGCCCGTGTGTCCTAACTATTCGGAGAAGGCAATGGCACCCCACTCCAGTACTCTTACCTGGAGGATCCCATGGATGGAGGAGCCTGGTAGGCTACAGTCCATGGGGTCACTAAGAGTCAGACACGACTGAGCAACTTCACTTTCACACATTGGAGAAGGAAATGGCAACCCACTCCAGTGTTCTTGCCTGGAGAATCCCAGGGACAGAGGAGCCTGTTGGGCTGCCGTCTATGGGGTTGCACAGAGTCAGACACGACTGATGCGACTTAGCAGTAGCAGCCCTAACTATTGAGCTGGTGCTCTAAAGCCTGGGAGCAGCAGCTACTGATTCCATGTGCCACAGTTATTGAAGCCTGCATGCCCTAAAGTCCTTGCTCCCCAATAAGAGAAGCCACCACCAAGAGAAGCGCACACGGCACAACTAGAGAGTAGACCCCGCTAATCACAACTCGAGAAAAGCCTGCTCAGCAATAAAGACCCAGCACAGCCAAAAATAAATAAGTAATAAAAAATACCCCAAATGAAACACAGTGCCTTTAAACATTTTGAAAATGGTCATTGTCATTCTCTTTTTAGTTCTCACTATTACAACGGTCACCTCTTTTTTCGTTTTACAAAAATTATTTGGTAAAAGCTGTATGTGTAGAGAAAGCACCTCAGCCTTCATCAAAATTGAAATCCACTCTTCTCACTTTATGGATGTTGGTGTAACAAGGGTGTTTATAAATACTGATGGCAAGTTAGCAATGAGACATGAAGAGTGATCGAAGGTTTTTGGATTAAGATACTGGGTAAATAAAGGAGACGTTTTTAAAGATGGTGAGGACTGAGAGTTTCTGGGTATAAAAACTAAGAATTCTGTTTCTGACTTATTTGGTTTGAAATGCCTATTACGTTATTTATTTCTTAGTCTTTATATTTGGCTGTGTTGGGTCTTGGTTGCAGCACATGGGATCTTCACTGCAGTACATGGACTCTCTAGTTGTGATGGATGGGCTCAGTTGCTCGGCATGTGGGATCTTAGTTCCCCAACCAGGGACTGAACGCACATCTCTTGCATTGCAAGGCTAATTCTTAACCACTTGGTGATCGGGGAAGTCTTGGCTGGTTATGTTATTTTTCCCTGCTATAAATTTAAGAGTAGTATCCTTGAATGACTTACTTTTATAGTCACATAGGAGAAATGTTATAAATAAAGAAACTTACAAATGGATTTTTGTTAAATAGATAAACTACAGATAAATCAAGAATTTGTTTAAATTCAGCAAACATAATGAAACCTAAATATATAAGACCCTGTATATAAAGAATGCATAAATAACTCATTGTGTCCTCCATATGAGAAAAAAGTAATACACAACAGTGGAGAGCAGTGATCATTGTGGATTAGGGTGATCAGAGAATGCTTCCTGAAAGAGGTTAATTTTGAAAGAGACTAAGGAAGATGAGTCGGTGGATGGGAAATGCAAGGACTTTCCGTAGGGAAAAATATCAGTAACTGCTTCAAATATGTGTCTGAGTGAAGGTGTACTCAAATGTGAATTTCTGCTTTAATTTGTGCATGCTCGGCGCTCAGTTGTGTCTGACTCTTTGCTCCTCTTGTTGTGGAGCACGGACTCGGCGGTGCGTGGGCTTCAGTAGTTTTGGCTCCCGGGCTCTAGAGCACAGGCTCGGTAGCTGGTGCACAGGCTCAGTTGCTCCTCTGCATGTGGGGTCTTCCTGGATCAGGGATCGAACCTGTACCTCCCGTATTGGCAGGCGGGTTCTTTACCACTGAGCCACCAGAAAAGCCCCATGTGTTAATCCATTTTTAAATTGTCTGAGGCCACTGGTAACTGGAAGTAGTTTTGCTATGTCCTGGGCTAATTCACAGACTGGAAAGATCTGAGTCAGTCTAAGTTACTTATGTCAGTGTAGATATTTTGAGTTACTAAACCAAAGAACTTGTTAGCAGAAAGTGTAAGAGAGTCAGTGTATACTCTCTTTCCCATTTTGGGGGGTCATTTTAGATAGAAATTAGATAAAAATGTGTTTTGAATCCTGCATTTTTAGAATTAAGGATTGGGTGTCCAATGCGTATGATCCTACTGTTCTTATAATTTGAAAAGTAATGTATAAAAATATATATCTACATGTTTAAGAAGTATTGTCAATGTCTATTTTGCTTGTGTGTAATAGGAAATGAAAGAAAAGAGGAACTGATGACTGACAGGGTCATCCTGTCTTTCTGTGGCTGAGATGCTTCTATGGGAAGACACATTATGTTATCTGTTTGGTCAATTTCAGGACACATGGTTAATCTCATTACCATCAGTACTAGCTGAGTTGAGACCAGTGAGCTTCCTGAATTGATATATACCAATATATACAATAATCATAATTACAGATTATGATTGTAGATTGCAGACAATCATAATTCCATAAAAAGTGAAAATAAGATACTGAATTAAAGTTGGTCAACTTTTTGTTAATGTTGAAAATATAAGAGGAAGGAAATTTTAACTTAAATGTCTTACATGGCCCTTCATAGCTAAGGGTCTATAATGTTTTTGTATGTTTTCAATGGAGATCAAACCAGTCAATCCTAAAGGAAATCAGTTCTGGATATTCATTGGAAGGACTGATACTGAAGCTGAAGCTCCAATACTTTGGCCAGCTGATGTGAAGATCTGACTCACTGGAAAAGACTCTGATGCTGGGAAAGATTGAAGGCAGGAGAAGAAGGAGATGACAGAGGATGAGATGGTTGAATAGTATCACCGACTGGATGGACATGAGTTTGAGCAAGCTCTGGGAGTTGGTGATGGACAGGGAAGCCTGGTGTGCTACAGTCCATGGGGTCACAAAGAGTCAGACACAACTGAGCGACTGAACTGAACTGACTGAATGCTGAAATTATTTTTCATTTTTCAAATGATGTTATTTACTCTTTTGTAAACCGTTGGTTTAATAATCACACAAAGTGCTCAGTTGAGATTTGAATTTCTAATCGGATATTCCATGGAGGTCAGAGACTTTTGGGTTGCCCTGATACAATTTCTGTCAACTCTTATGTGTCATAGATCTAATATGTTTCGGGATTCTCCAGTGGGGAAAGTAAGCATGGACAGTGTTCTGGGAGGACCTAACTTGGTTCCAAGGAGTTTGCTCCCTTAGACCAGACCTTTGGCCTTCACTTCTCACCTTCCATTTTTTGTTAATGTAATATTCTCTGTGTTTATTATCATTACCCTCTTTTCTTTGGTCTCATAATAGATGGAAGGGAACACTAGTAAGTATGTGTTCTCCATTCTCTTCAGAAAGAGGGCAAACTTGAGAGAGCGAGCCAGGGTTGTTTAAGATTGTGGTTTTTCGACAGTTGGAGAGATGATATGGTCCAGCCTAGTTTTTCACAGAGATAATTCTTATTCTTATACCTCTTTTAAAAAAATTGAAGTGTAGTTGATTTACAGTGTTGTGTTAGTTTCAGGTGTACAGCAAAGTTATACAGTTTTACATACATTAGTTAGTGTTAGTCACTCAGTTGTGTCCAACTCTTTGCGACTCCTTGGACTATATAGCCCACCAGGCTCCTCTGTCCATGGAATTCTTCAGGCAAGAATACAGGAGTGGGTTGCCATGCCCTCCTCCAGGGAATCTTCCCAACACATGGACTGAACCTGTATTTCTTACATCTGCATTGGCAGGTGGGTTCTTTACCACTAGTGCCAGCCACACTAGGTCCTTGTTATTTATCTATTTTATACATAGTAGTGTGTATCTATTAGTCCCAAACTCCTAATTTATGTCTCTCCTACCCTTTCTCCTTTGGTAACCGTAAGTTTGTTTTGTTTTGTAAATAAGTTCCTTTGCATCACTTTTTTAGATTCTTCACGTAAGTGATATCATATGACCTTTGTCTTTGCCTTACTTCACTTACTGTGTAATCTCTAGGTCCATCCATGTTGCTGCAAAAATAACATTAGTTCTTCCTTTTTTATGGCTGAGTAATATTCCATTGTGGAGCTTCCCAGTTGGTGCTAGTGGTAAAGAACCTGCCTCCCAATGCAGGAGGCATAAGAGAGGTGGATTAGATCCCTGGATTAGGAAGATTCCCTGGGGGAGGGCATGTCAACCTACTCCAGTACTCTTGCTTGGAGAGTCCCATGGACAGAGGAGCCTGGTGGGCTAGAGTCCATAGGGTCGTGGAGTGTTGAACATGACTGAAGTGACTTAGCATGCACACACATGATATTCCTTGCTTATATGTAGCACATCTTCTTTATCCACTCCTCTGCTGATGAACATTTAGGCTGCTTCCATGTCCTGGCTATTGTAAATAGTGCCGCAGTGAACTTTGAAGTGCACGTATCTTTTCAAATTATGGTGTTCTCTAGATATATACCCAGGAGTGGGATTGCTGGATCACATGGTAACTCTATTTTTAATTTTTTAAGGAACCTCTATTCTGTTGTCCATTGTGACTGCACTAATTTATATTCTCACCAATAGTGTAAAAGGATTCCCTTTTCTCCATACCCTCACCAGCGTTTATTATTTGTAGACTTTTTAATGATAACCATTCTGACTGGTGTGAGGTGGTACCTCATTATAGTTTTGATTTGCATTTCTCTAATAATTAGCAATGTTGAGCATCTTTTCATGTGCCTGTTGGCCATCTGTAAATTCCTAACACTTCTTGATTGAAGAATTTATAACCTTTCAAACAAAATAAATGAGGAACCTCAGCTGCCTGTCTAGTGGGAGGCATTAAAACTGGGTGGATTGGAGCATGTGCTTTGGATCCCGATTCCACAACTGTGTGATTTTTGGGTGGGATACTTATATCTCTCTGTGCTTCAATTTCTCTCTCCTTAAAATGGGGAGCAATAATAAAGAATAATTATCAGGTTAGTGCAAAGGTTATACTAGTTAATCAGGGCACAGCACTTAGATTAGTGTTAGCTCATATTCTGATTGCTCACAGTTTTCTATTATTCACTCGTTACCCTGTTTAGCTCTTGGTGAGATAGGACTTCGCCCTTTTCCTCCCATTCTTTTGCAGTCTAGGAACCAGTATCAGCTACTCTCCTCATTGTGTGTTTGGAGCATTATACTTTGAGTAAAAGTGTCAGTTGCTCAGTCGTATCTGACTCTTTGCTAACCCATGGAGTGTAGCTGGCCGGGCTCCTCTGTCCATAATGTTCTCCAGGCAAGAATACTGGAGTGGGTAGCCGTTCCTTTCTCCAGGAGATCTTCCCAACCCAGGGATCAAACCCAGATCTCCCCCATTGCGGGCAAATTCTTTACTGTCTGAGCCACCGAGAAGTGGTGATATATTTCGATATGTTTTATATTTAGCAACACTGTTGTAACCTCTTCTTAAGGCACCACAATAGAAGTTTTCCTATTGATCAGACTCTAGGAGGGGAGGGATGAAGGGACTGGGGAGAGAGATGGCTCCCGAAGGGAGGAAGAAGCCATGAGAATTAAGGGCTGGAAATAACTCCAAAGGGAGCTGCCCCCAGCAAGGTCTGTCAGGAGGCTGTTCCTACAGCGCTTACTCTTATCTGTCAGAGGTGAGGGCTGAGTGGGTCCTTCTCCAGGAGTGGTGCTTCTGTGTCTCGTCTACAGGGGGCAGCACTGCAGCTCTGGTCATTTGTATCCTCAGGCTTCTCTCCCCTCCCTCCCATTTCCCTCCTGAAATACACTGTTTTTACAGCCCATCTAATTTGGGCGTAGGCTTGGCCAGCCTCGTTGTCATTTTAATATATATTATTTTGGTTTCTCACACAATCTGTAATTTATTTTATTGACTTCCTAATAAATAGGGGGGAAAAGATCTTATTTCCATATGGACTGTGCGTTATGGAGAAGCCCCTCATGGCTCAAGACCAGAGCAAATCCACGCTGGCTCGTTTTCATCCCTCCCACTTGAGGTTTATGTGTCTCTCCTCTCCTAATTTTTCATTAGAATATAATAATCGTCTGAGGAAAGGGTGATTTGATATGTGATATATTTCATTATGCTCTTATGGTAAGGGTAGTGCCCAAAGTGAGAGAGCATCACTAATTTTTCGGCACAGTAATTTATTCCACAGTATTTAAATGTTGTAATTTTCACACGGAGGCACATGCTGCCACATCGATCTTTCCCTGGACCAGTCTGTCTTGCTCTTTCCTTTTCATCTGTTTTGTTTTTGCATATTTTTTTCATAAATTCGACAGATGGCCTCTTGATGAATCCTTGATAATACTGTCATGTAAAGCAGCGAAGACTAGAAATCATCTCACAAAGATTTTTCATTGCAAAGGGAAAATTGAACAGAGCAAACATCACTAAGTCCATAACAACAGCCACAAAATATCTACTTCATGTCAATAAAGAGGACAGGCTTGCCTCCTCCTGCTTCCCGCACCAATGCCAGCGTCCTTTTAAAGTCCTCTGAATATTTTATATTCCGTTTCGATCCCCCTTGCACGCCTCGGGTCGGTTGAGATTTGTGAGTTTCATATTCCGAATGTTCACGCAGCCTCTTTCACGCGTCCCCTCGCTTCTCCCCGAGCCCCCGCTCCCAGGGCTCCATAATTGTGGATCAGGTGAAGTTTGCGTCCCCTCATTTCAAGGTCATGCACCAATAGGACCATTTTCCTGATTCAGAGGGCACGTAATTTCACAGCCGTGTACTCCTCATTAATCCCCCTGAGTGGGGGCTCGTGAAGTTCCAGATCACAGATTTGTTTTTGTCTTGTTCTCTGACTCAGTGCTTCACAAAGGGATTAGATTAACCTCTGTGATTGTATTTGTATCTCCCTGCATTGTGTTAGAAATGAAATGATTTCTTCCGTCCCCTCTTACCCCCATACTCCACCCCTTCCCATTTCCTGTTGTCATATTTCTCCCTCCAGTTTAATGACTAGGTTGCAGTTCATTAAAGACAGATGCGTGGCAAATACAGGGAATTGTTCATTTACTGGTAGTAGTTCTAGCTTTCTTTGCTGATATACATACACATACATATATATAATTATGTGTGTGTGATATATATATATATATGTATATATTTATTTCTGTTTTCTTTTAGTAGCCTGTGTGTGAAATCTCCAGGATTACCACAAATATGAAAATTTGTTGTCTAGTGGGTGTGAATTGGAATCCCTGTGGGCCTGAATTCTGTGGTTTCTAACCGTTAGAATGTCCCGAAATAAGACCATTATTGATTTGTTTCTCAGTGCTGTTGCCTGCTAGGATGAGTAGGCACAGGATCTCAAGCAGGGTGTTTCCCCCCCACATTTTAAAGTGGCTTCTTCCTCCTTTCCCGCTCTTTCTGCTTCTCATTCCAGTTTTTGACGGCTTCTGTGACTCTCGGCGACCATGAAAAGGACCCACCTGGGCCTTTTGTGATTTCTCAGGATGCGTGAGCCATTGCAGGCTCTTTCTGCAGGTACTTGGGTCCACTCCGCTTCACAGTGGTAGCCCGCACAGTGTTTATGTGGCCGACGCTTTCCTGTGTCAGGCATTTACAGCCTCCCATTGAGCTGGGCACTAATGGGCTTTCCCCGTGGCTGGGTGGTAAAGAAGCCACCTGCCAATGCAGGAGATGCAGGTTTGATCCCTGAATCTAGAAGATCCCCTGGAGAAAGGAATGGCTACCCACTCCAGTACTCTTGCCTGGGAAATCCCATGGACAGAGGCGCCTGGCAGGCTACCCCATGGGGTCGCAAAGAGTCAGACTTGAATGAGTGACTAAACAACGACTGAGCTGGGCATCACTATGCCCATTTTACAGAACAGGAAGCCAAGCCTCGGAGAGGTTATGTTGCCTGAAGTCTGCATTGTTATAAGGTCGCAGCCAGGACCGACCTCGGGTCTCCTTCTTTACCACCCTGCTTCCTCGCCTGAGAAGCTATTCTAAACTCCATGTTTAAAACCAGGAGGCCCAGCTTCATGTTTTTGTGGCTTTGAGTGCTAAATAAAACCGCGATCCATTTGGGGAGACGATGCACACACCACCCCCACCCCCAAACCCACCCCCCGCCTTTATAACTTTTCACTTCTTTGGCAATAAGCAAGAGCTGGTAAATAATCGAGCTGAATTGGGCTAAGCTGTGTTCACCTCTAACTTAAGAAACAGGAGATCTAGGCCAGCCTGGACAACTGCTCTCCATTCAGGGAAGAATCCAGTGGAAGGCAGCAACTGAGAGCATCAGTCCTGTGTCAGGTAGCTGCTGCTAAGCCACTTCAGTCGTGTCCGACCCTGTGTGACCCCAGAGACAGCAGCCCACCAGGCTCCCCCGTCCCTGGGATTCTCCAGGCAAGAACACTGGAGTGGGTCGCCATTTCCTTCTCCAATGCATGAAAGTGAAAAGTGAAAGGGAAGTCGCTCAGTCGTGTCCGACTCTTCGCGATCCCATGGACCACAGCCTACCAGGCTCCTCCATACATGGGATTTTCCAGGCAAGAGTACTGGAGTGGGGTGCCATCGCCTGTAGACCAGGTTTGAATTCTGACTTCTCTGCTTCTTAGAGAAAGATACTGGACTTGCCTTCTCTAAGTCCAGGACATAGACTGTTGTAAGGATTAAAAATGGTTACAAAACAAAATTTGAAATTCAACCACATTCTGTCTGAGGATGCAAGTGGCTTTACTTGGTGGTTCTTGTGTTAGGTGATGATCATCCCATCTAACCGGCTTCCCAGGTAGCTCAGTGGTAAAGAACCTGGTTCCCAATGCAGGCGATGCAGATATGCTTACATGTGATCCCTGGATGGGGAAGATCCCCTGGAGGAATGCATGGCAGCTCACTCCAGTATTCTTGCCTGGAGAATCCCATGGATAGAGGTGTCTGGAGGGCTCCAGTCCATAGTGTTACGAAGAGTAGGACACAACTGAAGCGACTACCACACTACACCATTGAAGTAAATAAACGGATTTTTTAATGCAGTAAATAGGGCTTCCCTCACAGCTCAGTTGGTAAAGAATCCGCCTGCAATGCAAAAGACCCTGGTTTGGTTCCTGGGTCAGGAAGATCCTCTGGAGAAGGGATAGGTACCCACTCCAGTATTCTTGGGCTTCTCTTGTGGCTCAGCTGGTAAAGAATCAGTCTGCAATGTGGGAGACCTGGGTTCAATCCCTGGGTTGGGAAGACCCCCTGGAAAAGGGAAAAGCTACCCACTCCAGTATTCTGGCCTAGAGAATTCCATGGACTGTATAGTCCTTGGGGTTGCAAAGAGTTGGACACGACTGAGCAACTTTCACTCACTCACTCAGGGTTTTGTACTTGCTGAAGCACAAGAATCCCTGTTCATTATCTTTATTGACTTTTAATCTACATTGTTTTTTAAATTAATTTTTGTTGGATCATTTGGGCTTCCCTGGTGGGTCAGACGGTAATGCATCTGCCTGCAATGTGGGAGACCCAGGTTTGATCCCTGGCTCAGGAAGATCCCCTGGAGAAGGAAATGGCTACCCACTCCAGTATTCTGACCTGGAGAACTCCATGGACTGTATATTCTACGGGGTCGCAAAGAGTTGGACACGACTGAGCCACTTTCACTTTTAGGCAGTGAATAAATGGCCTCTTTGGTAACTGAGCATGGCAAGTGGGGATCCACATATTGTAAAGGTTTGATTTCCTGGTTCAGTCTTTGACCAAGAGGGGAAAGCTACCAGAGTGGGTTTGTCTACAACCTCAGGTAGTTTTATTAGTTATTTCTTTTTTCAGATAAGTGTTGGGAGTATTTTTTTTAAAACATCTTTTATTTAATTTCTCACAGTATTACTTCTGTTTTATGTTTAAGCCATGAGGCATGTAGGATCTTAGCTTAAAATCCCTACACCTTGCATTGGAAGGTGAAATCTTAACTGTTGGACCACCAGGGAAGTCCCCAGGTGATTTTATTTTAGATGGTGATTGTCCAGTAGTCTCTTCAGAGTAGAAAGGCAGTTCAAGCAAAGAACTGGCAACATGTGAGTACTCAGGTGAAAAAAGAAGTGCCAGGAAGAGCCTGGAGGTCACGTCAGTCCTATCACCTTTTGTTTTAGGATCCTCTTGTGTCTTAATTTTTCATTACCCTTTTGGTAATAAATCTTTTAATGAAGCTGTTTTGGAATTTTGAAGCCTTTTGTTAGCTTCTGCATACCAATTGAAGTCGGCATCCCATTCTAACTGCATAATTTGGGACAATTCTCAAGTGTTCTCGGTGTGCTTCTTAAATGAGCAATCCTGAAATTGGAGTGATCCCCATAATGGCTGCTAAGAGTGAGACACGACTGAGCGACTTCACTTTCACTTTTCACTTTCATGCATTGGAGAAGGAAATGGCACCCCACTCCAGTGTTCTCGCCTGGAGAATCCCAGGGACGGGGGAGCCTGGTGGGCTGCCGTCTCTGGGGTCACACAGAGTCGGACACGACTGACGCGACTCAGCAGCAGCAGCAGCCATAACGGCCACTGTGATCCTTGTAAAATCTTGCCATCTGTTCGATCCTTGTAACTTCTGGGACTACAGTTGCTCAACCTAAAATGGGCAGGTGTATAGGAAGGTAGTACACTCACCTCTTTGGTTATAAAGGATCCCATTTCTTTTAGCTAGGCCTTTGGGTTTCTTGCATGCTCAGTCGCTCAGTTGTGTCTGACTCTTTTCGACTCAATGGACTGTAGCCCACCAGGCTCTCTGTCTATGGGATTATCCCATCAGGAATATCGAGTGGGTTGCCATTTCCTGCTCCAGGGGATCTTTCCGCCCCAAGGATAGAACCCATATCTCCTGCATTGGCAGTCGGACTCTTTACCACTGAGCCACCTGGAAAGCCTTAGAGCCAAACTTACCGGCTTCCAGGCATTTCCAATATTCTCATTAGCAATCAGCTTTTATTTACCTGAGGCCCCTCATGGGACCCAGTTCAGCTCAAATTGGACCCAGTCCAATCCCAGGCCCAGTTTGGTTTTCAAATCAGGCCCAGTCTGATCCCGGACCCCGTCCAGTTCTTAAGTTGAACCCAGTCCAACTTTGGTCCGTTGCCATCATGAGTTGCCATGGACTTTGGACTGGGAGAAAGGACTGAGCCAGCGGAGCTGAAAGGATGGAGACTGGAGACAGATTCCACACACAGGGAGAGCTGCAGCTGCCACCAGTGGTTCCCAGTGTGGCATCTGGGGAAGGATTCCAAACAAGCCGGGGACACTGACCAAGCTGTCAGCAGTTCCCAGCACGGGAGTCCAGGGACAGACAGAGTTTAGATGTGGAGTAATCAAACAAACAAAACACTGATTACAGAGACTAGATTGGTGGTTGCCAGAGGCAGAATTTAGGGGTGGGGAGCTGGGCGAAATTGGTGATAGAGGTCACAGTGTCCAAATTCCCAGTGATCAAATGAAAAGTCCTGGGGGTGTAATGTACAACATTACACTAGTTACTAGTGACTCTAGTTACTAGTACTGTACTGCGTATTTGGACGTTACTAAGAGAGCAGACCTTAAGTGTCCTCATAACAAGAAAAAAGACAACTTTGTGGCAATGGATGTTAACTAGACTTGGGGGTTAGCTATTTTGCAATGTATGTAAATATTAACTCATTGTGTTCTGCACCTAAAACTAATACAGTGTTATATGTAAGTTATATCTCACCTAAAAATAAAAAACTCTCCAAATTAGTATTCAGTCATACACCCAAGATTCATTGAAAATGTATCTACATGGCATTGTGATCAGTCCTGGGAATACAGTACATTACAGAGAGGACAGGGCCCCTGACCAAATTCCTCCTTCTTTTAACTCCACTCAACAAATATTTATTGAGTACCTGACATGTGATAGGTACCATACACCAAAAAACCCAACCAACCAATCAAATGAAAAACCAATCCCCCAAACAAATCCAAGCCCAAACCAGACAGATAATAAAATAAAACAAAAAACATTGCCCTCCATTTGTTCCTTCTTTGCATGCCTGCCAAGTCCCTTCAGTCATGTCCGACTCTGTGGCCCTATGGATTATAGCCTGCCAGGCTCCTCTGTCCATAGGATTCTCCAGGCAAGAATACTGATGCCCTCCTCCAGGGGATATTCCTGACTGAGGGATCAAACCTTCCTCTCCTGTGTCTCCTGCATTGGTGGGAGGGTTGTTTACTACTAACCCACCTGGGATGCTCACTGAAAATGAGAAAGACTATTTCTTTTAATTTTGAAGCTAATTCTTTTAAATTTTTTATTTTGTATTGAGGTGTAGCTGATTAACAATATTTGATAGTTTCAGGTGGACAGCAAAGGGGCTCATCTGTTCATATACATGTATCCATTCTCCCCCCAATTCCCCTCCCATCCAGATTGCCACATAACATTGAGTAGAGTTCCCTGTGCTATATAGTAGGTCCTTGTTGGTTTTGTATTTTAAACACAGCAGTGTGTACAGGTCCATCCTAAACTCCTTAACTATCCCTTCCCTGCATCCTTCCCCCCACCCCCAACCATAAGTTCTTTCTCTAAAAGGAAGACTTTCTGGTGACAATATTTTGAGATCAATGATTCTTATTCAAGGCTGTCCCTCAGACTGTGCATTTTGCTGTCTGCAAAATACATTTCTTTTTGAATACTGGGTTAATTTTCAGCTCACCTTTATTGAGTACAGGCACTGTGCTCAGAGCCTTCTCCATCTCACTTTCCTGTCTCAGCAGGCATGCTGTGGGGAGATTTTCCTGCATCATGTGTCGAGGGTGCTGAGGCAGAGAGTGGATAACTGATTGGCCAGGCTCCATGCAGCTGGAAATGACAGAGATTTGAACCCACATCTTCTCGTTTGAAATTCAAACTTTCCTCCTTGACAGAATTCAGAATTGAGGGCAAAATTCCAGAATCTTAGCACTGTCTTTTCATTTGCTTCATCCATCAGATGAATCCTTCACTAAATCTCACAGGTACTAATTCCACACAGCTTTCGCGTGTTTTGTGTGCTCAGTTGCTCAGTGTTGTCCGACTCTTTGCGACCCCATGGACTGTAGCCCACCAGGCTCCTCTCTGTCCTTTGAATTTTTCAGACAAGAAAACTGGAACGAGTTGCCATTTCCCACTCGAGGGAATCTTTCCAACCCAGGGATCGAATCTGTATCTCTTGCATCTTTTGCATCAGCAGGCAGATTTATTATCACTGAGCCGCTCTACATAACTACTATCTTTCTAAAGACAAGTTAAAGCCTTTCTGTTGTTGTTAGGCAATGCTTGTGTTTGATTGTGTACTTCATCTATGAAATGGGAAAAAGGCAAATGGGAGTGACTTCCTTGCTTTGGCTTTGGGAGTCTCAGCTATTTGGACTTATTTTTATAAGTTTGGGCCTGAAAAGCCATTTCAGAATTGTAACTTTTGCCACCATGCAGGGAGAGCAATGTTTTGTTTACATTCTTTTGCCTCAACCTGAGAATTTTGAAGGACTCCACTGTGTGTGGTTTTCTTAAGGCAAATGATGGAATCTTTCTTAGCTTGTTTCAAACTGTTTTGTTTTTTTTTTTTTGATGAAAGAAAATCATAGCTGAATTATCCAGAGTATGTCTGTGAGAAATAACTACTAAGCATTTTGGAAGGGAGTTCTCAGGTACACATGGCAAAGAACACAGACTCTGCTGCTAGACAGGGCCCTGCCTGTGACCCCCGTGGGGCTGGTCAGGTTGAAACCACAGGTCTTATTCATATGATGGTGTTGCAGCCCATCTTCTTCCTTGGTGAATTCACATCTGGAAATTCCTCTTTGAGGAAGTTAATAACTGAGCCTTTTGTGATTTCCTCTTGCTGGGTTGAGGTGGGGGGCAGGGGAATGGAGTGTGTTTTTGTGGTCTGTGTATGTGAGCAATGTTATGGTGTTATGTGGACTTCCCTGTAGCTCAAATGGTAAAGAACCTACCTGCGACGCAGGAGACTTGTGTTTGATCCCTGGGTTGGGAGGTTCCTCTGGAGAAGGGAATGGCAATCCACTCCAGTATTCTTGCCTAGAGAATTCCATGGACAGAGAAGCCTGGTGGGTGAAGTCCATGGGGTCACAAAGAGTCAGACACGACTGAGCAACTAATATACACACACACACATGCTGTTATGTGCACATATTAAAATCCACATCTTTTCCTTAGCAGGAACTTATTTGCCTATCTCAGTTCCTTAGGGGCTGGGTTATTTCATTTATAATTAATTTTTTTTTAATTGCACAAATGCAGTTTTGCCTTGCAGAAAAAAAGCATCTCACTAACCTCTGGCTCTCCCCACCCATATACTCTTGCGCTTTCTAAAAAACATTTAAGAATCCCCCACTTCCCAGTGCAATGTCTGGAGATTTTTCTAACAGAAAACTAGGAAAACAAATTCCTGCTTTCTGTGGCAGTTTCAGTACCAGCAGAGGCATCAGCTGTTCGCAGCTTTCCCTCTGGGACCACAAAATCAAACAGTAATATTCCTGATATGGACAAAGCTGGGGCTTCAATTATTCAGTAAGAATCCCAGTTGTGCAGAGAAAGGAACAGCCAAAGTGGACTCCACACAGGCCTGGGAGAGAGAAGCTTGGGATTGTCATTTAGATCCCGTCCCTGATGTGGTGCACTCCTGAGCCAGTCTCAGAAGTTTTCTCTGTCTAGGACTTCCGGTTCGAGGTCTATCATCCACAGCTCTTGGCTGTGTTGGGCTTTCCAGGTTGCTAAGTGGTAAAAGAATCCACTTGTCAATGCAGGAGACTCTGGTTCAATCTGGGTCGGTTCCTGGAAGAGGAAGACAACCCACTCCAGTGTTCTTCCCTGGAAAATCTCATGGACAGAAGAGCCTGGTGGGCTACAGTTGGACACAACTGAACTAGCACACACACACTTGGTTGTGTTGCAGAGAATGGCAGGCTACAGTCCATAGGATTGCAAAGAATTGGACACAACTGAAGCCCTGGAGCATGCACTTGCACATGTGGGATTTTTTAGTGGTAACATGTGGGGTCTTTAGTTGTGGTTTGTGGGATCTAGTTCCCTAACTAGGGATCGAATCCAGGCCCCCGGTGTTGGGAGCGTGGAGTCTTGGCCACTGGACCACCAGGGAAGTTCTTCTCTCCAGTTTCTGTTTCCGTGGCCACGTGGCTGTCTTCCCTAGTGCGTGTCTATGTCTCTTTTGTCCAAAGCTCCTCTCCTTTCTCTTTTAAAGATATTGGCTACTGCATTAGAATCCACCCTAATCCAGCATGATCTTGTTTTAAGTTGATTACATCTGCAAAGACATCACTTTGTCGACAAAGGCCCGTATAGTCAAAGCTATGGTATTTCTAGTAGTCATATACAGATGTGAGAGCTGGACAATAAAAAAGGCAGAGCACTGAAGAATTGATGCCTTCGAACTGTGGTGCTGGTGAAGACTCTTGACAATCCCTTGGACAACAAGGAGATCAAACCAGTCAATCCTAAAGGAAATCCACCCTGAATATTCACTGGAAGGACTGATGCCGAAGCTAAAGCTCCAGTACTTTGGCCACCTGTTGTGAAGAGCCCACTCATTGGAGAAGACCCCGATACTGGGAAAGGTTGAGGGCAGGAGGAGAAGGGTGTGACTGAGGAGTAGATGGTTGCATGGCTTCACTGAGTCAATGGATGTGAGTTTGAGCAAACTCTGGGAGATGCTGAAGGGAAGCCTGGCATGCTGTAGTCTATGGGGTTGCAAAGAATCAGATACAACTGAGGACTGAACAACAACAGCAAAGACCCTACGTCCACATACGATCACATTCACAGGTACCTGAAATTAGAATTTAACTTCTCTTTGTTAGGGACACAATTCAGTCCACAACAGAGAGTATAAAAGTGTGTATTTTTATGTGTGCTTGTATTCGGTTGGCCAAAACGTTCTTTTGGGCATTTCCATAAAATGTTTATGGAAAAATCTGAATGAACTTTCGGGCCAACCCAATAGTATAGAGGACAAGAGTAGAAACAGTTTTTCTCTGAATAGACACCATTTTGTCGATTTGATTTTGGAATCATGTAAATATTCACATAATTATAGAACAAAAGTTAAATGAAAAGTTCTAGAAATTAAAAGCATAATGAAATAAATGAATCACCAGAACACTGAATATGTGGCTCAACTATAATAGAAAGAAATTATTTCAGGTGACTTTAAAACACACGTTGACTTTGTTTCCCTAGTGGAATATGTCCTAAAGAAAATAGAATTGAAAAAAAATTCTTGAACTGTTTTCAGTGATCATGTGGTGGGTGGTATTGTTGGCATTTTTATTTTAAGACTGTTGAATGTGTATTGTGTAGATAAAGAGAGTAGTTCTGTTTATATTATTGAGAAATGAGATTTGGGGATAGGAGAAAGTACAAAAGATGTTTAACATGAGGCTAAGTTATAAACAAGTTATAAACCTTGTAGTCCTAAAGTTAAATCAGAAATATAAATTCAAATTCATGATATATCTTACTTAAAACAACCACAAAATGCTACTAACATGTTTCTAGCTCTGTTCACTTGAAAGACTTGGAAATAAAGGCCACCCCAGTAGTAATCAGCAAACTTAATGCCAAGATCCTGATCTGCCAGCATCATTTCCTTCCCAAAGAAACCAGGGTTCCTCAGAAAAAATGGCAACTCTGTGGCAGGAATTGTTCATGATGAACCTGTAACATCTCACCACAGTACAGAACACAGATACCAAATATTACCAGGGGTATTTCCAAAGGACTCAAGGGTCAACTTGAAGAAGCCCCCAGTGCAAACACTGGGACCATTTAGTTATCAATAACGGTAATAACTGTTATGAGCTGAAACATTTCAACTATGATTTAATAATGAATCAAAAGCAAAAATACCCTCAATGATCACCTATGGAGAATGCTAGGGAACCAACTCATTATTTTGAAAATCAAGCATTTATCCTGTCTCTCTTACACAAATCAGACCTCAGAGTAATAAAATAATTGATGAGGGGAAGAAGTTTACTGAAATATTCAAGCCAACAAAAGAAAAAGGAAAGAAGCATAGAAAACACTAGAAAGTTATCATTTTGGAATGAATGAAATAATAGAACTTGGTAATGATCACAAATGACTACTAACAGAAAAAGAAAACTTCAGGACACTAGTGTCTGCTGATATAAGAATGCGCTTCACCTGTGGAGTTGTTTGCCCCCTCATTTGTGTCCTACTCTTGCAACCCTATGAACTGTAGCCCACCAGGTTCCTTTGTCCATGGAATTTCCATGAAAGAATACTGGAGTGGGTTGCCACGCCCTCCTCCAGGGGATATTCCCAACTCAGGGATTGAACTTGCATTTCCTGCATTGGCAGGTGGATTCTTTACCACTGAGCTACCAGGGAAGCCCATGCTGTGGAGAGTTACTGCCAAAAATGGGACCAAAATCCGAGGAAGCATTAAGCCCTTTCAACTTAGAGGGAATACATGGGAAAGAGAAATATGGTAAACAATATCACAGGGGTGTAAGAGTGAAACTCGAGCAGTGGGAATCTCCATAGGACAAATTGCCCTGGCTTCTTCAACATGTAAGTTTCAAGGAACCGCCCCCCGCCCCAACTCCCCCTGCCAAAGGAAGAGAAATAGAGATGGGACCTCTGGATTAAAAAGTCTTCAGATACATTTCAAGTGATTGCAATGTATGCATTGTATTTGGAATCTTTCTCAAATAAACTAAAAATGTTTATAAATGAGGAATTTGGGGCAATTTGAGCACTGTTTGGATATCGAATCATATTTTTAGATGTGATAATGATATTGTGGTTATGTTTTCTAAAAAGAATGCATACTGAAAAGTTGGAAGAGTGGAATGACATGAAATTTGAGATTAACTTTAAAAGAGTCTGGGTAGAGTTTGGATTAAACTATGACATTGGCCTTGAGTTGATAATTGTTGAATCTAGGTGGTGGGTACATACTAAGCCTATTATGATACATTTTTAAAATAAATATTTGACATTTTTATAATAAAAAGGTTTTTTTGAGTGATATTTAGGGGAAGTTGAACAGATTACTACAGCAAGAGCGGCCAAATAAATTCTATATTAAATACATTTTATCAGCAATTGCTGCTGAACACTGGCAGGTTAGCTGATAATAAACATAGTGATGATAATAAAAACAAAAATAAACATTTACTGGTTGCTTACCATGTTCTTGTTGCTTTATATATATTACCTTACTTAATCCTCATAAAATAATTGAGATGGTAACTGAAATATCCATTTTAAAAATTTACTTATTTTTAAAGCCAATCTTTTTTTTTTTTGACCATGCCATGCAGCTTGTGGGATCTTAGTTCCCTGACCAGGGATTGAACCTGGATCACATCAGTGAAAGCCCCAAGCCCTAACCACTGGGCCACTAGGGAATTCCCATGAAATCCCTGTCTTCTGGTCGGGGTCACTGAGACTCAGGGAAGTGGCTTACCTTGCCTGGAAGAGTAGAACTCTGGCTTTCTGGTATCCATTTCCTATATTACCTTCCAGGCTTTCCCTTATGAAACACTTCGCACTGTGGGCTATGATTTTTCCTCTGGCTTCCCCCGAAACTTTTGTATTATTCTCTTTTCTCTCTTCTTTTTTCAAATCCTCATCCGTTTCTGAAGATCCAGGTTATACCTCCCACCACTCTGACTTGTCAAGGTTTCTTCCTCTTTGGGATCCTTATTTTACTTTCAATTAAGGTTGACCTATGACGTCTTTCTTTTTTGGAAAAATACTTGTTTATTTTTGGCTGCGTTGGGTCTTAGTTGTGGCACATGAGCTCTTTGGTTGTGGCACTCAGCTTCTCTCTGGTTGTGGCTCGGGCTTCAGAGTTGTGTGCTCTGTAGTTGTGGTGTGTGGGCTTAGTTGCTTCACGGCATGTGGGATCTTAGTTCCCTGACCACGGATCGAACCTGCCTCCCCTGCTTGGAAGGCAGATTCTTAACCACTGGAGCACTAGGGAAGTCCCTGTCTTCCATAGTATTGTCTTGAGTTGCTATTAAAATCCTTGTTTAATTTTACTTGTTCAAGTCTAATGTCCCCAACTAGATTTGTAAACATCCTGAGGGTGTAACAGTGTCTTATGCTTTGTAGCCCTCAAAAAGGTTGGCATGATGCCTTGCATGATAAATTTGTGCTGGTTAATGGAGATTGTTTGGGGACTTGATAGCTAATGACATTCAGGATAGCTTCCTTCATGCCAGTTCTAGAGAGGGTATTTATATGTACAGAGAGAATTGGCAAGTTTAAAATATTAAATTGTCCTCATAAAAGTCCATGTTCAGGGGAAATGCTTGTCTTCACTCCTCTTGTTGCCTGTGGCATGACATCCTACACTCTTCACCTCTCTCTGAATCCTATAGTCACTCTTAGTGGAGGGAAGAGGAGTGAGCTATCTACTAGGTGAATCTGAGAAGGAGTAGAGCTTGCTCATTTTTCAACCTGAGTCCCAGTTTTCTGACGCAGAGAATGCATGTACTTGCCTGTTCTTGGATCTGTAGTAACTGACACAGGACTGGTCCACCCAGTGTCTGGAGCTGGGGGAAGGAGGACTTGGTTATAGAACTCCGTATTTCCTTCGACACAGTGAATAATTTTAATTTTGTCATGCATGTGTGCACGCTAAGTTGCATCTGATTCTGTGCGACCCCATGGACTGTAGCCTGCCAGGCTTCTCTATCCATGGGATTTTCCAGGCAAGAGTACTGGAATTGGGTTGCCATTTCCTCCTCCATGGGGATCTTCCCAACCCAAGGATGGAACCCTGAGCCACTTATGTCTCCTGGATTGGCCGGCGGGTTCTTTACCACTAGTGCCCCCTGGAGGCCCATTGTGCATCATTTACAAGCTCATTTATCCCTTCTGTCTTGAGACAAATTCTCCAACAGCTTTATCAGGAACAAAAGTGTGAAAGTGTTAGTCACTCAGTTGTGTCCGACTCTTTGCGACTCCATGGACTGTAGCTTCTGTCCATGGGATTTCACAGGCAAGAATACTGGAGTGGGTTGCCATTTCCTTCTGCAGGGGATCTTCCCGACCCAGGGATTGAATCCAAGTCTCCCGTATTGCAGGTGGATTGCTTACCACCTGAGCCACTGCGGGAAGCCATCGGGAACAAAGGCGATCGTTTATTGTCATCTTCCTGGATCCACGTGTCAATTCTGAACTTGACTGGGGCAAAGGAGTGTGTTACTTAGAAGCCTTTCAAACCTCCACAATGTAAAGAGTGGGTGTTTAAGAATTAGTCTCATCAGCAGCAGGAATTAACTTGATGAAAAGGCAGGGATTCTGAAGGGCTCGGTCCTGTAAGTCTGTTTTGTGGAAAACAGAAACCGCAGATGGAGAGATGGAGTGGGACCCCTCCACGGCCCCTGTCCACTCGGAGATGATCTGGTACTCTGCTAGAGGAGGAGGATGACTGATGGGAAAGGAGATGGCAGGAGCTCCAAGGGGGTGTGGTTTTCACCTCAAGGGGGAGGAGCAAAGAGGAAATGGAGAAGTCACGCAGGATAAAAACCACGTAAAAGAAGTTATGGGATAAAGACTGAGATTGACAGAGTGAATAAAGAGGAGGGATTTCAGATAGAGTCTGTATTTTAACAGGGTCAAGCGACCTCTACATTCTTTTCACTTTCTGAGATTTTAAGAATTTTGAATACTTAACTGTAATATATTCCCTTCATAATTCCATAATCAAGTGAGCAATCACAGTTTAGGAAGTTAACTAGGATATCCTCACACTTATGAGTTTTTCCCATCACACACTGCCTATGTACATGAACACAGTGGCCACTGTATTATCACGAATGCTAACATTTCCCCTCAGGAAACTGATTAAACTCAAAACCTATCTTCAAATTTTTACTTAAATTTATAAAAAGCATACCTGAATCTCGAGTAGGAGAAACAATTGAAGATGGGGCATGATCGCTCCTTTGTGTGTCGTGATGAACCTGTTTGGGTTTTATGAAGTAGTGTCATGTGGAGGGGGAAAACAAGCCTTAATTAGCTCATTAGCTCTGATTTTACTTTTATAGCGTAAACAGTCTTTTGCAGAAGTTATAATTACTTATAGATGCTAATGCTGACTGTACTTTAAAATCTAAAAATTGCTGTCACTGAAGTTGTGTCTTGAAAATATGTTTATCTATCTTAGTGCAAATGCTCTCTAGAATCCTGGAAAGCATTAAAAAAAATTTTTTTTTGAGGCACTTAAGCTCAACAGCTAATGGAAGATCATGTATTTAAATAATTTACACTTCCATCTGGTTTGAAGAACACCAGGTGGAAATTGCTGATCAGGATGAGTCTGCTACGTGGAAGGCAATGTTTGCTCAAAATAAATGAAAGACAAACATTTCCACACATCCCATCTTTCTGTCTGTGTGGGTAGACTCCTGTCTCCTTTTCTCCTTTCCCGGATCCTGTCTCTTACATCCACTGCGAACTGATGGGGTTCCAGAAGGAACACGACGCACTGAGTGACTTCCTCTGTTTTATTTTCTTCCTCACAATCTTTTGATCATAAGCAATCATTGTCCGCCTCTCTCATCCTTTCGCCCTGCCAACCTGAAATCAAAAGGGGCTGTCCCCTTGCTGTGGGAGAGAGGGAGCTCAGCTTCCTGGATGTGCTTCTCCTTGTTGCCGGGCCAACTGGCAACTTGTATGTTTCCCACTGAGCTTCACAGTGTGTTGTCAAAAGCATGGTTTTGTGAGTTGACTTTTGATCGGCACTTACTGTATCTTACCTGTCAACTCCGCAGCGGACTTCCTCATTTACAGCATGTGGCCTGCGAGCACAGACCAAACCCTTCCAGCCAAGAAGAGCCCCACAGAGCACATGGCTCTGCTCCCCGGCTCTCTCCGGCTCATCCTGTTTTGTCAGATGCCTTCTCCTGTGTGAGGACGTTTTCGGTGTGTATGAGTGTCTGCGCGTCTGTGTGTGTCATTTTAGGGCAGATAAAAGAATGGGAACCATTCCTGCTGTGAAGCCAACACAGTCAAAAAATGGAACTTTTTGTTTCAGCATCGTAAGGAAGAGTTCCCGGCTACGAAGGGTAATTGTTCCCAGGGCAGTGAACCAACTCACCTACCAGTGTCTCAGCTTCCATAGGGGAGCAGGAAATGGTTACCATAAACAGAGTCAGAGCTGAGAAAAGCAGCCTTTCTGGTCCATGTGCTTCAAAACCTCATGGCCTCCATGCACTACCAGTATGACATAAAAGTTTGCCTACCCAGCCTCTGAGACTCCTCAGGGAAACAAGATCACAGCGTCTGCAGCACCTTCAAACTCATCTTCTTCTCCAAAACCAAACAAAATACAAATTCCAAATGTGTTGAGTTTTATTCTAGGTTTAGAAATAACACTTTTCCAAGCCATTTCTAAATTTGACAGTCTTCCCTCTCTCGTTGCTAGAAACAGCCTGAGCTGGACTTGGCTGGGTGTGGGGAGACCTTGGGTAGTGCTTGAGATGACTGCTTCTCTGGCTATCACAGCTATCAGGGAATCTCTGAGAGAGGAGCCCTTTGTTTCCTGTATAAAAATATGGGTGATGGGAAGGAAAAGGGTTGGATGGAATTGCTTGGGGGCATTTTTCGATATTGTTAGGCCACTCAACTTCAAACGGGCAATAGTCATTCCTATCATCACTTTCCCTGCTCAGCTCTTTTAAAAAAATTAAGTAAAAAAAAAGTTGGCTATGCTTAGTCTTCTTTGTTGCAAGCAGACTTTCTCTAGTTGTGTTGAGCAGGGGCTACGCTTCATTGCAATGCACAGGCTTCACACTGAGATGGCTTCTCTTGTTGCAGAGCAGAGCTCTAGGCGCTTGGGTTTCAGTAGTTGCGGCACATGGGCTTAGTTGCTCCATGGCACGTGGAATCTTCCTGGACCAGGGATCGAACTCTTATTCCCTGCCTTGGCAGGCGGGTTCTCATTCACTGAACCACCAGGGAAGACCTCCCTGCTCATCTCTTGGCTACACACTTGGGAGTGGACTGGAAAGGGCTCTTGCTAGGAGCTGTGGGCATTGAGACACCACTATGGCCTCCTCTCCCTTCCCGCATATAGCCTGGGAGTGGCAAGGGGCTGAGGCTGGTATATATGGAATTGGGGGCTCCCAACAGTCCTTCTGTCCCCAGCCCCTTTCAGGTGGTACCACCCCAGGTGTCACACTGCCTTATGAAGTATGGAAAGCATATGTCAGAACCAGCTTGGTGAGCTTGGGGGGATACTGCCTAATAGCTTAATTGTCATGTTGAGCACATGGGGCTCATGACGGGGGCTCTGGAAATGCCTTCATTCATCTCCCACAATGCCTTTTCCCCCTTCTGCCCTTAGGACTGTGCATGTGTGCCAAGTTGCCAAGTCATGTTCAACTCTTTGTGACTCCATGGACTGTAGCCCGCCAGGTTCCTCTGTCTGTGGGATTCTCCAGGCAAGAATACTGGAGTGGGTTGCCATGCCCTCCTCCAGGGAATCTTCCCGACCCAGGGATTGAACCTGTCTCTTATGTCACCTGCATTGGCGGGCAGGTTCTTTACCACTAGTGCCACCTGGAAAGCTTGCCCTTAGCCTCTTGATTTTCTGGTTACTTCCAGAAAACTAAAGATCCTCTGATTATCTTTAGAAAAAATTCATGCCAGTTTAGTCATTAATATGTCAAGCTAGGCTAATAAATCACTGGTTTTCTTTTAATGGTTAACTTTTCCTTCAGCTTGAGCCTTACAGGCCTGGGTGGTATTGTTCTTGCCCTGTGTGCCCCGTACAGAGCTGTGCTTCTCTGGTACCAGAGTTGGATATGGCATGGAGGAGGAGAGAGGTGGGGAGGTCTCGCTGTTGGCATGCGCGTTCCCTGGACTTGGGAGATTTGTGAAACGACTTTTCTCTTGTAGGGTGCATGCACGCACGCACACACACACACACACACACACACACACACACACACACCCCAGAAGGGGTTTTCTCACTACTCAAGTGTCTCTACTGGCTGGTGTCATGTATGGTTCTCAGCCTGGGAATGCAGCAGTTCACACTTTGTTGGGGTCACCTCTCCTATCGGGGCGGCTCCTGAGTCACTAGCCTTCTCATATGAAGACACTCAGGAGCCCTTTGTCCTAGGAGCACATGGCGGCCCTTTGTTGTTGTTTAGTTGCTCAGTCATCTCCGACTCTTTTGCAACCCCATGGACTGTAGCCCACCAGACTCCTCTGTCCATGGGATTTTCCAGGCAAGAATACTGAAATGGGTTTGCTAATTCCTTCTTTAGGGGATCTTCCCAACCCAGGGACTGAACCCGCATCTCCTGCGTACGGCAGCCCAGAGAGCCATCTTTACTTTGATGTCACAATATCTGGCCGTCATCTTCCTCTCTTTGAAAATCCCAGAGTCAGACACCAGTCCAAGATGTACCCCCAGCTCTAGAGGATGCATGGCAGGCTCTCAGAGGGGTCTCATTGAAATCCTTTCCTTAGACTTGAGGTCAGTGGCAGGCATTGACTTGTACCCCAAGTCCCTTAATCTTGGGGAGGGCTGCCACTCACAGCATACAGAAGTTCTCCAAAAAGTCCTCTTATAATCTCTCTCTCTCTCTCCTTTTTTTTTTTTTTTAGTACTCCTAATCTTTTCTGGGCTGAGGATGGGTAGTCAGCAAAGCATTAAATCCCAGTCCTTAAGCAAGTCCCATGCGTGTTCTAACTGGTGGTCTTGCATCTCACTTTGAAATGTGATATTTATTGTCTTGCAGCCTCTGCTTAAATTAAAGTCAAAGTGATTTATTTAACATCTGGTTACATTAAATCAAAGTCTGAGTTTAAAAACCGAAGCATTATGTTCATATGGATATGTGAATCTCCATGCGTCCTAAGTTGAACAACATAAAATTTAAAGTTTGTCTTCAGCGTCCTCTTTCAGTAATTACATGTACATTTGAATGAAGAGCTCAAAGGGGAAACAAAATCTCCCCTAAGTGGAGAAGTTCTATTGCTTGTTTCTAACTAGACAATATTGTAAGCTTCAAGATGTAGGCAGAAGAGTTATTCAATATTTCGGACCCTTTTCTTCAATAGCACAATGTTTTTCAGCAGCCAAGTGGAATAGTTTTCAAAATGGAAAAATTGAGATTAACAACAAAAGCAATAATTAAACCAACAGTACTTAATAGACCATTCATACTATCATAGTTCTTAAGTGCTGTGTGGAAATTGGCCATCAGGCCCTCACAACAGTCAAATGTGAGGTGACGTTATTCTCATTTGATAAAGTTTTAGCAACTTAAGGTCATATAGATTTTAGATGATGGAGTTTAGATTTTAATCCAGGAAGTCTAACTTCATAGTTGATTTTCTTCGGAAGATTGAATTGAGTGATTTGAAGCTTGAAATTTCCTGTAAAACAGGGCAACCTAGAGCTTTATATACTTTCTCAATCCTTTGACTTCACTTAATTCAGCCATTTCATTTACTTATTTTAAATAATCTTGCCTACTGAAATGGTCTGCCTCTGTGAGCATGGGAGTATCAAGGCAAAGAGAAAGAATTTTTTTTTAAACTAAGGTGTAATTGACATATAACATGCTAGTTTCATGTGTACAGTGTAATGATTCAATATTTGTACATATTGTGAAATGATTCCCACAATAAATCTAGTTTACATCCATCACTGTACATAGTTATAACATTTCTTTCTTCGTGTTATGAGAACTTTTAGGATCTATTCTCTTAGCAGCTTTCAAATATGCAATACCGTCTTGTTAACTATAGTCACCATGCTATATATACATTACATGCGCATGACTTACTGATTTTGTACCTGGAAATTTATATCTATTGACCACCTTCATCCATTTTAGTCACACCCCATTTCCTACCTTTGGCAAAAACCAATCTGTTCTTTGTACCTATGAGCTCATTTTTGTGTGTTATTTTTTGCTTTTGGATTCCACATTTAAATGATATCACATGGTAGTTGTCTGACTTACTTAACAGAATGTCCTCAAGGTCTGTCCATGTTGTTACAAATGGCAAGATTTCATTTTTTTTTTATGGATGAGTATTATTGTTGTTTTTCAGTTGCCCAGTTGTGTCTGACTCTTTGTGACCCCATGAGCTGCAGCACGCCAGGCCTCCCGTCTCTCACCATCTTGGAGTTTGCTCAAGTTCATGTTCATTGCATCAGTGATGCCGTCCAGCCATCTCATCCTCTGATGCCCTTTGCTTCTTCTGCCCTCAATCTTTCCCAGCATCAGGGACTTTTTCAGTGAGTCGTTTGTTCACAGCAGATGACCAGAATACTGGTGCTTTAGCTTCAGCATCAGTCCTTCCAGTGAATATTCAGAGTTGACTGAAGGAGGGAATGGCAAACCATCCCATATACTTGCTGTGGGAACCTCATGAACTGTATAAAAGGCTGAGTATTATTCCATTGTAGATCTGTATCACACTTTTTTTTTATCCATTCATCTGTTGATGGACATTTAGGTTATTTCCATGTCTCAGCTGTTGTTATAATACTGCAGTGAATGTGGGGGGTGCATATAGCTCTTTGAATTAATGTTTTCATTTTCTTCAGGTAAATACCCAGAAGTGGAATTTTTAACTTTTTGAGGAAACTCCATACTGTCTTCCATAGTGGTTGTACCAATTTGGCAAGGTTTTTTTTTTTTTTTTTTTTTTAAAGCACTTTATTGAGGTATGTTTGACATGTAAAAAGCTGTGCATGTTAAATGTATACAACTTGATGAGTCTGGGGATAAGCATACACCCATGAGGGCTTCCCTGAAGCTCAGTTGGTGGATAATCTGCCTGCAGTGCAGGAGACCTGGGTTTGATTCTTGGGTTGGGAAGATCCCCTGGAGAAGGAAATGGAAACTCATTCCAGTATTCTTGCCTGGAGAATCCGATGAACAGAGGAACCTGACAGGCTACAGTCCATGGTGTTGCAAGAGTCAGACATGACTTAGTGACTAAACCACCACCACCATACACCTGTGAAACTATCGCCTCCATCAATGCATAGATATTGATATATCATCTCCCCAAATTTCCTCCAGCTCCCTTGATTATCATTATAATTTTGGGGGGTAGTGAGAAGGCTCGACATTCCATCTACTCTCTTAGCAAATTCTCAGTATAAAGTAAGTGTGTTAGCTGTATGCTCCATGCTGGATAGCAGATCTCCAGAACTTATTTATCTTGCATAACGGGAACATTGACAATCACTTTCCCATTTTTCTCTCCCTCCTGTCAAGGAAGAAAGGTTTTTTTTTTTTTTTTTTAATTGCATGCCTCAGGGCAAGTGGAATCTTAGCTCCCCAACCAGGGATCAAACATGTACCTGCTGCAGTGGAAGGGTGGAGTTTCAGCTACTGGTTTGCCAGGGAAGTCTAAAAGAAGAGCAGGTTTTATAAGAATGGGGCTAAATGTTCTTCTATAAACTTTCTTTGCCACTTTCATCAACCTTTGAGAGACTTCTATTTAGTACATTTTTTCAATGAATAGTGTTAGCCATATGTCACTGCTACTCCCTCACTGATCTGCTTGCTATTTTTTTGGAACCCAAGGACTTCTTTACTCAGGTTGATATTTATAGATCCAGAATGGGCCATTCTGTAACCATATTTGGTTGGCTTCCTAAATAAAGGGAAAGGTCAGGTCTGAAACTGACCACTTGGAAAACTCAAGTGGACCAATACCTCAGTTCGGTTCAGTTCAGTTCAGTCGCTCAGTCATGTCTGACTCTTTGCGACCCCATGAATCACAGCACGCCAGGCCTCCCTGTCCATCACCAACTCCCGGAGTTCACTCAGACTCACGTCCATCAAGTTGGTGATGTCATCCAGCCATCTCATCCTCTGTCGTCCCCTTCTCCTCCTGCCCCCAATCCCTCCCAGCATCAGAGTCTTTTCCAATGAGTCAACTCTTTGCATGAGGTGGCCAAATTACTGGAGTTTCAGCTTTAGCATACTCCTTCCAAAGAACATGCAGGACTGATCTCCTTTAGAATGGACTGGCTGGATCTCCTTGCAGTCCAAGGGACTCTCAGGAGTCTTCTCCAACACCGCAGTTCAAAAGCATCAATTCTTCAGTGCTCAGCTTTCTTCACAATCCGCCTCTCACATCCATACATGACCACTGGAAAAACCATAGCCTTGACTAGACAGACCTTTGTTGGCAAAGTAACGTCTCTGCTTTTGAATATGCTCTCTAGGTTGGTCAGAACTTTCCTTCCAAGGAGTAAGTGTCTTTTAATTTCATGGCTGCAATCACCATCTTCAATGATTTTGGAGCCCCCCAAAATAAAGTCTGACAGTTTCCACTGTTTCCCCATCTATTTTCCATGAAGTGATGGGACCAGATGCCATGATCTTCGTTTTCTGAATGTTGAGCTTTAAGCCAACTTTTTCGCTCTCCTCTTTCACTTTCATCAAGAGGCTTTTTAGTTCCTCTTCACTTTCTGCCATAAGGGTGGTGTCATCTGCATATCTGAGGTTATTGATATTTCTCCCAGCAATCTTGATTCCAGCTTGTGCTTCTTCCAGCTGAGCGTTTCTCATGATGTACTCTGCATATATAAGTTAAATAAGCAGGGTGACGATATACAGCCCTGATGTACTCCTTTCCCTATTTGGAACCAGTCTGTTTTTCCATGTCTAGTTCTAACTGTTGCTTCCTGACCGGCATATAGGTTTCTCAAGAGGCAGGTCAGGTGATCTGGTATTCCCATCTCTTTCAGAATTTCCCACAGTTTATTGTGATCCACACCATCAAAGGCTTTGGCATAGTCAAGAAAGCAGAAATAGATGTTTTTCTGGAACTCTCTTGCTTTCTCCATGATCCAGGGGATGTTGGCAATTTGATCTCTGGTTCCTCTGCCTTTTCTAAAACCAGCTTGAACATCTGGAAGTTCACGGTTCATGTATTGCTGAAGCCTGGCTTGGAGAATTTTGAGCATTACTTTACTAGCGTGTGAGGTGAGTGCAATTGTGCAGTAGTTTGAGCATTCTTCGGCATTGCCTTTCTTTGGGATGAGGGAAGATGTGTGTTTAGTTCAGGTTGTATCTTTTGCAGTAATTCTTACAGTGGTGTTAACAATCCTGTTGGCTGATTGTGTGAGTTTCAGGATCCATAGTGAAACAAGTGACTGATCAAGAGACTTTTTATATATTTGCAAAGGACACATGGCTGGAGGACATTGGGCCATGTGAATATGGAGTAGATGTGGGCATGCTAGTTTCTGTGGCTTTGCCTCTAAGACAGAACTAAGCCATCCGCTTTGCCTTTCCCCACATTTGACCCAGGACTTCAGATGTTTTCTAGGTTTTACTGATGCACGTTCCTTTCCAACTGCCTCTTTAATCATGGTGAGCACCTCGAGACCAAGATAGACTCTCCAGGTAGTGGTGGGTTCCCCCCACTTCTGCTTTGATACTGAGAATTTTAAATTTCTTTTTCCCCCCAGCATCTTATGAATCTGTGACCAGGGTGAGTAAAAAAAGATCTCTAGAAAACCATGCCCTTTCACTGTTGTGCTAAATGTAATCCAAGTGAAAGCAGTGTGTCAGATTCAGGACAGCCCGTCACCCCCACCCCCAGATCTCCTATGGACACACTGTCTCCCCTAAGCATTTCCTGTAGAGTATGCTTTATCCTTCATTTGTTCAACAGATATTTGTTGAGCATCTACTCTGCCCCGTCACTCTTCAGGGCATGGGGATATGAGTGAACGAAAGGAGACAAAATCCTTGCCTTAAGGAAAGGTGCAGGACAGGGATTCTGGATGTGCTACAGTCCATGGGGTCCCAAAGAGTTGGACACGACTGAGTGACTCAACAACAGCAAAATGAGAGCTGATGTTTTCATGGCTAGAGACAGAAAATAAGACAAATTAGTAACATACATAGGGTGTTAGGGGCTTCCTTGGTGGCTCAGATGGTAAAGAATCTGCCTGTGATGTGGGTTACCTGGGTCTGATCCCCGGGTTGGGGAGATACCCTATAGAAGAGAATGGCAACCCACCCCAGTATTCTTGCCTGGAGAATCCCATGAACTGGCGAGCTATAGTACATGGGGTTGCAAAGCGTTGGACACGGCTGAGCTACTAACACACACACACACACACACACACACACACACACACACACAGACACATAATGTGTTAGAGATAAATGCTGTGAAGAAAAATAAAACAGAGAAGCTGGGGTATGGGGTGTGGTTTAATTTCCAGTAAGACCATTACGGGAACCTTGCTGGGAAGGCGATGTGTGAGCAGACTTGAAGGAGAGCAGGATGTGATCCATGCAGAGACTGGGGAAGGTTCTGGAAGCATCATGACTTTTAGAAGAGCTGGTGCTTGGGAGGATCCTGGGCTTGGTCCTTTCTGGTATTGCATCTCTGGGATTAGATCAGAGCTCAGCTGACCTCCCAAAGTCAGGGCAGAGTCAGTGAGACTCAGGAAGAAAACTGATGCAAGGAAAATCCCATCACAGCAGACTGCTGACGGGCTTAGAAAGAAAAGTGAAAGTGTTTGCTCAGTCGTGTCCACCTCTTTGTGACCCCATGGACTATAGCCTGCCAACTTCCTCTATCCATGGTATTCTCTGTCAAGAATACTGGAGTGAGTTGCCATGTCCTTCTCCAGGGTGTCTTTCCAACCCAGGGATCAAACCCAGGTATCCAGCGTTTCAGGCAGACTCTTTACTATCTGGGCTACCAGGGCTTAGAGACCCCTTTGACTCCTAAGGAGATGCTCTTCTTTTTCCATTCTCAGGTACAGAATCCGGTTTCTCCTTGCATTGCCTGTTACGCCAAATTTAGCCAACTGCAAGGTTAAAGGGGCTTAGTTCACACATCACTGTCCTCACTTCTGATGCCAAGTGCAGGTTTGGGGGAGGGTTCCCCAAACCACTCTCAGTTTCAGTAATTTGCTAGAAGGACTCTCAGAACCCACTGAAATCTGTCACTCACTGTTCTGGTTTATAACAGAGAAAGGGTATAGATTAAAATCAGCCTGGGCATTGAAACATGTATACTATCATGTAAGAATCGAATCGCCAGTCTATGTCCGATGCAGGATACAGCATGCTTGAGGCTGGTGCATGGGGATGACCCAGAGGGATGTTGTGGGGAGGGAGGTGGGAGGGGGGTTCATGTTTGGGAACGCATGTACACCCGTGGTGGATTCATGTCAATGTATGGCAAAACCAATACAATATTGTAAAGTAAAATAAAGTAAAAATAAAAATTAAAAAAAAAATCAGCCTGGGGAAGAGATGCATAGGGCAGAGTCCGTGAGGGTTCCAAATGCCCAGTTGTCCAGTGGTCCTTTCCCGGGGGAGATTTGGACAGCATTCATCCTGCCTACATCCTCGTGTAATAACATGAACAGGGTATTTTCCACTAGGGAAGCTCACCTGAGCCTCGGTATTCAGTGTTTTTACTGGGGCTCCATCGCGAATTGCCCATATGGCTGTTCTTCAGTCTCCAGCCCTTCCAGAGATGGTTGATACCTTTAGTTTTGAATTCCTCCAGAGAGCAGCTGATGCCATGTAGCCTAAGATAAATCACACTGTTAGACTGTCTGGTGGCCAAAGCCCCTGGGCAGACAAAGACCCTGCTATTAGGCATGACCTTCTAGCAGCCTGGATTCTCCATGGCTGAGGGCAAAGGCCAGATCTCTTTGTTGGACAGGGTTAATTCCTCACTGCAGAGTTTGTAACATACAGTTATTCTTCTCCATATTTGTTCTCATAACATCATTCATAACTGCTCTTCACTAAAAAGAATCCACATGCTAGGTAGGAGGACAGAGATGGAGCTGGGGCTCGTCACCTATACACATGAGAGGACCACACATTTCATATTTGCATTTTAGGTTCCTTTACTACTGAATACCTAGTAGATAGCTTTAAACAACATTCTTCTCATTGTCTTTTGTCCCTTTCGGGGGCAAGAGGGAAAACATGGACTCATGGAAAACAATAGGTATATATTCTGCACAAAATCATCGAAGGTAAGTAAACTAATAGCACATAGATTGAAATGTTTACTGGTTTGTGTCAGTGTCTGGTTATACAATGAATAATTCATATCAAACTAGTAGAATGTAACATTTACATAAAATAATACTTTGCAAATTTATGGTAAGTACTAATTACTTGCCTTATTTGCCATGACTATGATATTAAATATTCATAAAAATGTGATTATTTCTTTGATTTGGCAGGCATTTAGATTTCTCTACAGCTTTTCACACTGCTAATTTTAATCCAGTAAATTATCTGGAAGAAAACAGTATGCAGCCTAAAAACTGTTCAGAATTCACTCCAACATTGAGCACATTATGGACGTAATGATCCGTTACCACCAAACTTCAAGAAGGTCTTAGAAGGAAACTGAGAATTAAACAAAGAAATATGGAGGCCATCATCATGATTTACCAGATATGTTTATTAGGAAATTTTTAAAAAATAATGCTAAGGACAGTCTTTAGAAATACCACCTTGATATACAACAAATGCATTTGGGGATATTTTGCTCCCGCCAGGGGCCAGTTTAAGGGAATTTAGCAGGACTCTGCCAGCATTCATTTCCCAGCTTGATGTGCAGCGAGGTTATTATTTGTGAGGCAGATTCGTGCAGGAGCCCGAATTGTGGGCCAGTGTGCTGGAAATGGGCTTCTTGTTGGGAAATGGGATCCGGGTTGGGGTGCACCTCCTCCCTTTCTTACCACTGTGGTTTAAGTTGGGTGATCTCATATTCTTTAAAACAAACTCAGAGTTCCATAGCACACGACTCAGGTCAGAGGAGACCATAGTGAAGGACCTGAATATTTTATGTTCTGTTAGCTTACAATGATTCTGGTAATAATTTATCTGCTTTCTTTGGTCCAGTGAGCACAAAATGGAACTCTTTTACAGATAGCCTGTATTCTCTGTTCCAGAAATTCAGAGAGGAGCAAGAGGGTAACCCTTGGGATCTGATGGTCTTGGGACCTAAGAGAGAGGGAGGTAGTTGGAGAAGATGGCAGGGAGGAGGTGAAGATTGTCAACCAATAGCTCACTCACCAGGAACTAGTTGCCGGGAGGGACTTCCCTGGTGATCCAGTGGTTAAACCTTTGCCTTCCAGTGTGAGGCGTGGTTTGATCCCTGGTCAGGGAACTAAGATCCCACATGCCTCATGGCCAGAAAACCAAAACATAAAACAGAAACAATACTGTTGCTACAATTCAATAGAGATTTTTTAAATGGTCCACATAAAAAAAAAATCTTAAAAAAAAAAAAAAAAGAAAATAGTTGCAGGGAAATGGCAGACAGGGTCCACACACTGGTATTGCTAGTTTACATCTTGGCTTCTATTGCTGAATCCTCTATGAGACAAAGAGATTCCACAACCTAAAGTTCCCCTGGAAGCTGGTATTCATCAGGGTGAGTTTTATTACCTCTATCTCTGGAGCTGGAGCTAGGAAACACTCTCAGATTTGTTCACACCTGTTCATGAAAAGCGCTGGGCTCAGGTCAGGGTCATGGTACTGAACAACGACAACAAAGAGATGACAACTCTGAAGAGTCGTGTCCTTAGAGTAGAAGCCCAAGGTTACATTCTAAAGGTGGAAGGTTGATGACTCAAGGTCGCCAGAGGAGAACAGGTCGTGTGGCAGATAAACACAAGGGGGCAGAAGCTGAGAGCCCTTCTTTCACAAACCTTAAGGCAGATGCAAAAGGAAAATTACAATTGAAAATTTTAAAGGGTAGCATTTCCACAGAGCCTCTCACCTCATGAATGAGTGTTCTGTCTTTGCAGGTGAATGTGACCTGGTAACCAGGGCTCAGGAAAGGGACACCCAGCAGCACTTCCTGAAGAAGACAGCTTGCTTTGTTCATCAGGCCAGGAGGCATGAGGTTCAGAGCAGACAGCTGGTGTGGGTGTGACGAATTCTAAGTGATTCCAATGTCTTCTTCCTCAGTGTCCTCGCCTGAACTAAGAAGGGTCTACAGGACTTGGCACGGTGGCTGGCATGGGGTAAGTGCTTCATAAATTATAACTAATATTTTAACTATTATGTGTAAGAAGTTAAAATGGAAAAACATCACTTAGTTGAATGTTTGTGGAAGGAAGGATTTCAGATAGTTGACTGGTATTTGCTGAGATGATTGGATTTAGTGCATGGCATGGTTATGTGATGGTAGAAAACCAGCATGATTGGTGAAATTCAGCGACTGCTTCTCTGAACCACCTGACTTAGTCTTGGGTTTCCGCAGGAATGAGTGAAGTGGACTTTTCAGTTTGAGAGTCAAGATGAATCTCAGTTCCAGAACTCTTCTGATTCCAGTTGCTTTGGTTGCATTGTAGATCAGGAGTTCCTAATCAGGCATCCCTAAACAACTGTTGATCTTAGACTTTCTAAGGAATCTGTGAGCATTTGGAAAGGGAATGTAAAATTGTATGTATATGCATTTTTCTGAACAGAAAGCCTTAAACTGTATTCAGATTATTAACGAGTTTGGGAATCTTCAAATTTTCAGAAATGGTCTGGATGGTGGTGTGAGCTCCTTTTAATGAGCACTACCTAGAAGCAGAGAAGTTTCCAGATGCCAGGTGAGGCTTGGACAGTGATTAAGAGAGAAGGGGTCTTGTCTGAGTTCCTTTTGTCATTAGAAGGATATCTACGATGTTAACTTTCTTGGCAGGTCACTGAATACTGAGTTTGTACTTAACAGAATTTATTCGGTCATTTCCCCAAAGATTGCTATTTAACTGTAGCTGCCTCATTCTTCCTTATATAATTGTTATTTTTGAGCCCCAAGGGCCAGGATTTACAAATATTACGATCATGTTATACAGTCATGTCAGATTTTCTGGTAATTTTCCTACATTGAAATAATTTTGAATCCCAATTGTGTCATTCATTATATTTTATGATACTCTCTATTTCCTTTCAGTCGTAAATTAGATAATCATGTTGTCTAAATAGATATGGAAAATCCTGTGTCCATTTAAAAATACTCTTTTGCTTTTGAAAAAAAATATTCAGGCTTATTCAGATTTTTCGACATAAGATATTGTTATTATCTTCCTGGCAAAATAGGCATGATATTTACAGATCAGTTTTGAGTCCCTTGTTACTGAGGTGATAGATTAGGGGAAAGCAAGAATAGATTAGAATATGTTACTCCTTTTTAGCCAGAGTCTTCTTGTGTCATTGTTTTGAAAATTAGCAATGATCCATGAATGTGATTTGCCTAAATTGAGGCTGTTAAAAAAATGCAAGGAATGTTATAGTAGAGTGTGAAGCTATTCTGACCCAATTTTTACTTCCCTAACAAACCTACACAAAGTCCTCAGAAAATCTGCTGCAAGATGGCACAGTATAAAATGACTATGTATAAGTTCACCCCACCCACCTCCCTCTCCCCACCTAGGCTGCTAGCCTCGCTTCTTACAAGGGGGAAATGTAAACTGCGCTTGCTTGCTCTGAAGTCTGTGCTAAGTCGCTTTAGTCACGTCAACTCTTGAGACTCTATAGCCCACCAGGCTCCTCTGTCCATGGGATTCTCCAGGCAAGAATACTGGAGTGGGTTGCCGTACCCTTCTCCAAGGGATCTTCCTGACCCAGGGATTGAACTCACGACTCTTAGGCCTCCGGCATTGGCAGACGGGTTCTTTTACCACTAGTGCTACCTGGGAATCCCCTGTGCAGCACCTACTGAATGGCTTTTCCAAGCTGTGCCCCAGCCTTCTCTGTGCTTACTTTGTAGGTTTGAGAAACAGGAACCAAAAGTTGCCTTGTAGAACCTCTCTAGCTCCTCATACAAATTGTAGAACCAAAGCCCGCACTTTCAGAAAAGCAAAAAAAGGCTAACATTTTAAAGGGAGAAAAAAAAAATCTTGCCTCCCAAGAAGAACTACATAACATACTTCATTTTCTTTCCTATTAGTCTGCTCCCTGAAAGTTTATTATTATTTTTTAAAAACTTAAAAAAAAATGCAGACCATTTTAAAAGTCTTTATTGAATCTGTTACAGTATTGCCTCTGTTTTATGTTTTGTGTTTTGGGCCCCGAGTCATGTGGGAATCTTAGCTCCATGACCAGGGATGGAACATGCATCCCCTGAATTAGGTGAAGTCTTAGCCATTGGAGCGCTAGGGAAGTCCCTATTACTGCTATCATTTATTGTTATTATTTTATTTATTTTCTATTAGAAGATAATTGCTTTACAGAGTTGTATTATATTCTGCTGTAAGACAGCTTGCATCAGCTCTAAGTTTTATTGTTATTATTATTAATCATCCTGACAAGGACATGTCCGTTATCCTGGCTGTGGGCAGAGGGGCGTAGAAGGGGAGAAGGAGGTTTCCAGGAAAGCCTAAGGAAAATGAAGCACAGGAGGTCAGAGCCGTTCAGGGCACCATCGGCAGCTGTGGGCACCATCTGACTGAGCCGAGCGTGGCCTCCGAGCTGCCTCCACAATATGTGGGGCTTACGGGGGATCCAGGCCCGGCTGCCGAATGTCATTTCCCGTAAAGGAGCTGGCTGAATTGGCACCGGTTCCACCCTGAGCAAATGCGCTGACGGGGAGGCCCGAGTGAGGCCTTCATTTACCCAAGTCTCTAGGAGGAACGCAAAGGGTGGAGGAGACAGTTCCTTTGTTAACACGGAGATAACATTGTTTGCCTATGTTAATTCAAAAGGAGATGTCAGACAGCTGGTTCTTAAAAGTCAAATCTGGGCCCTACTCTTGGAGCGTTCCACTGAACTGGAGTATAGTTGAAAACATAAACGATGAAAAAGGGGAGACCTCGCTAGATGGCTTCCACTCCTGGGACTCTCACCCAACCTGACATCGGACAAGCCCTTGGCTGCATCTGCAGTACTCAGCTTCCGTTTTACAGGTGGTTCCGTTGACCACAGCTGCCATCCTTGTCCAAATCGAACGTGACTGGATGCGGAGTGGTCAGCTCCCTGGAGTCAGTGAGAGTATTTCCAGGGGTTGCTTGAAATATGTGATGTCTAGAAACAGTGCATGTGTGCTAGTAAGTAATTTCAGTCATGTCTGACTGTGTGACACTAGGGACTATAGCCCACCAGGCTCCTCTGCCCATGGGATTCTCCAGGCAAGAATATTGGAGTGGGTTACCATGCCCTCCTCTAGGAACATATTTATGGTAGTTTATGATAGCTTAGTTGATAAAGAATCCGTTTGCAATGCAGGAGACCCCAATTCTATTCCTGGGTCAGGAAGATCCGCTGGAGAATGAATAGGCTACCTACTCTGGTATTTTTGGGCTTCCCTTGTGGTTCAGCTGATAAGGAATCTGCCTGCAATGCAGGAGACCTGGGTTCAATCCCTGGGTTGGGAAGATCCCTTGGAGAAGGGAAAGGCTACCCACTCCAGTATTTTGGCCTGGAGAATTCCATGGACTATACAATGCATGGGGTCACAAAGAATCAGACACAACTGAGCGACTTTCACTTTATGGGCACATTGTGTGGGCTTTTAACTGTTGAACTGGAAGGATCTCCTCTTTAAATGTCATTACACTGCCCTGACACTTTTATGCTGCTGGGAATAAAGCGTGAAGACTTTAAAGCAAGTCTCCATGGCTATCCACGAGCACTAGCTTTGCTGGTGGCTCAGTGGTAAAGAATGCGTCTGCCTGTACAGGAGACGCAGGTTCAATCCCTGGGTCAGGAAGAACCCCTGAAGAAGAAAATGGCAGGCCACTCCAGTATTCTTGCCTGGAGAATCCCATGGACAGAGGAACCTGGAGGACTACAGTCTATGGGGTTGCAGAAGAGTCAGACATGACTTAGCAGCTTAACCACAACAATCCATGAGCCCTTTTCAATTTCAGGAAGAAGGAACTCAAGGCAATGCAAAATGGCACAGGGAAGGCTGACATATGTTCTGTCTAGTGCTGTGCAGAGCGGGGGAGCTCATATTCTAAGCAAGTCTGAGAATGAAGCAAGACTCGTGGTACGTTAATTTCCTGGGGGCTGTGGTAATGTAGTACCCAGACTGGGTGGCTTCAAACAACATAAATTTATTGTTTTGGAGTTCTGGAGACTGTAGGTCCAAAATCAAGGCGTTATCAGGGTCAGGCTTCCTCTGAAGCCTCCAAGGGAAGATCCTTCCTCTAAGTCTTCCAGCTTCTGGGAGCCTGAGATGTTTCTTGGCTTGTGACAGCATCACTTTATTATTTATTCATTTATTTAAAAATTTTATTTATTTGGCTGTGCTGGGTCTTACTTGAGGCACATGGGATCTTTGATCTTCACTGTGGCTTGCTCACTCTTAGTTGCAGCATGTGGAATCTAGTTCCCTGACCAGGGATCAAATCTGGGAGCACTAAATCTTAGTCCCTGGACCACCAGGGAAGTCTTAGCATTGCTTGAATCTTTGCCCCTGTCTTCCTTTGCCTTCTCCCCGTGTCTCTGTGTCATCATACGGCTCCTCCTTCTGTGTTTCTCTCTTTTATAAGGACAGTCATGTTGGATTAAGAGCCCATCTACTCCAGTATGACCTCCCCTTCAGAGTCAGGTGTGCAAAAGTATCCTGAGATACTTGCGTGCTTGCCAAGTCACTTCAGTCATATCCAACTCTTTGCAACCCTATGGACTGTAGGCCATCAGGCTCCTCTGTCCATGGGATTTCCCAGGCAAGAATACTGGAATGAGTTGTCATTCGCTTCTCCAGGGGATCTTTCTGACCCAGGGATCAAACCTGCATCTCCTCAGTCTCCTGCGTTACAGGCTGACTCTTTACTGCTGAGCCATCTGGGAAGCCCATGACCTCACCTTAACCAAGCACATCTGCAACAGACCCAGTTCCAAGTCAGGTCACGTTTGGAGGTACTAGGGGTTTAGAATAGCCACATGTCTTTTTTTGCAGGGGAAGGGACACAATTCCATCCCTAACACAGAGTGTAAAATATATCAGAGTGGACTAAGGGGGAATTAGGGAATGAACCTAGAGGAAACTGAATTCTGGAACTCTATTTCACGTTAGGTTTAAAGTTGGTTAGGAATAGGAATAAAGTAGGGTGGAGTAGGTGATAGGGTGCTGCTGAGGGGTTTGGCAGTACCAATCTAGTCAGTCATCTCTAGTACTTAGAGATGTTGGGAACTACCCTGGAAGCTCAGATGGTGGAGAATTTGCCTGCAATGAAGGAGACCCAGGTTCGATCCCTGGGTCAGGAAGAGCCTCTGGAGAAGGGAATGGCTACCCACGCCAGTATTCTTGCCTGGAGAATTCCATGGACGGAGGAGCCTGGCGGGCTATAGTCCTTGGGGTCACAAAGAGTTGGACTTGACTAAGTGACTAACACCTTCAGTTTTCACTTTCACGGTGGGGTAGGTTATGGAATGCTGCTATGGGGTTTGGCAGTACCAGTCTCAGCAGTAATATAATACTTAGAGATTTTGGGAACTCTTAGAATTACCAAAACTTATCAATGAAGGCCATGCCAAGACAAAATGTGCTGATACCATAGCTTGTCTTTGGATCTGATGAATCTGGGAAAAACTCTTTGTGAGGATTCTTTATCACAGAAGGACTGTGATTTTTTTTTTTTTTAGGACTGTGATTTTTTGATTTGTGTCATGTGTTTTGTTTATTTAATTTTTGATTAAAAATTTTTTTTATTAGAGGTATACTTGATTTACAATGTTGTCATTGGTTCACACTTTCTTTTCTGAAATGTACTTCTTTTTTTTTTTGTATACATATATTCCCTCTCTTCTGACCTTACTCCCACCCGTCATCCCACCCATCTAGGTCATTACAGAGCATTGAACTGAGCTGTGCTATACAGCATCTTCCCACTAGCTACTTTACACACGGTAAAGTACGTGTCATGTATTTTCAGAGGTGACAAAGCCTGTGTTCAGTCAAAAGTAAACACAAAGCACCCACTCACTGTCAAGCTCTATATTTTAGATATGCAAAGGTAACATGAGATACTTGGATACATGCGTGCTAAGTTGTTTCAATCGTGTCTGATTCTTTAATACCCTAAGAACAGTAGCCTGCCAGGCTCCTCTCTCCAGAGGAATCTCTAGGCAAGAATACTGGAGTGTGTTGCCATTTCCTCCTCCAGGGGATCTTCCTGACCCAGGGATAGACCCTGAATCTCCTGTGACTCCTGCGCTGCAGGTGGATTCTTTACCGCTGAGCCACTGGGAAAGCTGCAACATGAGATACTTACATAAGGTTAAAGAAATCTAACCAGAGTGGGTTGGGAATCAAGTGTACTGGTTAATTGAACTTCTTATTTCATCACAAGTCCCATTTTATCATCATTCTTATTTCTTAGTGTGGGGCCCTTTGAGGAGGTGATACGTTTACTGCCAGGCTTGTTCTCCGCATGCTAATAGCTAGAAAATTTTCCTCTGAGAGTCTACATGTTGTTCTATCTCAACTGTTACCATTCTTGAGTGCTATGGGTAAGAGGACCAACTCAACCATCTTACCTCAAACTGAGCCAAACTAGATGCTTGTCAGTTTTTAATATGAAGGAAATAGTTATAGAAGATACAGTATGAATTATGTTCAGCGTGACTGTATCAGTCATGTCTTGGACATCCTTCCCTGTGCTCCTGGGTCCACTGCTTCAGCAGGACCAGGGAAGAGCCCCAAAGAAGGATGCTGATGCTACCTGCCTGAGGTGATGCAGTAAGTGCAGTGGGCCAGGATGTAAACCTCCCTTTGTCTGACTCCGAGGGCTGGGTACCCTCGCCTACTCTTTAGGAACTAATGATTGAGGAGGGAACAGAGCTTTTCAGAGTGGTTCTAATAGTATGAGCAGAAGTAAAAAAATAGTATAATCAGAAACATTCTGTATTTCATGCCAACTATATGCCAGGCACTTTAGAAGACAGACATTTTTATTCATTATGTGTTTGGTTAATCTAGGCACTTTCATATGCTACCCCTTTTCACAAAGACCATGCAAAGTATTATTTCCATTTTCCTTTTTATAAATAAAACTTTTCTTAAAATTCAAGAATGGTTGACTCACAATATTAATGTCTGGTATGATGATTCAGTATTTTTGGACATTAGACTCCATTTTAAGTTATTACACGATAGACTCCATTAGAAGTTATTACAGTTATTACTATAATTCCCTGTGCTGGGTAGCATGTCCCTGTTGCTTATCTATTTGTACATAGTTTGTGTATGTGAATCCCATACCTCTAATTTGTCCCTCCTGCTTCTCTCTTTCTTCTGGTAGTCACCAGTTTGTTCTCTAGATCAGTGGATCTGCTTCTATTTTGTGTTCATTTGTATTACCTTTTAGATCCCATATATAGATGATATCATACAGTGTTTGTCTTTGTCTGACTTATTTCACTAAGCATAGTATTCTTTAGGTCAGTCTCCCATTTTCTTTTCTTTTTTAATTGAAGTACTGAGTCCCTCCAGTCATGTCCAACTCTCTGAGACCCTGTGTATTGTAGCCCACCAGGCTCCTTTGTCTCTGGGATTCTCCAGTGGGAGATTCTCTAAAAATACTGGAGTGGATTGCTGTGCCCCCCTCCAAGGGATCTTCCCGACCTAGGGATCGAACCCGCATCTCTTATGTCTCCTGCGTTGGCAGGCGGATTCTTTACCACTAGTGCCACCTGCGAAGCCCAATAGTTGTGCCAATCTCTGCTGTACTGCAAAGTGACTCAGTTATACACATGTAGGCATTCTTTTTTAAAAATATTCTTCTCCATTGTGGTTTATCACAGGATGTTGAATATAATTCCCTGTGCTCTACAGTAGGATCCCATTGTCTATCCATCCATCTCCATTTTCTATTAAATAACTGAAGAAACTGAAGCTGGGAAAGCTGCAGTTTAGGCGGTTTTCCAAAGGCAGTACAGATAGTAGTTGCAGGAGTTGGGTTCTGCAGGATTTCAAATGGCAAGACGAGGATGACATCATTTTGGATGACCTGGAGCACAGGCTCTGTGTCAGTGAGCATGGGAGATATAATTGGAAGTGTGTGGGCACATGATGGAGGGTTCTGAATGCAAACCTGAAGACTACATCTACCACAGTGATATTACCAAGCAACTGCGATTGTGAGCAGCTGGGTGAAGGGATGAAATCAGCTCAAGGAAGAGGAATCCAACATTGTGAGAGGAGAAAACAGGCAGGGAAACCAGCCAGAAAGTTTTTATAGTAATTGAGGCCTGACTTGAATTGGGTCTTCTGTGTGTGGCTCTGTGGATAGGAAAAACCTTGTCTCATTCCAAAGAAAGCTTGAAGGTAGCTTGCAGAAATCTGTGAAATATAGCAGAGTCATACAAAACAGTGCATGAGGGGGCTTCCTGGTGGCTCTGTGGCAAAGAATCTGCTTGCTAATGCAGGAGACATGGATTTGACCCCTGATTTGGGAAGATCCCACCTGCTACTAAGCCTATGTGCCACAACTATTGAGCCTGTGCTTTAGAGCCTGGGAGCCGCAACAACTGAAACTTCGTGCTACAACTACTGAAGCCCTCGTGCCCTAGAGCTCATGCTTTGCAATAAGAGAAGCCGCTGTAGTGAGAAGGTCATGCACCACAACTAGAGAAAAACCTGAGCAACCACAAAGACCCAGCACAGCCAAATATAAATAAAAAACATTAGAAAAATCAGTGCATAAGGGGAAATACAGAGAAAGAGCAAGGGGTAACGAAATAGCACCAGAGCCAGTACATTCCTGGTATAGAGGGGACTCTGCTCATCTACCATAATTCAATAACAACTGGGAACAACTGTGGGAACAACTGTGTTGTTCTAAGAATACAACATTCCAGGAATATAACTGCACCTCTGGATTAATGCAGGGGTAGATTGTAATCTTTCTAGGGGACTTTGGGGGCTACATACTCTTTAGGTATCTTGAACAGGCCACAACTTTGAATAATATTGTATCTGGCATTATGTTTATGTAATAGAGGGAGAAGGAAATGGCAACCCTCTCCAGTATTCTTGCCTGGAGAATCCCATGGACAGAGGAGCCTGGCAGGCCATGGTTCATGGGGTCGCAGAGAGTCGGACACTACTGAAGTAACTGAACATGCATTAGGTAATAGAACTAAACTTATTGTATGCTGTAGGTGAAAATCAGAAACATGTTTCCCATGGGCATCAGGCTGGGTAGAATTGTCTTTGATATTTGCTTTTGAGGAAGGAGATGTGCCTGGTTAGGTCATCCTACCTCCACTCAAGGAGAGTCAAGAGAACACTTGGCACAGATGGAGATTCTCATTAAAAAAAAAATTAGTTAGGACATCCCTGGTGATCCAGTGATTAAGACTTCACCTTCCAATTTAGGGGGTTCGCTCCCTGGTCAGGGAGCTAAGATCCCACATACCTCACAGCCAAAAACCCAGAACTTAAAATGATACAATATTAACCAACTCAATAAATACTTTAAAATGGTCTACATTTAAAAAAAAAGAAAGAAAAAGTGTGTAAATAAATAATGATCATAACCTCCAGTTTTAACTTCCCAAAACAAATTCATTTGAGAAAATTTTAAGGCAAGTATAACTAACATCACAAACATAGATATCTACGTAAACTAGAGAATTTTTGTTTTAGGTAGACTTTCTTCCTGGATGCCCTTCACATTCACTAACTGTGACATGCGTCTTAAGAAGGAGCTGATTTGATGTCTGCTATGAACTAGGGATTAACTGATAGTTACTAGATGATGAATCAGCAGGGCTTAGAGAACAGTGGAAAGAGATGAGAATGAGATGCCCTCTTGGTCTGTTCATATTAGACAGTATCAGTAAATTCTGAGTTGCAAACAATAAAACCTTTACTCTAGCTAGTTAAAACAGAAAAAGAACTTGTACAAGGAATTTTTGACTGGTACTCTCAGTAAGAAGTACATTTTACGTTGTGGTTTTCACAGATCCATACATGTTTATAATACAAGTGAAAAAAACTTGAATGGAGCAATACAGGGAAAGACTGAGGACAAGAGGAGAAGGGAGTGACAGAGGATTGGATGGTTGGATGGCATCACCAACTCAATGGACATGAGTTTGAGTGAACTCTGGGAGATAGTGAAGGACAGGGAAGCCTGGTGTGCTGCAGTCCATGGGGTTGCAAAGAGTCAGACATGACTCAACAATTAAGACACTCGCTTTTCACTACTTGGTCTAAGAGGCTGTTCAAACTTAACTTGTCTCAACTTGAACTCACTTTGCCCCTATAAGCTTAATCATCCTATGGTTTCCCATGTCAGTAAATGGCTTCCAGTTGCTTAGGCCAAAAGAAATATTCTCATTCTTAACTTCTCTCTTTCAAATTCCATGTCAAATTCATTAGCAAATCTTGTCAACTCTATTTTTGGAAATATTTCCTGAATCCAGCCTCTTCTCATGACCTCTATGACCTCTCATCTTACGCTGAGCTACCAAACCTCTTGCAAAGATTATTATAATCCATCCCTAATCACCTTCCTGATTCTGTAACCAAAAGTGGGGTCTGGCTGCTCGCCACTCAAAAGCCAATAAAGAGACCAAATTGGTGGAAAGGCAAGTTTGCTTTATTTTGGATGCTGGAAAGGTGGGGGTGGGTGGGAGGATGCTTGTCCAAAGTCCAGCTTTTCTCCCCTCCCCCAGCCCCCTGACAGTCAGGGGATAAGGACTCTTATAGACGAAGGGAGGGGGCTCCATGCAGAAACAACACAGTCAGCTCTGACGGTCAGCTTGAAATGGTTCATCTGTGGTCTGACCAGCGTCATCTTGATTGTTTTAAGTACAATGTTTTCAGTCCCGTGGTCAGTTTGTTCCCATTTCCTTGAGGCCAATTCTTGGAACTGTGGCAGCTTATGTCATGGCTACAGTCTGGTTATCATGCAGTTAACTTCTTCCACCTGGTGGGAGTTTCAAGCTCTATAAGACAGCTCACAGGATATGGTTCAGAATACTATCTATAGCCCTTGGGAAGGAACTAAAGGTGCTAGACTGTGCTTACTGACTAAACTATTATTGTTTTGCCTTGTCTGACTGCTTTTCTTTGCTTTTGTATTTTCTCACTTCTCTGATTAAACTTATTCTTTGGCTAACATTTTTCCACGGACAAAAGATGGGCTGAGGATACAGGGGACAAGAACCATTGGATCCTGCTCCATTTCACTTCTACTTTTCCTCAGATGCTTCTCCCTACCCTGTCTCTCCCCTGCAGGAAACCCCAGGGATCTTTCTGAAACTTGAATTGACTTCTTCCACGGGCTTTCCGTGTGTGTGTGCATGCTAAGTTGCTTCAGTCATGTCTGACTCTTCGCTACCTTATGGGCTGTAGCCCTCCAGGAGACTCTGTCTATAGGATTCGCCAGGCAGGAAAACTGGAGTGGGTTGCCACGCCCTCTTCCAGGGGATCTTCCCCACCCAAACTAGAGTCTCTTATGTCTCCTGCATGGGCGGGCGGATTCTTTAAGCCACCTGGGAAGCCCAGCATTCTGTGTGGATCAAAGTAAAACCCACAGCCTATGCCAAGGTCTGAAGGATCTCATCCCCTCCCATTCTGCTCTTGACCTCCTGGGACAGCAAGAGCCTCTTTGGTCTTCTTCAGACACACTCCATACTCTCCTGCCTTAAGACCTTTGAAAGAGCTCTCTTGGCCAAGAATGCTTTTCCCATGACTCAATCGCTCACTTCCTTTAGCTGACTCCAGTGTCACGAACTGCTCAGATGTCACTTTCTTGGTCCACCCTGTGTACCTCCATGATTGATCTGTCTCTTTTCCTGCTTTATTATTCTTCACATCACTTACCACCACTTGGTACGTTATCTATAGATGTGTTTGTTGGCTATCTCTCTTCCCAGGGGAAGGTAAACTTGTGGGCAGGAACTTTCCATTTGTTTACTTTTGTGTCTCCAGTGCCTGATTTATCACCAGCTCTTGTATATCAAGGGCAAATGGCCCAGGAGCACATGCACGAGGCCGGCTGGAGCAGCATTTATGGGGAAAACTCCCGGAGACAGGAGCCATAAGAGGTCCCCGGTTTCTCATCACATTCCAGGGCATTGCAGAGAGATCTAGCAAGTGCAGATGTTAGACTCCGGGAGAGGGTCCCTGACCCTCAGGCTATAGGCCTTTTAAGCTGCATGATTTGATGAACATCATCCACTTGCCTGAACACAAAAGCTCACACACGATGGCAGAACCTTGGCTCTAGTCCTGTGCTGACAGCTCCTTTTGTGTTTGGGTTAGCATCAGCTCTTTCCTGCTCAGATAAGAGGGCTGCAACTCAGGCTTTGTAGTTGTAGCTCTACGCTGTGCCAGGGCAGTGGTGTGACTGGCCACGTTAGCCTTCCTGTGGCATCACTGAGGGTGATGATCTGAGCCTTGTGTTTAACCAGGAATCCTTGTCTTGAAGCGCTGGGCCATGACCAGTAGCCATTTGTTGTCCAGTTGCTAAGTCTAAGTTGTGTCTGACTCTTTGCAACCCTGTGGACTGCAGTGTGCCAGGCTTCCCTGTCCTTCACTATCTCCCAGAGTTTGCTCATACTCATGTTCATTGAGTTGGTGATGCCATCCAACCATCTCATACTCCATCACCCCTTCTCCTCCTGTCCTCAATCTTTCCCAGCATCAGGGTCTTTCCAATGAGTTGGCTCTTGACATCAGGTGGCCAAAGTATTGGAGCTTCAGCATTAGTCCTTCCAATGACTATAAGTGGAATGTTTAGTGATCATACAACAAGTAACCACAGAATACAGCAGAAACAGGCCCTGGAGAAACAGGCTCATATGAGAAGGCCTCCTTGCTGCTTCCAAGACTTAGCAGCTGCAGAGGAATGCAAGGAAAGCTGAGGAGCTGGGTGATGCCAAAAGTGCAACTTCTAACTCAGGAAATGGAACAAAATGCCATGCATATGAGTTGAAGCGTTTTATAGTTGAGGAATTAGTGTTTACTTATAATTTGCTCGCTGATTTAAAGGGGTGTACTTTCCGTTTTTTTAAAAAATAAATGTATTTATTTTTGGCCACCAGGTCCCAGTTGCAGTGTACGGGCTTGTCCAATTGTGGCACACAGGCTTAGTTGCCTCATGGCATGTGGGATTTTAGTTCCCTGACCAGAGATCAAACCCATGCCTCCTGCACTGAAAGGGGGATTCTTTACTGCCAGACAACCAGGGAAGTCTCTATAATGTCTGTTTTTTAATTTCTTAATATAACATGACCTTCTGGTAAGGTACTTATCCTAGATTTCAGTGAGGAAAGCAAGGAGGGGAGCGATAGGAAGATGGTATATATCATCGGAAATATCTCACTTCCCTGGCGGCTCAGATGGTAAAGAATTGGTCTGCAATGCAAAAGACCTGGGTTCGATCCCTGGGTTGGCCCCTGGAGGAGGGCATGGCAACCCACTCCAGTATTCTGGCCTGGAGAATCCCATGGACAGAGGAGCCTGGTGGGTGTGGGGTCCCAGAGAGTTGGACGTGACTGAATAACTAACACTTTCACACTTTCACTTTCATAATACCTGGGGAAACTTGAACAAATGCCACATTTTATATAGCATATCAAGATTTATAGTACATTTACATGTATAATCTTATTTCTTACAACAAGTCTGTAAGAAATAGACTTTTCCCAGATGATGCAGTGGTAAAAATCTGCTTACCAATGAAAGAGATTCAAGAGATTCGAGTTTGATCTCTGGTTTGGGAAGATCCACTGGAGGAGGAAATGGGAACACATTCCAGTATTCTTGCCTCGAGAACCCCACGGACAGGGGAGCCTGGTGGGCTACAGTCCATGGGGTCGCAAAAAGTCAGACACAAGTGAGAGACTGAACACACAGACACAAACACATTTAAAGCAAAATCTAACTTAAAATTTCATTTAGAATGAAAATGTGTATAGATATTTATTTATTTGATATACATTGGGTCTATACACTTTGCAATATTCATAAGTGGATTCTCCATTTTAATTATTTGCCCAATGGAAATCATTTTTACTTTGGCACCAAGTTTTAAAATGGAATTGGAGTGAAAGAATGAAGATTCAAAGTTTAATTAACTTTGGTATCAATTACTTTATTAAGTCACAGTTCTTAAACTTATGCAATTATCTCTTCTTCTGAACGCTTAGACCAGATCACACATATATAAAGATTTTGTCAATTGAAAGGACATTTTTTTCCCCTCTGATTTCACTGAGTTCTAATTCTATTAAAACCTGTTCTACTAAGGAGGGCCCAGAAATCAGCTGTGTGACTTCTGATCTTTCAAATACATACCCTATGTAAGTGAAAAACTATGTCTCGCTATATAAATGTAAAATGTTCCTTGTAAGGATAAATTTCATTATTGGACCCATTTGATATTGTCTTTAAGTTTACCATTTTAACTACACCTGTAGAGATTTATTTAAAAGACATGATAGGAATATCATAGAACTTTATAGAAGTTATTTACGGAATAGCTTTGTAGAGGACATTTTATTTGGCCAAATTACAAAGAGAGTATACACTCATAGTCTTTGTCACCTTGTGTATTACACACACACTATACTGTTTCATCACTTATGCCAGAAAGAATGGATAGTTTAGGAGAATGTTTTAAAGCCTTCTTCAGTCTTTCTGTGCTCAGTGGCTCATGTGTCCCACCTTTTGAGACCCCATGAACTGTAGCCCATGTGGCTCCTCTGTCCATAGACCTCTCCAGGCAAGAATGCTGGAGTGGGTTGCCATTCCCTTCTCCAGGGGATCTTCCCCACCCAGGGATTCAATAAACATCTCTTGTGTATCCTGCATTGGCATGTGGGTTCTTTACCAATGTGCCACCTGGGAAGCCTCTGGTCTTTTTAGGCTAGTCATATCTCTCACTTATAGTTTTGACTCAGTAACAGTTATTTGTGACTCATAAATTTAGAATGTTTAGGGGAATTCATGTCAAAACTGTGGACAAGATAATGTAAACAAGAGTTCTATTTGTGTATGAAGGAGAAAGGGGGTTACTGAATTAGTTGGCATATTTCTACTTGGCTTCTCTGCTCTCAAACAGAACCTTGAAATCCTGGATAATACAAATAATCATACAATTTGCTTTGGATGTTTGATTATGGGAATATTGTTCCTACACTGAGAGCGTGACGCTTTCAATCATGTCTTGGATTTATAAATCTAGAAACAGTGCTCTTAACATGGTATGCTTGTCATTTAGAGACAGAGCCAATTACAAAGGTTTTGTTCTTAGTCTGGTGATGACAGTACGCTAATCAGGGCTAGACAAAAACTTGAATCAGAAGAGAAATATCTGATGAGAATTAGGAAAACCCTCAGGCCCAGGAACAAGGTCTCTTCCAGTTCTCTGGTCTTTTGTTAGTGGGTGGGTGGCATTCCTGAGGTTGGAAACAAAACAGCGGGAGGGAGAAGAGTAGGAGAGGAGATATGATGAGTCCGCAGTTCTGTTCCCTGCAAAGTGAAATTGTTCTGAGAACCATTGTCCTGACAGGCTTTGTTCAATTTCAAAATTAAAAGGATTTGGTTAAAATATTATACACTAGTGTTTCTAAACCATGCATGATTTGGCAAAGTGTGAACACACTTTTGTCTTGAGCGGTAGGTACTATTGGTGTCTAGCGGTCAAAGGCCAGGGATGCTGCTCAACATCTAATGATGTATAGGATAATCTACCGCAAAGCATTATCCTGCTCAAAATAGTGCTGAAGTTCAAAACGTGTTAGCCCATCAGTAGTGTCTGACTCTTTGTGACCCCATGGACTGTAGCCTGCCAGATTCCTCTGTCCTTGGGATTCTCCAGGCAAGAATACTGGAGTGGGTTGCCATGGCCCTCCTCCAGGGGATCTTCCCAACTCAGGGGTTGAACCTGTGTCTCTTATATCTCCTGCATTGACAGGCAGGTTTTTCTTTTTTAAACCTCTAGTGCCACCTGGGAAGCCCCCCACATAGCCATAGGCCAGTTAAATTTTTAATAGGCACTGATTGGTGAGACTATTGCTCTGTTCAAAGTGCTTTGTCCAAGTCTTTTTTTAAATTGAAGTATAATTACTTTACCATGTTGTGTTGGTTTGTGCTGCATAATAAAGTGAATCAGCTATATGTATACATATATTTCCTCCCACTTCAACCTCCTCCGCCCTCCCCGTCCCCCCTGCTACCATCCTACCTATCTAGGTCATCACAGAGCACTGAGCAGAGCTCCCTGCACTTTATTAACACAGCTGATGGAGAAAGTGATCATGGTAGACTATTTTTTTCTTCTGGTTATGCATTACTCCTTTTCCCCTTTTCTATAATGAGAGGCAACATGAGAGAGGAAAAGGTACCCATGGGCTTTGGAGTGACTCACTCTGTAATGTGATGCTCATAAAGAACCTATTTTATAAGTGGATGTGAGGATTAAATGAAATTATAGATGTTAGGGGCATGGAGTAAATACAAATTTAGCCATTATTTTGCTAGCAGGGGGCCTGGGGAAAGTTAACCCCAGCAAGTTTCCATTTTCAATTGAATGAAATGGAGACAGTAATGGCTTATAGAGTTACAGTGAGGATTAATTGTAAATGCTCAGCTAATTGTCTGGCACAAATAAGCACTAAATGCATGATAGCTACTATTGTTATTATTTATCATGACAATTCACTTTCAAAATTCTATCTAAGACCATAGTCAAAGGTAGGTAACGCTGGAGGCAGTTTGGAGAATAAGAAAGGATATAAACTGAAGCTAAAGAAACCTTTGTTTTGTAGCTCTGGCAAGGCTGGGTAACTGAGTAACTTGGACCCCAATTTCCTTGTTCCTAGTTCTGGTGAGTGTCAAGAGTAATAGCAAACGTGGTGCGCCTGGCATTTACTGAGTGCCCAGAAAGTGTTATTAATAGTTTCCCTTTGTTCCTAGCCAAAGAGACCTTTAATTTCTGAACTACAATATTATTGTAGCCTGGGATTCACTGGAAGCAGTGCCTGAGGTGAAAGGCTGTGTGTGGATATTTTTTAAATTAATTAATTAATTTAGTTATTTACTTTTGGCTGTGCTGGGCCTTCTTTGCTTTGCATGGGCTTTCTTTAGCTGAGGCAAGCAGGGGCTACTCTTTGTAACTTTATATTTAAAGTATGTGCCTTGTATCTAGCATACAGTTGGGTCGTGCTTTCCAATCGTTCTGAATCCTTTCCTCTTAACTGAAGAGTTCCATCCATTCACATTGAATGTACTTAATGATATGATTATGTCAACTATCTTCCTATTTGTTTTCTGTTTGTCCTGAAGAATCTAAGCTACTCCATTTTGTTAACAGAAAAACTCTATTTTGTAAGGTTCCGGGAAAAGAGCCTTTGGAAATCCAACAGGCTTTGGAAATCCCCTGACCTCACCCCACCACCCACGAGCCAATCGGACCCCAGACCAAAATCCCCTGACTTAACGCTCAGGAACTTGTGGTCTACCTAGACAATAGGGACCAATCAAGAACCAACACACAACCCTTCGAAAGAAAGTGACCAATCAGACGTTCCCCTACCTAGAAACCCTTTTTTCCATGTATACTACCTATATAAGCAATTTAATCCAAGACCCGGGGCTCCTCCCTATAGCCGCTGCGTCAGTATCAGTGGGAGCCCCAGCTCGAGCTTGGTAATAAAAACTCTCTTGCTTTTGCATCGGATATCAGCTCCCTGGTGGTCATTGGGAGATTTCACGACTTGGGCATAACAGTCCCATCCAGTTCTACTTCTTTTCCTCCTTTGTTTCTGTTCAATCAAGTATTTTTTGTATTTAATTTTAATTTTTTTCATTTTCTGTTGGCTTTTTAGCTTATTTATTTATTGGAGACTGCTCCAAGAATTACAGTATATATTCTTAACTTACTATAGTCTGTTTAGAATTAAGAGTGAATCTCTTAACACAAAATGTGAGAATTTTCAACATTATACGAATCCGCTTCTTCTGCTTTCATTTTCTGTGCTATTGTTGCTACATATTTTGCTTTACATATGTTGTAAACCCCAGGTTATTATGTTATTATTCTGTTTTAAACAGTATGTTGCCTTTAAGAAAAAATTTTTTTAATGTAGATCTTTATATTTACTCATATATATTTACCATATGTAATACATCTTATGCCTTCATATAGATCCAAGTTTCCATCTGGTATTATTCCCTTGAACCTGGAGATTTATTTATTTATTCATGTATTTGTTTGCTTGCTTGCTTTTTAAGAGTCTCCTGTAGTGCAGGTCTACTGTTGAAGTTTTTTTTCTCAGCTTCTGTTTTTTGAAAGTGTATTTTATTTTAATTTTGAAAGATCTTCACTGGAGGTAGGATTCTGAGTTGGCCATTGTTCTCCTGGAACTCTTTGTTGTCTCTTCCCTTCATTGATTTCATTGAGAACTTAGTTATTGTTATTGCTGTCATCCCATATGTAGTATGTTATTTTTCTCTTTATCTTTGGTTTTCAGTATTTTGACTCTGATGTGACTAGGTGTGGTTTCCTTTATATTTATTTGAGGTTCACTGAACTTCTTGAATCTGTAAGTTAATTTTGAAATCAAAATTACCCCAGCTACCCCCCAGACTTCATGTCTTAAAATAATAACATATAGTAACTCATGGTTTCTGGAGGTTGAGAGTCTGGGCATGGCTTAGCTGTGGATTTCCGTCTCTGGGTCTTTCACGAGGCTGCAATAGTGAGAGTTTTATTCCTTGTCTCCCAGATAAAGGCAAAAAGTCAGGGAGCAGAAGAGGGAGAAAACAGGCTTACTTATAGCACAGAAGGTCATGCTTACATTACTGTTTATACTTATACCTCTGGTAGAATGAGGGTGGGACCAAGGTCTTTTCATGTCAGAGTTCCTGGAAGACTTGTGGTTCTTCATCCGTTCAGTTCAGCTCAGTTCAGTTGCTTAGTCATGTCTGACTCTTTGTGACCCCATGGACTGCAGCATGCCAGGCCTCCCTGTCCATCACCAACTCCCGGGGCTTACTCAAACTCATGTCCATTGCGTCGGGGATGCCATCCAACCATCTCATCCTCTGTTGTCCCCTTCTCCTCCCACCTTCAATCTTTCCCAGCATCAAGGTCTTTTCCAATGAGTCAGTTCTTTGCATCAGGTGGCCAAAGTATTGGAGTTTCAGCTTCAGCATCTGTCCTTCCAATAAATACTCAGGACTGATTTCCTTTAGGACTGATTGGTTGGATCATAAGTGACAGTGAAATGTTCTAAGTGCAAAAGCATGTGATCAAGGAACAATTTTTTATCAGGTGTTCACTGAACCTGCGTACTGGAAACCTCTAATAATGCTAGACTTTAGAAAGAGTTGTAACTAAGTTCTAGAGATTCATATGCATTGGAAACTGTGAATTTATTTATTTGGTAAATAACTGTTGAGTACCTACTCCATGCCAGGAATAAGGATGCACAGTGAACACAACAAAAAACCTCCCTGCCATCACAGCACCTGTGATTTAGTGTCTTACTACAGAGGGGCTTCCCTGGTGGCTTAGTTGGTAAAGAATTGGGATGGGGGACATGTGTACACCCATGGCTGATTCACGTCAATGTATGGCAAAAACCATCACAGTGTTGTAATTAGCCTCTAGTTAAAACAAAACAAAACAAAACAACTTTCAATTAAAAAAAAAGAATCCACTTGCAATGCAGGAGCTCTAGGTTCAGTTCCTAGGTCAAGAAGATCTCCTGCAGCAGGAAATGGCAACCCGCTCCAGTATTCTTGCCTGGAAAATCCCATGGACAGAGGAGCCTGGGGGGCTACAGTCCATGGCGTCACAAAGAGTTGGACACGACCGAGCACACATGAATTACATGTTAATATTACATCCTTTATCTTCTAATTATCTGTTTCTTCTATGTGGAAAGCAAATTTACTTCTTATATTGACTTTGTATCTAGCAACAGGAGATAGAAAAAGAACCTATGATAAATTAATAAGATTAGTAATAATAGTTTATTGTAGATTGTTTTGGAATTTTGCTTGTATATTATATCATTTGCATCTTCCTTTTATATTTTTGATTATTTTAGATTTTTCTTGCCATTGTTGGACTGCTTAGAATCTCGACCATTACCTTGGTTAATGATGATAGCATCTTTATTTCTGGTTTTTTCACAAGGGAAAGCTTTCAACATTCAGCATTAACCATAATGTTCATTGTATGTTTTTTATTTTAAGTACCCTGTGTCATCATAAGAAAGTTCTCAAGTTCTCTTCTGTTTTTACTTTGCTAATAGTGTTTACATTGAATAGAAATTGAATTTTATCAGTGTTTTTTCTGCCTGTATTTGAATGATTATATGATTCTTTCCCTTAATGTTGTTAACATGTTGAATTATGATTGGTTTTAAAAAAATGTTAAACCAACTTTGTATTCCTAGAATAAATCCAACTTCAGTTCAGTTCAGTTCAGTTCAGTCGCTCAGTCGTGTCCGACTCTGCGACCCCATGAATCACAGCACGCCAGGCCTCCCTGTCCATCACCATCTCCCAGAGTTCACTCAGACTCATGTCCATCGAGTCCGTGATGCCATCCAGCCGTTTCATCCTGGGTCGTCCCCTTCTTCTCCTGCCCCCAGTCTCTCCCAGCAGCAGAGTCTTTTCCAATGAGTCAACTCTTCGCATGAGGTGGCCAAAGTACTGGAGCTTCAGCTTTAGCATCATTCCTTCCAAAGAAATCCCAGGGTTGATCTCCTTCAGAATGGACTGGTTGGATCTCCTTGCAGTCCAAGGGACCCTCATTATCTTGTTTTACATATCTGGATTCCATTTACTGGAATTTTCATCAGGGTTTGTTCATCTATGTTCATGGGAGATATTGATTTGTAATTTTTCTTTCTTATGATGTCCTTGTGAAGTTTTGTGTCAAGGCTGTTCTGTTCCCATAAAACACACTGGGGAGTGTTTCCTTTGATTTCTATACCCTGAAAGAAAATGACAAATCTTTAATAAGTGCCAAAGCTGATATTCAAACTAGGCAGGTGAGCTTTTAATTACTATGGTTTGTTGATTTTCTTAGTTTTTCTCTATGTCTCTCAATATATATCTCTAAAACCCCATTTCCTCCAGGGAAACATCAAGAGACCTATCTAACACTTACATTTGCAGCGTGTGGGTGTTTGTGTTAGTCGCTCAGTTGTGTCTGACTCTGTGACCCCATGCACTGTAGCCCACCAGGCTTCTCCGTCTATGGAATTTTCCAGGCAGGAATACTGGAGTGGGTTGCCATTTCCTCCTCTGGGAATCTTCCTGACCCAGGGATCAAATCCCAGTCTCCTGAATTGCTGGCAACTGTGCTTAGTCTTAAAAGAGAGGAAGCCTGAGATGGAGAGCCTGAATCTTTTCTAATGGGCAGTAAGCCTGTCTTTTGATCTGCACAGTCTCTATTTCTGTTTTTAAATGCATCACTCCCCCTCCTAGCTTTGAAGACTGGAAACGTGCTATTTCCCCTGCCAAGACTCTTCCTTGTACCCGAGTTATTAACAGTTCATCCCTAAGATCTTAGCCTAAACATTCCTCCCTCACAGAAGCCTTCTCTGACTCCTATGGTTTGGCATTAGAAAAGTACTTTTCTTCTTTAGTGGTCTCTTTTTGCATACCTTTCTTCTTCTACATAATATTTAATCACTGCTGCTGCTGCTGCTGCTAAGTCACTTCAGTCGTGTCCAACTCTGTGTGACCCCATAGATGGCAGCCCACCAAGCTCCCTCGTCCCTGGGATTCTCAAGGCAAGAATACTGGAGTGGGTTGCCATTTCCTTCTCCAATGCATGAAAGTGAAAAGTGAAAGTGAAGTTGCTCAGTCATGTCCAACTCTTAGCAACCCCATGGACTGTAGCCCACTGGGCTCCTCCATCTGTGGGATTTTCCAGGCAAGAGTACTGGAGTGGGTTGCCATTGCCTTCTCACAACTGTAAGAAAATTGTTGAGTAAAATTTGTGTCTCCAGCTAGAATATAGGCTCCATAAGGACATAGACTGTCAATCTTATTCATGGTGAGCACACAGTAAGCCCTTGACACATGTTTTTAAAATGGCTTAATTATCTAATTTAAGTTTCTCAGCAACCTTTTGAGGGCATGTGTCTATTACTCCAATTTTGTGGATGGATGAAAGGGTTGAGGACATTTGCGTATTTTTACTTTTCCACAAGATTTCACCAAGACCTCTTGATCTACTCTTTGCTTCCTATCATCACTACAATCATCTTATCTGTTCCATGTGCCTTTTATTGGCTTGAGTATTTTATAAACTTGATGGGCAGTAGGGTTGGGGAGGAGGTAGGTAAAAAAGGTAGCCTAGATCATAGACAGTGGATGATACTGGAAATAACAAAAAGTGGTATATAGTATAAATTAATACTATAATAATGATAATGTAAAGATGCTTACTCCTTGGAAGGAAAGTTATGACCAACCTAGACAGCATATTAAAAAGCAGAGACATTACTTTGCCAACAAAGGTCCATCTAGTAAAGGCTATGGTTTTTCCAGTAGTCATATATGGATGTGAGAGTTGGACTATAAAGAAAGCTGAGAGCAGAAGAATCGATGCTTTTGAGCTGTGGTGTTGGAGAAGACTCTTGAGAGTCCCTTGGACTGCAAGGACATCCAACCAGTCCATCCTAAAGGAGATCAGTCCTGAGTGTTCATTGGAAGGACTGATGCAGAAGCTGAAACTCCAACTCTAATACTTTGGCCACCTCATGCGAAGAACTGACTCATTGGAAAAGACCCTGATCTTGGGTAAGACTGAAGGCAGGAGAAGGGGATGGCAGAGGATGAGATGGTTGGATGGCATCACCGATTTGATGGAGATGAGTATGAATAAACTCCGGGAGTTGGTGATGGACAGGGAGGCCTGGCGTGCTGTGGTCCATGGGATTGTGAAAAGTTGGACACGACTGAGTGATTGAACTGAACTGAACTGAATACATAGCTTGTTGTTGTTTAGTTGCTAGGTCGTGTCGTACTCTTTTGTGACCCCATGGACTGTAACCCACCAGGCTCCTCTGTCCATGGGATTTGGATTTCCCAGGCAAGAATACTGGAGTGGGTTGCCATTTTCTACTCTGAGGGCTGTTCTGACCCAGGGATTGAAGCTGCATCTCCTGCATTTCAGGCGGATTCTTTGACACTAAGCCACCTGGGCTTCCCTGATACCACCTCTAAAGCGAGAAGCAAATCTAATGATAAAATATTCAGATTAAGAACCCCGAGTATAGTTCTAGCTGGCTCAAAATATTTGCTTTTATAATGGTGTTGGTTCTGTGAATCTAATTAAACTTTTGCAGTTTTCTGAAAGGTTGGTTAGTCTCAGGATTTAGAAAAGAAATGACTATAATTAAGGCAGGTCAAAAGATCAATTGACCACTAAAGGCACAAACATAAGTAGGTATAACTTTTTCATGAGAAGACTCAGTCAAGTTCTTGAGAAAAATACATTCCTTCAACAAGCTGGTGTGTAATGACTGCTTTCCAGAAGTCCCAGTGTCACTGAAAATGCATTTTTTGGACAAGATTATATTTTTTGTTGCTCTGGCTCTTGTAAAGACAATGCCAAGAGAAAGAAATTCATTTATTTTTTCAAGGAATATATTAGTATTTATTTAAGTAAGATCATAACCCTTTGTTTAGAATGCATTTATAGAAAAGGGAGAAAAACAGACTGCAATTAGTTTTTTTGTATCTAGGACAAGCTTGTTATAACAGTCAAGGGACACATTTGATGGGTGCTATTTTAGCATTGACTATTTTGAAAACTAAGAAAAAACTGCTTTAAGTCAATATTATCCAATTTAAAAATACTAAGTTGGACCATATACCATAACATATATTTAACCATATCAAATCTTCCATGAATCAGGTATGCACACCGACTTTCCACTTTACGGGTGGCTCAATTATCTTGGTATACTTACATTTTTCATGAATCATGCCTAAAAAGGTTATAATACTATTTTCCTTCTTTCTCTCTCAAGAAGCCAACTGGAGATAGTGACTAAATCTGGAACGTCCTTTGTGTTTCCCGTCCTGCTTATGATAGCATTGACTCCTAGGGGATGGTGGTCTGCATCAACGGTTGGACTGTCTGCTCTCCAGCCCATCACGTCTCAGCAGCTCTGTTCTCCTCCCAGTTTCCTCTCCTCGCTGTCTCTTTCTCAAAAATTAGGATATCTCTAAGGATAATAACAGTAGAAAATGGTAGGCTACATGAGAGGTACAGGAGGTCAGAAGACACACCTGGGTTAGGGGAAGTTGGAGACACTTCCTGAATGAAGTGGCATCAAGTTAGGTGGTGGAGGTGCACAGAGATTAGAGGAAGGGCTTCTGGGATGTGAGAGACATGTGGTCCACAATTTAAGTTTTTTTTTTTTCCGGCCATGCATTGTGGCATGTGGGATCTTGGTTCCCTGACCAGGGATCGAACTCATACCCCCTGAATCGGAAGCATGGGGTCTTAATCACTGGACTGCCAGAGAAGTCCCCATTTAAGTATTTGATAAGTGAAGAAAAAAGGATATTTCAAAAAATGAAATAAGCACATATTCAGTGAAAGTGTGAAAACCACAGTTTTCTTTGAGTGACTTGAATGCTTGGATAGATATTCTTAGACCAGAACCTTTCCCTACACATGGAGCCTCTGGTAGATGAGTTCCTTTTAAGAAAGACATTATTTTCCCTTCAGCTCTTTCCCAGAGGCTCATGGCCCTGCCAGTAACACCTTTTGGAAACAATTGTAGCTAACAAGAGAGATGAAGAGGTAGGATGTCAACTGGGTGTCACAGCCCAAGTTAGATGTGTCATTGTCTGTCCTCATCGCAAACTGAGAAACTTGCAGAACTCATCACAAAGGCAACAATGACTTATCATTTAATTACTGTTTTAATGTCTGTTCTTTATTGCAAATCTATTGAACTTTGTGAAGGAAAGCACACAAAGCACATAGCTGGTACTCAGTAGATAACTGTGGAATGAATACTTTGTCTTCACCCATTCATAACTGAGAATGTTGAAAGAATGAGAGTACAAAAGTTGTTCTATTTATCTAAAATTTATGTTATGTAGTCGGAGTAATGAGTGATTAGGTTGGGAAGACACTGCCAGGACTATCAGCGATGAGTTATTTTTTTTAGGAGTGGAGTTGTGAGCCCCACCAATGACATCTAGAACCATATATCTAGGAAGAGTCCACTAGTTCATTCATTCTTTAAATGGTAGTGATTCATTCTTTAAATGGTATAGCCTACCATTTGCTAGGTACTCTAGAAATATCAAAATGAATATATACGGAATATACATAGAATGAAGCTCCTATTCTCAAGATGCATATGGTCTAGTGGGAGATAGAGGTAAATACCAGTCAGTGTGGGGCGCTAAAATGAGCATAAGTCCAGAAATTCTAGGGGCCCATCAGTCAAGTTCATTGACTTTGGAAGAGCCACGGGAGATATTCTGAGAGATGTAACACCTAAGCTGTTTCTTGAAGGATGACAGGGAGCTGATTAGATGAAGAAACTGGAGGGAAGGAAAAGGAAGATTACTCTAGGTAGAAAAGCAACATGTGTTCAAAGACGTAGATCTGAGGAATGCCTCAAATAGGTTATCTCAGTGCAGACACTAATGCCCCTGGTCACTGCAGCAATTTCTGCTGTCTATCCCAGTGTTTCATGATGTATAAGATGTGGGAAGCACTTGTCTAGAAGCTATAAAGGGCATGATACATTTAGGGAATTGCACGAATGTTGGACTATTTGAGGCACGGGAAAGGATGCTGGCCAATATTGGATGAGGTGGTTGGATGACATCATCAACTCAATGGACATGATTTTGAGCAGACTCCAGGAGGTAGTGAAGGACAGCAAAGCCTGGTGTGCTGCAAAGAGTTGGACACAACTGAGCAACTGAACAGCATTAATACAATAACATTGTCATCAGTACTCTAATCTTCAAACCAGCAAGATCAAAAACTACAAAAATTGAAATAAGATTTATTGAGTGTGTTACAAAATTCCAGTACCCCAGTCATTTATGAAAAATAATTTTATTTTTGTCTCCTTTGTCCACCTCCTTGAACTTCAAGGAGCATTTGGTTGGGTGTGGTCAGTTCTGGGACTCTCATGGTGCAGAATCAGGGGACTACTGAGAGATGGACAGGATTAGAAAGACAAAAGAAAGGGGAAAAGGAACAAATGGCAAACACCATATTGATTCTGAGCAGGAGGAGTTTTGAGTGAATAAGTGGAAGCAAGAGTTTGTGTGACTGTGGGGCGTAAACTGAAACTGAGTAGATTTTCGTTAAGATTTACAAGTGCAGTTGTTGAAATTCTTTAAAAAAATTACTTTAGAATATGAGACTCTTCTCCAGATGTCTCACTGAAGAGACACTGGACTGTCTGAAGCATCAAGATTTGTTTGAGTTGCAGCACACATGCATGCTTCTAGAGAGAAGGAAGTTTTGTGGAATGTGGGAAGTGATGTCTAGATTTAGAAGCTGAGTAAAGATTCCTGCTTTTGATGTTTAGTTGTGGCATGATTTTGGTTAAGCCTCTATCATTTCTTGGAGCCTTTCTATACCTCGAGCTCCTTGTCAGTGAATCAGGGAATATCTTTTCTATATATACCTAATTATATTGGCTATATACTCATATAATATGACCTCATTGGGTCAATGTGAATGATAAATAAGACATGAAAGCACTATGCAAATTATGAAGAGTTAGTCAGAGTTTCATGATAGCAGTAATAATTATGAGGTTAATGTTAACAAGAAAGTATCTTCTAATTTTTTAAACAGCATAGAATGACACCCTTAGTGGCTTTTGAGAAATGATAGTTGATGGTATTAACAAGGAGGAGACAATAAAAGATAACGTCCCTTAGTTTGGGATGGCAATGGCTTCAATTCTGAGAAAACTGACTGCTCATCAGGAATGACTCTGAACTTGTACAGCTTAAAATCATCACTGTCTCCTCTTTCACGTTCTTCTGATACACATGAATTCCTATTGTTCTATCTGGAATTGCCACAGTGTTCTCTGGTTCTGGCATGCTGCAAAATCCTGAGATAGAGAGGGAACTAATAAATTATTTGACAGGAAATACAGAAAAAAAAGTCTTTGTAATTCACAGTTCTGACATAATGAAAAGCTTATAATTCACTAGTGTGACCTCACAGCTGTGAATGACAAGTTTCACTTGACTCGTTCACAATTTGTCTTTGAATTTATACCATGAAAAGTGAGAACCATATTGTCAAACTGCCACTCCATATTGATATATTACTGCTGAAGATTAAGAAACATTTTGTCAAAAAGCAGGAAAATAAAAATACCTTAAAAGAAGATGAAGTGTTTTTTTTTCTTTTTTTATTAAGTGTAGTTGATTTACAATATTATATTCGTTCCAGTTGAATAGCATGGTGATTCGATACTTTCATACACTGCACACCATACAAAGTTATCACAGTATTACCAGTGATGCTCCCTGTGCCATGTATTACATCCCTGTGGCTTACTTATTTCATACCTGGTAGTTTGTACCCCTTAATCCCCTTCATGTATTTCACCCTTTCCCCCACTTCCTACCTATCTAGGAACCACTAGTTTGTTCTCTTTATCTATGGGCCTGTTTCTGTTTTGTTATATGTGTTTGTTTTTAAAATTTTACATATGTGCAATTTATTTTACTTAGGATAATTTTACTTAGGACATTTTACTTAGGATAATTTTACTTAGGATATTTTACTTAGGATATTTTACTTAGGATATTTTTACTTAGGATAATTTTACTTAGGATCTTTTACTCTGTCTAATTTATTTTACTTAGGATAATACCTTAAAGTCCATCCATGTTGTTGCCAATGGCAGGATTTCATCCTTTTTTGGGACTAAATAATACTCCACTACATACAAATATTGTGTGTGTGTGTGTGTGTGTGTGTGTGTGTGTGTGTGTGTATGGGAATCAGTGCACAAAGCCTCCCATAATAGCACATATGGCTCCTGTTGAAAACACATTATAGAAATGTGGCTTCCCTTGTGGCTCAGCTGGTAAAGAACCGCCTGCAATGTGGGAGATCTGGGTTCAATCCCTGGGTTGGGAAGATCCCCTGGAGATGGGAAAGACTACCCACTCCAGTATTCTGGTCTGGAGAATTCCATGGACTGTATAGTCCATTGGGTCACAAAGAGTTGGACACGACTGAGCGACTTTCACTTTCACTTTCAATAGAAATGTGCAACTACTTAGTATGTATTGTGGAGAACAGTATCTAAAGGTGAATTGGCTAGGACAATCTCTGTTAACATGCCCACTGTAAAAAGAACAATAAAACTGAGGGCTCGCATTATAGCTGGAGATCATTTAATGTTCTCCTCTGGTAGCTCAGTTGGTAAAGAATCTGCCTGCAGTGCAGGAGACCCAGGTTCGACCCCTGGGTAGGGAAGATTCCCTGAAGAAGGAAATGGCAACCCTCTCCAGTATTCTTGCCTGGAAAATCCCATGGACAGAGGAGCCTGGTGGGCTATAGTCCATGGGGTGGCAAGAGTCAGACACATCTTAGTGACTAAACCACCACCACCATTTAATGTTACCACCCTGCAGCTTTGCCAGTCAACTGAACTGTCATATGTATGTATATCATTTAAAAAATCTCTTTGATTAGATCTTTTTCTTGATAGTTGTACTTGAAGAGTAGGGTGGCAAGAGTCAGACACAGCTTAGTGACTAAACCACCGCCACCATTTAATGTTACCACCCTGAAGCTTTGCCAGTCAACTGAACTCTTATATGTATGTATATCATTTAAAAAATCTCTGTGATCAGATCTTTTTCTTGATAATTGTACTTGAAGAGTGGAGGGCAAGAAAGATAAAGGCTAGTACTACATTTTGCTTGTTTAGATGATAGATAAAAGTTCTCTATACTGGACACAGATCTAATACTTTTTAACTTTTTAAGACTCTTCAACTAAAATATGCAAAAAGGATTGTCCTTCTGATAGTACTTTTCTTTGTAATCTTTAATTTTAATATAATTTCAAAATTATAGAAAAGTTTTAAGGATAGTGCTAAGAATTGTTGTATGCCTATAGCCAGATTTATAAATTGTTTAAATTTTGCCTCATTTTCTCCATAACCATTTGAAATTGAGAGGTAAAGCATCTCTTCATCCCTAAATATTTCAGTGTGCATTTCCTAAAAACAATAACACATGAGTCTTACAGGAAAGTGAAAGTGTTAGTCGCTCAGTTGTGTGCGACTCTTTATGACTGTGGCCCACCAGGTTCCTCTGTCCATGGGATTTCCCAGACAAGAGTACTGGAGTGGGTTGCCATTTCCTTCTCCAGGGGATCTTCCCTACCCAGAAATTGAACCCGGGTCTCCCACATTGCAGACAGATTCTTTACCAGCTGAGCCACCAGGAAATCGCTCAGATGTGTAGTCCATATTAAAAATTTTCAATTTCCCCAGTAGTCTTCTTTATAAGTAATTTTTTCTTCACTGGAAAGTCCTTTTCCCCTCTCCCTTCTATACACAGATGTTCATGGGAACTTAATATGCAATAGTCAAAACTGGAAACAAACAAAATGTCCTGCAAAAGGCAAATAGTTAATAAACTTTGGTACATTTTTACTGTAAAATACTACTTAGCAATAAAAAGAAATGAATTATTGATCTGTGTAACAACTTTATTCTCAAGTGTATTATGCCGAGTGAAAAAAATTCAAATAGTATATAATTTGATTTACACAACATTCTCAAAATGACAAAATTATAAATAGGGATAATAGATTAGTGGTTTCCAGGAGTTAGGGGAGTTTTTTTTGTGTTTTTTCTTTCTTTTTTTTTTTTTTGTGGGAGTGACTATAAAAGGGTAGCCTGAAGGAGATCTTTTGTAACTATGGAATGTTCTGATGTGGTTGCAAAAACTTGTAGGTGACAAACGAGAATAGTATTAAACACACACATTTACCAACGTCAATTTTCAGGCTTTGGTACAGTTACATCAGATGTAATCATTGGAGGAAATTGGGTAAAGGATGCATGTGATGATTCTGTATTGTTTTTGCAACTTCCTGTGAATCTGTAATTGTTTCAAAATGGAAATTTTTAAAAAGTTAGAAGCATTTTGTGACAGGTATATGACTTATGTAAAAAAGGTGTTTAATACAAATAATTCTTCAGAGGACTAAAGATTATGTATACCATAGGGTTATGCCCCCAATTTGAACGCATTTCTCACCTCACTGAGGCTCTGACACCCAGTTCTGGGACTTCTATGTAAACGTCCTCCTCACCCAGCTTGAGCTCTGACACCTGGGCTCAGGTGCCCTCCCCAGCACACCTGCCCCTTCCCTCTGGACTCTGGCATCTGTGCCAGTGCCCTGCTGCCTCCCCTCCATGCATGGAGGCCTTGTCAAGCCTCCTAGGCTCCACCCTCATCACAGACACGTCTGGCTCCAGCACCCTGTGCCAGGCTACTCTTCTTCCTCCTGGGTGCTGTTCTCACCCATCTTGGGCTCTAATATACAACTCTGGACCACCATGGCTCAGACGGTAAAGAATCTGCCTGCAATGCAGGAGACTGGTGTTTGATCCCTGGGTTGGGAAGATCCCCTGGAGAAGGGCATGGCCAACCCACTCCAGTATTCTTGCCTGGAGAATTCCACGGATGGGAGTCTGGCGGGCATGGGGTCACAGAGTCAGACATGACTGAGTGATTATCACTTTCACTGGACCTGCCCTCTTCTTCTCCCTAGTAACCTACCTTGTTTGGCTCTGGCTAATGGCTTTTGAACTAATTTGCTCTGGAAAGGAAAGAAGGGAGGGGAGGGGAGGCAGAGGAGAGACTGGAGAGGGGTTTTGACAGTTTATTCAGATCAAGCTATAAACCCAAGGACATCATTCCTATTTTCCTTTTGTTTTCAGGGATATTATTCTTAGAACAATTTTAACATTTAGCCAACATTTCAACATTCCATGCCTTCCTCAGGGTACTGGAGAGGCTTATTCTCTGCAAACAGCTGTTCAGCATGATACCACCAGGGTCCTCCAGTATATTTATAGCTTTGGAATTCACAACTACCTATAATTTATACATGCATAGTTCCTCAAAAAAAAATGTAAAAATTAAATCCTTCTAACTTATAGGGAGTATGGAATCCAATCAGTTTTAGCAAGCTTGTCTGTATATTAATTATCATTTATCTGAATGCTGTTTAAAAAACCCATAAATCTGTAAAAACTTACATTTTGTAACCTTGATTGAACATGATTCCTAAGCTCCTCTTGCAATTTGGGAATTTTGCAAGTCCTGGAACAAAGAACAAAATGTCATCATGAAACTCATTTTTATGATGAAATGGTGGTTATAATATAATTATTATAATGAATGCTAAAATCTAGCTATAATTCAACATGTTTGACCATAACACTTCTACAGTGACTCTGGTTGTGACAGATTTACTCCCAAATAATGTGATCAGCTGCGGCTGGATGTTCTCCTTCATGTAGGTGGTGTCACAGTTTATTACAACAATTACAGGGCTATGGGGGTGAGGCTTTCAGACCATTGTGTTTTCTCCTAGGAAAGAATCTGAAAAGAAGACACTGCTTTGTATATCAACTTTGTAGCGCTTCTGAAAAGTGAGGACCAACTGCAAATAAGACCTATTCTTCTATAGAACAAACTGCCAAAAGCTAGGAAGTGATGACTGATGCTCTGCTTATCGTGATAGGTTGAAGAACAATTTTGCATGTTCACCAGGCAGGAAATGTAGCTGTGATCCCCATTACTGACAAAAGACAGCACAGGGAGGATTCCATGGCTTTCTTGCTTCAGTCTGTGACATTAAGGTTCAACCTCTGCACGAGACACATAAATATTCTTTGGATTTTCTTCAGTAAGCACACGCTAGAGGTTAATAATGTGGGGATGTTGGATTCCCTGCTGTTTTAAATAATTTCATGGAAAATCTAATGCAGTAGGACACTAGTTTAGAAAGGTTATTACCCTCATCAAATGATAGCACTTCTTTCCTATTACTCTGTAGCAATTTCTTGCCCTTACAGCTCCTCTCTCTTCATTTACCACAAATGATTCTTCAAAGCGATGCTCTGTGGTTGGGTGAAGATGGGATTGGAGAAAACTTAATCCCTAATCAGGGCCCTGTCAGTGCTCGTAGGACTGTGCATCTTTCTTCTGCTTGTTGGAGCTTAGATACAAAATGGAGATGCGCACTCATTGGAAGGGTGTCATTGGAACCCAGTCCCTATCACCTTGCTGGGGGCATGTGACACAGGACCCTGAGATCCAGAGCCCATGGGGAGCCTCCAGGCAGTTATAGTTTTAGTAACACACCCCAACTTTTCTCAACTAATTGGCTCTCTGATTTGATAAGTTCCTGAGTCTCTATCACCTTTGTTGTTGCAGGTACTTATAACCGACCCTACGGATGCTCTTAGGCTCAGAGGAGAGTATTAGGGGTAAGGAACACTATGGGGTTTCATGGACTGTGCCATTCCAGGCTTTCTAAGTGTGAGAGAGATTGCCTTTTGTTCTTTTCTTACCAAGATACAAAGTTTTGGTAGGAGGCCATGTGCATTTCCCAGCCTTCCTTGCAAGTGGGTACCATGTGACTAAGTTCTAGCCAATGAGGTTTGAGCAGAAGTTGTTTGGGTAGGACCTCACTTAAAACAATGAGACAGAGCCAGCCAATTGTAGGCTTCTATTTTTTGGTAAAAACTGTCCTGGTTTGCCTAGAATTGTGGAAGTTTCAGAGATATGAGACTTGTAGTTTTAAAACCCAAACAGTCCCAGGTAAACTGGATAAATTTATCACTCTGCCTTCCTTTCTTTCTACAGATTATAGGTGTGATGGTTGGAGTTGTAGCAGCTATCTCATGGTCATAAGATGACAAGGAATATCTAAGGGTGACTGGGTTAGAGGCTAAGAGGGACTTGGTTCTATTGCAACTGCTCTTGACTTCTTGGTACATGAAGAAAAACAACTCCCCAATTAGTGAAACAATCTTTAATTTTTTTGAGTGTAGTGGTCCTCTTTTCTAACAGTCACAAATTCCATTAGCGTTAACTTGATTAAAGAGCTCTATTTTGCCCATGTCAGGGGAAGACATTCTCTTTTGACTCAAGCAAGTTCAATTCTCTGGAGAAAGATGGCTTCAACATTGTGGGAATGGTTCAAATCCTTTCAGATGCTAACCACTTCCTCCCTGAACCTCGTTCTGAATTTCATTATCCCCAGGCCTCATCCTTTGAAAACTTATTCTCAAAAGAACCCTGAGACAGATTTGACTCGCTCATAGAGAAGTTTGGTGTTTGGAGAGAAGGACCCTTGTAGGTGATGTGGCCTCTCTTTTCATTTACTGATGAGGAAACAGAAGAGGTGGGGTGTGGGGGCCTGGACCCCAGTGGATTCACTGTCTTTGGTATGGGTCCTGCTTCTCTTTGGGATACCCTGGGCCTACTGTTTCTCAGCCCCTCCTTTGATTGTGAACTTGAATGTCAGTCCAAGTTGTATGGACTGAACAAAGTTGAGTGCTCTCCTGTTGTCGCCAAAGATGGTAATCTATGAGATGATCCAGAATGCATATCAACATGTGTTTGTAGACAGCCTTCTGCTGATAAATTAGATGGAAGGTGACTTTGCACTTTGTAGATGTGAAAAGAGAAAGGCTGAAGGGCTCAGGGCTCATTTGTGGTGGGGTTGTGGCCCTCTACTCAGATGGCATAGGAGCTGCTGTTCTTCATGAAGGGCTACTAGGAAAGCACCCCTCCAGAAAGTGAAATGATCTGAATTTTACATAAAGTTCTGGTTGACAAGGTAGCAGAGAATTGCGTGCGTGTCAAGTTGCTTCAGTCGTGTCTGACTTTTTGCTACCCTATGGACTGTAGCGCACCAGGCTCCTCTGTCCATGGGTTTCTACAGGCAAGAATACTGGAGTTGGTTGCCATGCCCTCCTTCAGGTGATCCTCCTGACTCAGGCATCAAACCTGCATGTCTTACGTCTTCTGCATTGGCAGGCAGGCTTTTTACCACTAGTGCCACCTGGGAAGCCCAAGAAGAGAGTTGGGCCAAACTAAACAGTCATTCCCAGGAGATGTTAAAACTGGGAAGAGAATGAGCATCTTTTCCCACCCTACCACCCTCCACGGGCAGCTTCCATTGGATCACTGAGTGGGGAGTGTTTTGAGTAAGTGGACTTTGCCCCTGGGAGCCCCCTACACAAAAGTGAAATTCCCTCAGCCCACCAGTGAAGGTTTTTATTTGTGTGGAAAGATAGTGCCCTACCTATGAACCACATTTTAAAATGCATTTTGAGATTTGAGCTAATAATGTGAATGACATTCAGTGAGATTGCCAAATGCTGGTAATTTACTCTCATTTTCACATTAATGTGGGCCCACCTGTGATGAATTGGAAACTAAATAAGCACATCAGTTTTAATTAGATATTTCAGAGACTGGATCTAGTTAAACAGCAGTATTCATTCTTATCTATTAAATTGTGAAAGTTTAGCACAGTTTTCAGAAGTTTACACCTCTCCCCTCCCCCCATCATTTGCCCTTCTTTGTTTTGCAAATACTCTTCTTTTGAAAATTTTTGAGTTAAAAAGTGCCTAGTTTGCTGCAAGCAGAAAGGAAATGATTGCATTTAAGTCTTAAAAAGCTAAACAGATCATCAGGTTCATTCCTTATTTGTTTTATATTAAGAAACATAATTTTGGGAACCTTTAAAAAGACAAATATAAGATTATGATTACCTGGAAGATACTGGCTCTGACACTAAGAATTCTGTGTTCCTTAAACACTGATGTACATATCAGGATCTAAGAGTACCACTAGGGTAGGTCTAATAGGGAGAAGGCAGAGGCACCCCACTCCAGTGCACTTGTCTGGCAAATCCCATGGATGGAGGAGCCTGGTAGGCTGCAGTCTATGGGGTCTCGAAGAGTCAGACACAACTGAGCAACTTCACTTTCACTTTTCACTTTCATGCATTGGAGAAGGAAATGGCAACCCACTCCACTGTTCTTGCCTGGAGAATCCCAGGGATGGGGGAGCCTGGTGGGCTGTTGTCTATGGGGTCACACAGAGTCGGACATGACTGAAGTGACTTAGCAGCATCAGGGCTAATAGAGTATGGCTGAGTGACCTTCTATAGGAGAAAGGAGCCATTTTTCAAAATTCAAGATGAGATATTACAGTCCTAACAAAAGCAAAATGTTCTCTGATGCAAAGGGTCTAAGATCTAATGAAACAGTGGGGGTAGATGTGGGAGTAACTTTAATTAATATTTATGAAGGATGAGGAACTAGTATAGACAATGAGCCTTAAAAATCAGCAGCCCTAAAAAAAACAAACAAACAGTAATCCTGAAAAAATTATTTATAGGTGCAATTTTTGTGTTGGTTCTAATGTCATTCTCCAGTGTTATTCTCTGTGTTTCTACCTGGTTAGATTGTGAACTCAGGGAGGGTAAGCTGTGTCTGTCTTGCTGTGGTTACCTTCTCAACATTCAGCATAGTGGTTGTTCCATGGTAGGTGTTTAATAAACGTTTGTATATCTTTATGGGCTTCCCTGGTGGCTCAGACAGTAAAGAATCTGCCTGCAATGCAGGACAGTAGGATTCAATCCCTGGGTTGGGAAGATCCCCTGGAGAAGGAAATGGCAGCTCACTCCAGTATTCTTGCCTGGAGAATTCCATGGACAAAGAAACCTGGCTGGCTGCAGTCCATCGGGTCACAAAGATTGCTAATCCCTGGCACTAAAATATTCTCCCCCTGCAGATTTGAGTCATTGGCTGTGTCCTGACTGTTCTTTCACCAAAAAGAATCATGGCTAACTTAAAAAAAAAAATTTTTGGATACACAAGAAAATTATTTCAAAAGGAGTCCATTTATTCTCAGAAAATAAAAAATGCTTAAAATATTTTTATTATAGTATTAATTATAGTATAAAAAAATAAAAAATCAATACTAGAAGATTAATAAATTATGATTAAGAAAATCATAGTACTTTCATACAGTGGACTTCTATGCAGTCATTGAAACAATGTTTTAGAATAATATTTAAGGACAAAATAATTCTCCTAATATATTGTTTAAAAGAACAGTAACAAAAAAAACTTTAGAGTATAATCACATTCTTAGAAGGCTTCTTACTAGAAAGAAGACAATTAAAGAATAGAAAAAAATTAAAGATTTGTAATACATTAAAATTTCTTTATACTTTTGCAAAGTTTTTGAGTATGAAATGTATTACTTTTAGATTCAGAAAACATGTTAAGGAAGTATAGGATTTCTTTAAATAAAAATGTCTTTTGCTGGATTTAAAGTGTGACATGATTTCCCAGGAGTCTAGCAATGGAGGAGGTTGAGTGGGCTTATGGGAGGGAAGGCTGTGGTTCGAACAAAGCAAAGATGCTTGTGTGGGAGATCTTGTGCTCTGGGGTATGGACTAGTTTGAGACCTGCTTCTCCAGTTTCCAGATCTTCCTGGACCATTGCCACAGCACATTATGAAGAAAAAGAAGTGCCTTCATACTGTCCCTATACAATTTCCAGGAAGAATTCACAAATTGAGACTGAAGGAGGAAGTAATGTTTAATAGTTACCAGTGTCTACGGCTTAATTTTATACACAGAGCTTTCTTTCACCCCGGAGTGAATAGCTTGGAAATTATTTTCAAGTTTGCTATTTTAGTTCTTCTCTATCTGCTTCTTGAGTGACCTTTTAAAAAACAAAATCTGATTATATCTCTGCTTAAAATCCTTTAATGGATTTTCTCATGGCCTCTGAGGTCTCATTCAGACTCTTTATTATGATACACACACATAACATGGGTGAACTGTCTCCTGCTTCCCTGTTCTGCTCATCTCCCATTACTTTCCCAAACGTGTCCTAGACTTTATCACACCTGACGACTCACAGCCTCTGAGTGTATCATCCCTGTTATTCACACTTCACTTCGTTCTAGAAGCCTCTTTAGAATGCCCTTCTCCACTTGACTTCTTCTTCCCTGCCTTCATACTTACCTTCACTATACACTTAGCACATGGCATTGTGGTTGGCTAACTTTCTTTCCATCACCTTACTGTCATCTTCTGCAGTTCAGATATCAGCACTTACCCATCTTCTATTTTAGTGTTTACCATAAGACTTTTGGTCCACAATAGGTTTTCAGTAAACCTTTGTGCAGCTGTGTGAGTGAATGCCTGAGACATTTTGATGGTGTGTACACACAGGCCCTGTTTACATTCACTCCCAGCCTTGTCTGAAGCTTTGTTTCCTGGCTAGTATCTTTCCAGTAGGCAAAGAACAGGGTCCTTTTGGATGTACGCTGTGGCCTGTGTCTAGTGAAGGTAGGTGTGGTTTGCAGAATAATGGTCCCCAAAGGTGTGCTTCCCCTAATGCCTGTGTATATGTTATCATATGTGCCAAAGGAACTTTGAGATGGAATCAAGTTTACAGACCTTAAAATAAAAAGATTATTCTGGTATAGCTAGGTGGACCCATATAACTACAGGGGTCCTTAATTGTGGAGGTGGAAGGCAGAGGTTGACAGATGCGATGGGAGGAACAGGGGGAGAGAGTTGAAGTGTGAGAGGGGTTTGACTCACCACTGCAGGCTGTGAAAACGGGCAAGGGGACCATGAATCAAGGAATGTAAGCAGCTTCTAGAACCTGACAGCAGACCTCCCTTGATATCCAGCAGGAAAATAGTGACCTCAGCACTCCGCCTTCAAGGAACTGAATTCTTCCAACAACATGAGTTAGCAGAACATAGCTTCTCCCTGGAGCCTCCAGAAAGGGACACATTGCCTGACACCTTGATTTTAGCCCATGGAGACCCCTGTTGGATTTTTGACGTAGAGAACTGCAAGATAATACGTTGTCCTAAGCAATTACGTTTGTGGTAATTTGATACAGAAGTAATAGAAAACAAATACAGAACTTAGAACTATATATAGTCTGTGATCCTCTTACTCCTTGGCTTTCCACTGGCTTCAATTGTTCTTGGCAGAGCAACCCAAGTAAAAAGAAACAAGAATAGACTGTCAACACCAACAAGAATAGAGGACCCTTCATAGTTGATCTAAAAAATGGGTGAATTAGGTGCCCTTTGTGAATATGCATATGTTGAATAAGTTCTGCTATTAATTTCATATTAAAAGCTTAATTTGGCTGTACATCTAACCTCCTTACCTCTGTCCTTCCATCTTCTCCCCACCATCTACACATTCCCTCTATCTCTGTATGTTTTTCTTTCTCCATTATCCCAGTCACTCTCATGCTCATTCTCAACTACAGGTGGGCCGTTTACCCAGAAAACCCTTAAGAAGTACAATCGGTGTAAGCCACGTTAAGAATTCTGAACAGCAGATGAAATTCGTACTTTCCTCATGATGGTGACTACCTAGAACTGCCTGCCATCTTTTCACAAAGCCTAACAGGCATACGTTGGTATTTCTAAATATGAAATTTTTGCTTTTGTTCTTTTCCTGATCACATTTTTGGATTTACATCGCTTGATTTCACCAGGTGTACAAATGATACACAATCTCTAAAGGAGCGTCTGATAAACCGCATGAATTTTTAAGTGGCAGTATTCTGTTTCTCTTGCAATCTGTGTTGCTTTAGAAGGTGGTATTCTTTCTCTCATGGCTGTTGCTCCAAATGTCCCAAGATTGCTCTCTGCTGAAGCCTGCTTCAGGATGTAGAAGAAAGAGCGTTGACCCGGATGGGAGTCGAAAAATCAATTTCAGCTCTGACAAAGCCATTGGACTCCAGAAAGACATCCATTCATTTTATTTCATTGTATATTCACTGAACTCCAACTATTCACCAATACTATCCTGGGCATGGGGGTTACAAAGACAAATTAGATGTAGTTTCCCTTTCTTCAAGGTGCTCATAGTTTATCGAGGGGGAGGAACAAGTAAAGAAACATTTACAACACTGTGTGGGGCTTTAGAGGAGGTGGTGATTGTTTTACTTTGCTCAGGGCTGGGATGGAAAATGAGTTGAAGTTACACACACACCCTGTCACAGACCCATAGCGCTGCATAGCCACTTACTAACCACCTGGGAAAAGCAAGCTGATGGTCTATATTTTCTCTGTATATGGCCTGTATGTTGTTATATGTGGTAGACAGACATTTGAAGAAACAGAGAGCTTGAGACTGGAAAAATATCCAGAAGGATGAAACCAGGGAAAATGACTTTTAAAGGACTGGCTTTTCTTTAGTTATGAAATGGTATTTGCATGGGTCTTTCTACAGGTGACAGTATATTCTATTGTGAATTATACTTTATAATTGCATGATACTGAAAAAATTGTCATGCATAATCTTGTGACATAGGTTCCATAAGTTACAATGGAACTGAGATCTGTAGGCTTCCTCTGTGGCTCAGCCACAAAGAATTCACCTGCAATGCAGAAGACGCAGAGATGTGATGCCAATTTGATCCCTGGGTCTGGAAAATTCCCTGGAGGAGGAAATGGCAATTCACTTCAGTAATCTTGCCCAGAAAATGCAATGGACAGAGGAGCCTGGAGGGCTAGAGTCCATAGGGTTGCAAAGAGTTGGACACGAATGAGCAACTAAACAACAACAAAATATGAGATATACAGAAACTAAGACACAAAGACATTACATGTTTAAGGTGCCGTTTGAAAGTCATCATGTGAGGAATGTGAGGAAAAGTATTGCTTTTAGTTCCATTGTAAAGAAACTGCTTCTCTAATTTGTGGAGCAAAGGCCGTGTATTTTTTTACTGCAAATTTCTTGCTTTCATCTTTCACATCATGCTGCTTTGAAGCACATATCCTGTGAATGAGGAAAGAATGGAATAATAATCAAATTAAAAGGATAGTACATTTTCTTTCAGTGATAATTATCCAAATATATGGTCACAGAGCTGGAAGAAAAATCTCAAATATTACCTCCTCAATTAGTGACCCTGTAATCTGGACTTTACAAGATAGGGGAAAAGCCTTCATCATCTTCATTTATCTGTTTATCTAAAACCATGGGGTAGGTTACTAAATGGATTTTATTTAGTATTTACTGTTGATTAATATTAGAAACGGCCAGTTACTATTTGATAGCGACACAATATTTAACATTTGGAGACACAATTTGTACTGAGTTCTTAAGAAAACTAAGCTAAAGTTATTTGAAACTTAGAATTTCAAAGAGGTAGTGATATAGCTGTGTCAGTTAGTCAGTTCAGTCACTCAGTCATGTCCAACTCTTTACAACCCCATGAATCACAGCACGCCAGGCCTCCCTGTCCATCACTAACTCCCGGAGTTCACTCAGACTCACGTCCATCGAGTTGGTGATGCCATCCAGCCATCTCATCCTCTGTCATCCCCTTCTCCTCCTGCCCCTAATCCCTCCCAGCATCAGGGTCTTTTCCAATGAGCCAACTCTTTGCATGAGGAGGCCAAAGTACTGGAGTTTCAGCTTCAGCATGAGTCCTTCCAGTTGTATAGCTGTTTTTCAAAATGAATGCTGAGCAGTTCATTTTACCTTTAATTTTCATCAAGTTTTTATAACTTGAATAAACAAAACTTTGTACCTATGCTTTGTTTTCTAACTTCTATCCTAGGTTTTGGTCTAAAGCAACAAAATCAGGACTTAGCTACTTCTCAGGGAACAGTTCGTTAGTTCTCTTTATAATTCTATTTAATTATCTGCATGTAAGTGAATTCCTCTTTACAATCATTCTTATTTTGATAATAATTTACTAAAAATAATATTTTACCTTAATCAATTTAATGTATATATAGGAGATAATGTACATAATGTGAAAGTGAAAGTGCTAGTTGTTCAGCTGTGTCTGACTCTTTGTGACTCCCATGGACCATAGCTTGCCAGGCTCCTCTGTCTATGGAATTCTCCAGGCAAGAATACTAGAGTGGTAGCCATTCCTTTCTGCAAGGGATATTTCCAACCCAAGGATTGAACCCTGATTTTTTCAGGCAGATTCTTTACCATCTGAGCCGTTAGGTACATAATGTACTTTCTTGCTGTATAGTGTAGCACACAACAGTTAAAAAAAATAATAAACCTTCATTTTACAGGCTGTGTGGATTTTGTTGGTAGTTAAAAATTAACCTTGATAGTAATAATGAGCCACAAACTTTAACCTATTTTGCTATAATGGCCTTGATCCTGGCTAACTATCTGACAAATGGGGATTTTGGTCCCCAGCAACAAGAAATGAGAGCATTTCAGTGGCCATGTGTGACCTCATTACCGCTGCTGGAGAGATCATCCGAGGAGAAAACTCTGTCACTGGATGTAACAACAGCATCATCTGTGGACATAAGATACACATTTGCTGCACCATAATAACTTCCACTGGGCATATATGTAATTGGTGAATGGATTATCTTTATAATTCATTTGAGGCTCAGAAAATTAAGGATGTTATTTCAGCAGGATTATTTACTGTGAGCTGCTTAACTCATTGTGGCATGTGGCTGTGGCTAACTACATGTGTACAGGAGAGAATACCACTGTTTACTTGGTCTGAGAACATTCTGTCTGTTTTGTGATCTTATAGATATCCCTGTAAGAACTTTTAAAAACCCAGTGATTTGAATCCCATATCTAGATCTATTCTGAAAGCAAAATATTTGTTGTTGTTCAGTTGCTAATTCTGACTCTTTGCAACCCGATGGACTGCAGCATGCCAGGCTCCTCTGTCCTCCACTGTTTCCCGAAGTGTGCTCAAATTCATGTTCACTGAGTGGGTGATAGCTGTGAAAAAAAGATTACAAATAGCTGTGAAAAGAAGAGAAGCAAAAAGCAAAGGAGAAAAGGAAATATATACCCATTTGAATGCAGAGTTCCAAAGAATAGCAAGGAGAGATAAGAAAGCCTTCTTCAGTGATCAATGCAAAGAAATAAAGGAAAAAAGATTAGAGATCTCTTCAAGAAAATTAGAGATATCAAGGGAACATTTCATACAAAGATGGGCTCAATAAAGAACAGAAATGGTATGGACCTAAGAGAAGCAGAAGATATTAAGAAGAGGTGGCAAGTATACACAGAAGAACTGTATAAAAAAGATCTTCACGATCCAGATAATCATGATGGTGTGATCACTCACCTAGAGCCAGACATCCTGGAATGTGAAGTCAAGTGGACCTTAGAAAGCATCACTACGAACAAAGCTAGTGGGGTGATGGAATTCCAGTTGAGTTATTTCAAATCCTAAAAGATGATGCTGTGGAAGTGCTGCACTCAATATGCCAGCAAATTTGGAAAACTCAGCAGTGGCCACAGGACTGCAAAAGGTCCGTTTTCATTCCAATCCCAGAGAAAGGCAATGCCAAAGAATGCTCAAACTATCGCACAATTGCACTCATCTCATATGCTAGTAAAGTAAGGCTCAAAATTCTCCAAGCCAGGCTTCAGCAATACGTGAACCATGAACTTCCTGATGTTCAAGCTGGTTTTAGAAAAGGCAGAGGAAGCAGAGATCAAATTGCCAACATCCACTGGATCATGGAAAAAGCAAGAGAGTTCCAGAAAAACTTCTATTTCTGGTTTATTGACTATGCCAAAGCCTTTGACTGTGTGGATCACAATAAACTGTGGAAAATTCTGAAAGAAATGGGAATACCAGATTACCTGGCCTGCCTCTTGAGAAATCTGTATGCAGGTCAGGAAGCAACAGTTGGAACTGGACATGGAACAACAGACTGGTTCCAAATAGGAAAAGAAGTACGTCAAGGCTGTATATTGTCACCCTGCTTATTTAACTTATATGCAGAGTACATCATGAGAAACGCTGGACTGGAAGAAACACAAGCTGGAATCAAGATTGCTGGGAGAAATATCAATAACCTCAGATATGCAGATGACACTACCCTTATGGCAGAAAGTGAAGAGGAACTAAAAAGCCTCTTGATGAAAGTGAAAGTGGAGAGCGAAAAAGTTGGCTTAAAGCTCAACATTCAGAAAACGAAGATCATGGCATCCAGTCCCATCACTTCATGGGAAATAGATGGGGAAACAGTAGAAACAGTGTCAGACTTTATTTTGGGGGGCTCCAAAATCACTGCAGATGGTGATTGCAGCCATGAAATTAAAATATGCTTCCTCCTTGGAAGAAAAGTTATGACCAACCTAGATGGTATATTCAAAAGCAGAGACATTACTTTGCCAACTAAGGTCCGTCTAGTCAAGGCTATGGTTTTTCCTGTGGTTGTGTATGGATGTGAGAGTTGAACTGTGAAGAAGGTTGAGTGCTGAAGTATTGATGCTTTTGAACTGTGGTGTTGGAGAAGACTCTTACAAGTCCCTTGGACTGCAAGGAGATCCAACCAGTCCATTCTAAAGGATATCAGCCCTGGGATTTCTTTGGAGGGAATGATGCTAAAGCTGAAACTCCAGTACTTTGGCCACCTCACGGGAAGAGTTGACTCATTGGAAAAGACTCTGATGCTGGGAGGGACTGGGGGCAGGAGGAAAAGGGGACGACAGAGGATAGATGGCTGGATGGCATCACTGCCTCGATGGACGTGAGTCTGAGTGAACTCCGGGAGTTGATGGACAGGGAGGCCTGGCATGCTGCGATTCATGGGGTCGCCAAGAGTCGGACATGACTGAGTGACTGAACTGAACTGAACTGAAGAATTGATGCTTTTGAACTGTGGTGTTGCAGAAGACTGTTGAGAGTCCCTTGGACTGCAAGGAGATCCAACCAGTCCATCCTAAAGGAGATCAGTCCTAGTGTTCATTGGAAGAACTGATGTTGAAGCTGAAACTCCAATACTTTGGCCACCTGATGCAAAAAGCTGACTCATTGGAAAAGACCCTGATGCTGGGAAAGATTGAGGTCAGGATGAGAAGGGGATGACAGAGGATGAGTTGGCTGGATGCCATCACTGACTCAATGGACATGGGTTTGGGTGAACTCTCGGGTTTGGTGATGGACCGGGAGGCCTGGTGTGCTGCAGTCCATGGCTCTTCACCTCAGGTGACCGAAGTGTTGGAGTGGCAAAACATGAGAAATACGCAAACCCTGGTGATGGGGCAGAAAAGGAGATGTCAGACTCTTATACTTCACTCTGGGACAGAGCACCCAGTGTTCACTTTCTATTTTCTAAGCTGGATCAGTTTCTATCCAGCCCATGAAAGCAACTCTCTGTGGAGTGTTTCTGAATATTCAATGCCAGGTTCTTGTTTTGGCAAATCCTAGGGGAAAGAGGAAAGATTATTCACTCATCTCTCCCTCCCTTTCCTTAAGCTTTCTTGGGGCCCTGCCAGGACCTGGGTTAGATTGCCAGTCCAGGAGGCCCACTTCACACTCTGAAAGGTGCTACTAGTCCACTTATTATCCTCATCTATGACTCCAGACTAAATCCACAGCTGAACAGTATAATGCTCCTTGCTAGTGTTGATCATTCTGGCAAAACAGATTGTCATTTCTGCAAGTTAATATAAGGAGTAAGCTTTTCTTGCAGTGGAAATACCTAAATTATACCGATAGTTTCATGGTACACAGTGGTTTCTGCTGCTGTCCTTTCCTACTTTTCCTTTTGGTTTTTTTGCTGCTTCTGTTTTCTAACCCAAAGATTCATTTCTTTTTTTCTCTTTTAAACTTTTAATTTTGCCTTTTTTTTTTTAATGGACTCTAGGAATGGAACTTGATCGTATGTAGGGGACTTGCTTTATATAATAATAATCCCATGGACAAAGGAGCCTGGGGGGCTACAGTCCATAGGGTCGCAAAGAGTTGGGCACGACTGAAGCAATTAGCACACACAAAGCATGCATGCACACAGAGAGACAGAGAGTGAGAGAGATTCAGTTTGCTGTACACCAGAAACGAACACAGCATTGTAAATCAACTGTACTTCAATTTAAAAAATACACTATCCAGAAAATAAATTTATTTTGAAGGAAGAAATTAACTGATCTGTAAATCAGGTAGCCTATAATAAGTTGTGATAATAATAAATCAAAACAGATCAAATAAATAAATAAATAAATAAATGTATATATAATTTGCCTGAGGAAACAAACTTTTTATTTTGTATTGGAGTATAGCCGATTGACAATGTTGTGATAGTTTCAGGTGAGCGACTCAGGGACTCAGCCATACATACATATGTATCCATTCTCCCCCAAACTCCCCTCCCATCCAAGCTGCCACATAACATTGAGCAGAGTTCCATGTGCTATACAGTAGGTCCTTGTTGGTTATCCATTTTAAATCAGTAGTGTGTACATGTCCAGCCCAAACTCCCTGACTATCTCTTCGCCCCATCCTTCTTCCCCACGGCAACCATAAGTTCTTTCTCTGTCTGTGAATCTGTTTCTGTTTTGTAAGTAACTTCACTTGTATCATTTCTTTTTAGATTCCACATATAAGGGATGTCATATGATATTTCTCCTCTGCCAACCACTCATTTCTTTACACTGAAATGAGAACATAGCTGAATGTATTCTTATCAGAAAAACAAGCTGCAGTGGTTAACTTAGATGCCGTTTTGATGTGTCTGGATGATTAGTCTGTTATTTGTTTTCAAATTTCCAGCAAAAGAAAATTAACTGACTATCCATTGTCTAACATTGGCTAACTCTAAATGAAATCATGATCATTTCTACAGCAGATTTACCTTCCTAATTATGCTTGGCTAATGTTTACACTGACTGATGGAAAAGGATGGTGCCTGGGAGAATGCCAAATGGCAGAAGGAAGTCTGACCTGAGACTAAAAATGTCCAAGGGTAAATTACCAAGTGGACAGTCTGCAGCAAGACCAAAAAAAAAAAAAAAGAGCTGGTGATCTGAATATCATTATTCTTTCAACTCTGTGTCCACTTCCCTCTTGATCTTGAAACAAATTTATTGGCTGAAATACAGACAGTGCACTTTAACCTTGGTGATATCTGAGAGGAATAAAGATATTTCTACTGTCTCCAGAGCTTTAGCATGAGATTTTGAAAAGGAGAAATGTTTGCAAATGCTACTGATGTCAAAACCTGTTGGGGAGTTGCCTTGATTCTCACGTTCTATAGCTTTCATCTTTTCACATCTAAGTCGCATGACCCCCTAAATGCAGTCTCCATGATCTCTGAAGCCCAGGCCCAGGGTGACAGAAAGTATTACAGGGATGTAAAGTCTGGTCTCTTGGGCCTCAGTGTGCTGGCATGTATCATACCTGGGCCACAGCAGGGAGGAGAAAACGGGGAGGAGTCTGATAATCTGAAACTACACCCTTATCTATTGTCTAACATTGGATGAGTATGAGCCAGGCAGTGAGACAGATTCAGCTGTAGGTAATTCAGCACTGAAGTTTACTACAAGAAAGGAAGGGATACCAGCCACTCTTTCTGGATACACTTTGCAAAATGCTTTTAAAGACTATGATTATCTTAAAAAAAAAAGGTGGCGGGGGGGACTTTCCTGGTGGTACAGTGGTTAAGACTTCAGGCTCATGCAGGGGTGCGTGTTCGATCTCTGTTCAGGGAGCTAAAATCTTACATGTCTCGAGGCCGAAACCCCCAGAGCATGAGAAACAGGAGTGATAGTGTAACAGATTCAATAAAGACTTTAAAAGTGGTCCACATGAAACAAAATCTTAAAAAAAATTAAGATTATGATTAAAATGTCGGCAGAGGCAATATGAATTAAGTGATTGAAAATCAGTGATTAGATCATGAGATGTAGAAAAAATAGTGTGATGTTGCTCCCATGCCAACCAAAGGCACAGGCTTGACTCCCAGACTTGCTTCCCCTGGTAGAACCTCCTATGTCTTCAGATGAAATCTAGTCTGAAAGACAAGCAGGTGATCTGGAGACCATGGCCGTGGACAACAGGTGGCTGAGGTGCAACTGTTGGATGGGATAGGCAGAAAGAAGTGGATACAACATGAGATAACCAGAGTGTCTTCCGTACTTTGATTTTAACAGGTTCCAAACAGCTCAGTACTTTCGCTCAAGCTTGAACTTCCTTTGTAGTCATCATGCTTTTAATTGTTAATTACATACATACACGGTGGTGGTGGTGGTTTAGTCTTTAAGTCTTGTCTGACTCTTGTGACCCCATTGACTGTAGTTTGCCAGAATGCTCTCTGTCCATGGGGTTTCCCAGGCAAGAATACTGGGGTGGGTTGCCATTTCCTTCTCCAGGGGATCTTCCTGACTCAGGAATCTAACCTGGGTCTCATGAATTGCAGAAGGATTCTTTACCAAATGAGCTACAGGGGAAGCCCACTTACATACATACATGCAGTAAATTTCTGACCAAATCCAGGTATCCTTATTCCAGAGATGCCCCTGTTGTTGCCTTGGTATCAGTTCTCACTATTTGTCATCTGGACTGCAGGGACGGCATCCTTCCTGACTTTTCTCCTCACCCCCAGCAGGCGCACTAGAATGAACTTGCTTAAGATACATTTGATTATGTCATCCCCTCCTGAGCGATCTCCAGCATTTCCTCTTTGTCCTGAGGACCCTTTAAATAGTGTGACAAACAAGAGGCTTTACAGTTTAGCTCCTGTCTACCCCTCCAGCCTCATTGCTTGCCACACTTCTACCTTCATGCTCTGTACCATGGCTGCGCTGATCTTCTGCCCTTTTCCAAACTGGCCATGCCCAGTTCTCTACTATTCCTATGGTCCCTACCCCAGCTCTCCGTATCTACAAATTAAAGTGGTGCAACATGACTTTTATTTATAGTAAAAGGATTATTTAGGATGAAAATGACCACATTACTGTATTTACTAATGCAGAATGAATTACTGGTAAATCTGAAGATAAATCCCAGGTTGTGTTGAGATGTTGATTTGCCTCAGTTAGATAGAATCATTAGACTAAAGAGTGAAAAGAAGTTTAATTCACTGGTCTTAGGAGTTCTCTCTATCTTTAGTTTGTTAGGTTTTTAAAGGTTTGACAATCCAGTGTCCACGTACTAAATATAAAACTACTGGGAAACTGATTCGTAGGCAATATGCTATTAAAAATTCACATTGTCTAGTGCTCACTTTGGCAGCACATATACTAAAATCGGAACAATTCAGAGAAGATTAGCATGGCCCCTGTGCAAAGATGACATGCAAATTCATGAAGTGTTCCATATATTTATGAGTTTGAGAGATTGGGATTGACATAGTAGATGCTATTGATACTACATATAAAATAGATAACTAATGAGAACTATACATGCTAATGTATAGCTAGGGAACCCTACTCAGTGCTCTAGGGTGACCTAAATGAGAGGAAAATCCAGAAAAGAAGGGATATATGTATACATATAGTTGATTCACTTTGCTATCCAGTAGAAACTACCACAATATTGTAAAGCAATTATACTTCATTAAAAATTAATTCTTAAAAATTCAGATTGGCTGAATAGACCAATTGGGTAGCTTCTTGTATTTAGAATCTGTATCTGAAAAAAGAATGCTTAGTCTCGAGAGCTTACCAAGAATAAAATTTAGATGAATAATATGATAGGTAAAAATAATATAGGTATTTCTTGAAATGTATTCACTTTTCACATTTTGTTTCCCCATTTCTGATAAAGGATCCTAAACACAGCACTGAAAAATCAGCACCCTAGCAGTCTGTCTTAGGAATACATGAAAGAGAAAGGACTGGAATGCTCTCGAATGCAATGTTCAAGGCAAAAGTCGTGCTTCTGATCCCAGTAGGGTTGTGATATGCTCTCTGCAAAGCCCATTGCTCCCGGTTTTTCAATTACAACTTTGACTCATATTCCTTGATTAGTAACAAGCAATCAATCATAATTAATTAGTTAAAATGTTCAACCGTTAAAATCATTACCATTAATTAAAATAATTATCTCTATTTTGGCTGCACTTCATTACCATTTCTGGGAAATGTGTTTTTACTGCCATTCTTAGTACACATTCTTGGTGAAAGCAAAGCATATAATAGATCATCTATGAACTGCTTTAAAAGTGACAACAACAATAAGGTTTTGGACTTCTGTTGTTGTGGTTGCATTTGTATAAAACATTTTTCTATAGTATCATGAGCTTTATGAATAAAGCTCTTTGAAATGAGCGTTAGCTTTTCACAGGATGATAGGAAATGAGCATTTTGGAAAGAACTTGTGCTTTGGAAGGAAATGTTTGTTTTATAGGTCAAACAATAGACTAGATATACAAAAGGAGAGAGAACCAGTGAAGTAAAGTAGATAACAGTGTTGAGAACATGACCTGAGACATAGGATTTGGAGAAAAAGAAGATAAGAGGCATGGAAGATAAGATACAATGAGAAGTGACAGTTTTTTCTATTAGAAATCAAGAGTGATAAAATAAAAAGAATAGGAGAAGTCTTTGAAGAGGTAATGGTAAAGAGTTTTCTAGAATGGGAAAAACGTATGTGCCCTAAGCACGCTGTGTGTGCTTACATACTCAGTCACTCTCTTTGCGACTTCATGAACTGTAGCCCACGAGACTCTTCTGTCCATGGGATTCTCCAGGCAAGAATACTGAAGTGGGTTGCCATTTCCTCCTCCAGGGGATCTTCCCACCCAGGGATCGTATGCACGTTTCCTGCATCGGCAGGTGGATTCTATATCACTGAGCCACTTGGGAAGCCCCTAAGCAGGGTAAATAGAAACGAATCCATATCTAGACACATTAAGAGTTAAGCTGCAGAAGTTTAAGAAAGAAGAGGGAAAACAGTTAAAGACAAATGTTAGAAAAGACAAACTTAGAAACAAATGACAGAAGCCTAGGAATTAAATGCCAGGAACAGTAGATGCTAGAAAACACTGGAATCCTGTTACTTAAGCACTGAGGGGAAAGAACTTGAACCTAAAAGTATCCTAAGAGTGATGAACATTTCTGGCTATACATAGATGAAGCACATGCCTATTTTCAGACTCTCATTGAAAGAAAGGCTCATACAGACACTTCAGCAAAGAGCAAAATGAGCTCAAATGCAAGAAGAAATTGTGACGAAAGAAATCGGCCAAATATGTTGGTCTGCCCAAATACCTGGTGGCTAATCAGTGGCACTATTCACTAATTTGGGGAGAAAAGTGGTTAAAATGATGGTTAAGATATTAGACATTGCTTACATGAAATGTGAGCATTGGATGCTCCTTGGAGAGAAGTTAACACATTTTAAGATTCTTGCCTTGTTTGGGAGAAGGATGAAGATATTGTTAATGCTTGTTAGAAAAACATGAGGTTATGGATGCATGTTATTAATCAAAAGGATAACTTCTGAAAGAAACATACTTTTCATGACAGTGTGTCTCTGGGGCTGGGGTGTGGAGTGTGGGTTTGAGAAAGTGTGTGGTGGGATTTCATTGTTATCAGAGGCAACTGCATTGTGGACAACAAGGTCATGGCTTTCTGGGAATGAATACCGGCTCTGCTTCTGTTCTTTGCTGGACTGGGTCCCTTGAAGATTCACTCCCATACTTCATCTGACCGTATTTGGAGATAAGACCTTTAAAATGGTAATTAAATTAAAAATGAGGTCGTTAGTGTGGGCCCTCATCCAGTATATGCTGGTGTCCTTTTATAAGAAAAGGAAATTAGGGCACAGACACACGCAGAGAGAAGACAGCTGTCCACAAGCCAAGGAGAGAGGCCTCAGTGGAAACCAACTGTTTAGACACTTTATGTATATATTTGGCTGCATTGCGTCTAAGTCGAGTCACGCGGGATCTTTCGTTGCGGTGCACAGACTCTCTAGTTGTGGCACAGCCTCAGTTGCTCCCTGGAACACACGGGGTCCTGTCTCAGTTCTCTGACCAGTGATTGAACTCATGTCCGCAGCATTGCAAGGCGAACTCGTAACCACTGGGCCAACAAGGAAGTTCCTCTGTAGATACTTTGGTTTCAGATTTCTAGCCTCCAGAATTATGAGACAATAAAGTTCTGTGGTTTAAGCCACCTGGTGTTTGGAACTGTGTCATGGTCACCCTACCTAGCAAAGAAACACAGCCTTTTAAGAATCTTGACTTGGATAGCTTAAAATTCTGTACCGCAGTTTCTTTGTAAAACTAAGAAAATAACAACCCTATCTCATAG